>NC_035433.2:86067131-86425714 GCF_002127325.2 Helianthus annuus
TGGAGTTCTCATACAATAACAGTTATCACACCAGCATTCAAGCCGCTCCATTCGAGGCATTGTACGGACGTAAATGCCGGTCACCTCTCTGTTGGGCAGAGGTGGGAGATAGTCAAATTACGGGTCCAGAGATTGTAGTGGACGCCACAGAAAAGATTACACAGATACGACAACGCATGGCGGCAGCACGCGACCGTCAGAAAGCCTACGCGGACAAGCGTAGAAAGCCTTTGGAATTTGAGGTCGGAGACCGGGTTTTATTGAAAGTTTCACCCTGGAAGGGTGTGGTACGTTTTGGCAAACGGGGCAAACTGAATCCGCGGTACGTCGGACCATTCGAAATCTTAGAAAAGATTGGCAAGGTAGCCTACAAGTTGAACCTACCAGCTGAACTCGGAGCAGTTCACAATGTCTTTCACGTATCGAACTTAAAGAAGTGCTTATCAGACGAAAACCTCATCATTCCTTTTAAGGAACTCACTATCGACGAGCGGTTGCAGTTCGTTGAGGAACCAGTTGAAATCACGGACCGGGATGTGAAGGTCCTCAAAAGCAAGAGAATCCCTCTTGTTCGAGTTCGTTGGAACTCCAAACGTGGCCCAGAGTACACCTGGGAACGCGAAGACAGAATGACAGAAAAGTACCCCCAGTTATTTGAAACCAATGCAACCACTACTGAGGCTGAAGCTACTACTTCGGAATTTCGGGACGAAATTCCAGATCAACGGGGGGAGGATGTGACACCCCAGGAAAACCAGTGAATGCTATAACTTACCTAGCTTCCTCAGTGAGTGCATACCAAATTTCGGGACGAAATTTCCAATTAGTTGGGGATAATGTGACAACTCGAATTTTAGACTTACTTGGATGTAACGTTACGTGCTGACACGACACTTTGAGTTAACGAATGTTATGATGTTACGTGTGACTATGTGAATTATTGCGATTAAGTGATTGTTTGAATGATACGTATTACGTGAATTATGTGATTTAATGTTATAATTACCGAACCACATCGAACACAAACCCACTCGGTCCATTTAGTGGACTCGAGACCATGACACAGCCCATGTGGGGTTTTCGGCCCACATCCCCTCTACGTATTTATACTCACACACACCTTAGGGTTCTAGTTTTTACAACATTGCAACCAAGAAACACACACAAACTCTCTCTCTCTCGTTGCTTGGAAACCGAAGGCACAAGAACATCCGATCATTCTCTTGTTCGGATTACCCTTCTTTACTCGTAATCGGTTAGTGTTTTGTTTATGTTTTTATGATAAGTGATGTTATGATTTCATGTTTAGATGAAACCGATTAGAATCCGCATGATTGTGAACTAGGGCCGGTTAGATTATGTTGTTTATTATTGGTCTTCGGATTGATTTCGTGATGATAGATATAATCAGGTTCTGTATGAATGTTAATCGGATAGGTTGCATGCTAGTTCGATGATATGTTTATGACCCGGTTTAGATTTGTGTGATAATCCGATTTTGATTTGATGCTGTTATGATCATGCTAAATGGTGATGATTTGAAAATATTATGAATATGATTGAATGTTGAATAATCATTGTTTGATCTGATTACCGAAACTGCCTAAGTTGTTTGCTAGAATCACGGGATGATTGTTACAGGAATTATGGAAACCAGTTACACACACGGTTGCGACTCGGAACCACTCATTGCGAGTCGGAACCCCACTCGAGACCACAAACAGCACAAGCCGAGACAACGGTTGCGAGTCCAGTTGCGACTCGTAACCAGACCGTGATGAGTCGAGATCATCAGTTGCGACTCGCAACCTCCTATTGCGACTCGTAATCTCCGGCTGTGACTCGTAACCGGGCCATGATGAACCGAGACCACCTGTTGCGACTCGTAACCACCGGTTGCGACTCGAGATCGCTGGTTGCGACTCGAGACCTCCTTTGCACGTACACTGTTTTGGGCCTACACTGTCACGGGCCCAACCTTATGACTGTCATGTTATTGGACTTGTTTACATAATTGCTAATTGGACTGCTTATGTTAATTGGGCCGACTACTTGGACTCGTTACTTGATATGAACTGCTGATACGGTTATGTGATTTGCCATGATCATACTTGATACCATACGTGATACAAACGTGCTACATACGAACCTAACTTGCATAGTAACCATGATAGGACGTGGTTGATTCCTTACTTGTATACTTGAGCATTATACTGTCTGCCGAGCAAACCCAGGTGAGTTCACACTCCTACTAAGGCATGGGATTCCCGGGTCGTGGGAATGGGATAAAGGTTACAATTGACTAAGAACGTACATATGCTTTCCTAGACTATCACATACCATGGTCCTCGGATGTCAGGACGGTTCCGTAGGTTAGGATAACACCTACGTGGTCATATGCCAATTACTGCCTCGGATGTCAGGCACGCACGTAAAACCTACGTGTACGCATTACTTACTTCTATCCTCGGTACAAAGGATACGTACGTGAAACCCACGTACACCCCCGCGTCTCCTATCCTCGGTTGTGAAGGATACGTACGTAAGACCTACGTACACCCCATACGCGCTACTGTTCTCGGAAGAAGAACAGGGATGATACGAGTAGTTGATACGAATAGTCTAGTGGTCACATAACATGGGAAGCCCCCACCTATATAACTTACTATCGGCCCAGTAGAGCCACCCTTTACTTACTGTTACGCACTTACTTACTGTGAACTCGCTCAACTAGTTTGTTGATCATTCTGTTACATGCCTTGCAGATCGTTAGGTACATGGAGCTTGCACAAAGAGGAGCCGGTCGTTGTGGACAAGGATCGTATTACTTTGATTAGACACTTATGACATTTCAGTATTTTAACTTGGGTTTATAATAATGCTTCCGCTACTTAACAATGCTGGTTTTATTGAAACATCGATCATGTCAGGATTGAACTGCTTAATGACTTTTATTATTATTAAATGCTATGTTTGATATGATTGATGGCTTGATCCTGGTCACGTCACGCTCCCAAGCGGTGGTACTCCGCGTGTGGATTTTGGGGGTGTGACAGATTGGTATCAGAGCCATTGGTTATAGAGAACTTGGTTTTAATATGGGAAAACGTTTTTATTAAAACCGGACTATAACCAGAACAGTGCTCTCAACGATCCACAACGACGCTTCGCTCCACGTGCAAGACTCGACATTTTAGGTAATAAGGTTTATGTTTATTGCCTACTTGCTAGAATTACTTAGAACTTTGCTCGTGGTATGCTTGGACTACAATGCTCACTATTTGCTATTGCTTAAGAACCCTTACGTGCTTACGCTTTTCTGTCATCGCACTATTCGCGAACTTTTCTCACCTATTTCGCCTTTGACATGAAGATCAATGGCTGGAAGAATTAACATGACACAAGCCCAGTTAGAGGCTCTTGTTCAAGCCCAAGTTGCTGCGGCAGTTGCAGCAGCTCAAGCAGGTAGTATATCCTGCAGTATAGGCACACACTAGGATCCCTAGATCCTACATTCACTCTCGTATTTAACTTCGTCCTATTCGTACACAATAGGTCAACACGCGCAGCAGCCTGTCTGCACTTTCAAGAACTTCATGGACTGTCGTCCAAACTCTTTCAGCGGCACAGAAGGAGCGGTTGGACTCCTCCACTGGTTCGAGAAGCTAGAATCAGTATTCGAGATGTGCGAGTGCCCTGAGGCTCGCAAGGTCAAGTTTGCTACTGGCACCTTGGAAGGAATCGCGCTAACCTGGTGGAACGCGCAGGTGCAGATTCTTGGGTTGGCAGCTGCTAACGCCACCCCATGGAACGATTTTAAGGAACTCATCAAGCGTGAGTATTGCACGCGTGAAGATATTCACAAGTTAGAAGACGAGCTGTACAATCTGAAAATGGTTGGGTCAGAGATCGAAGCGTATACTAAGCGGTCGAACGAGCTGGCCGTTCTGTGTCCAACTATGGTGGACCCTCCATACAAGCGCATTGAGTTGTATCTCAAGGGATTGGCGCCAGAAATTCAGAGCCACGTGACGTCGGCTAACCTCGAAAACATCCAGGAAATCCAACGCCTCGCTCATCGCATCACCGATCAGGCAGTGGAACAGAATAAACTGCCTAAGCGTGTCAGTGCTACTACTACAGTCACTCCTTCAGCTACTCCCGTTACCCTCAGTGACAACAAGAGGAAATGGGAGGGGGATTCAAGCAAAGCATCAGTTTCGGTTCAGTCCCAGAATCAGCAGCGAAAGACTGACAACTATCAAAGCCCTAACCAGCAGTCGTCAGGTAGCCACAGGCAGGGTGGATATCGCGGAAATCTTCCAAAGTGCAACAACTGCAACAAGCACCACAACGGTCAGTGTAACAAGGGTCGTTGTCAAAGATGCCTCAAGGTGGGTCACGAGGCCAAAGACTGTAGAAGCCTTCGTCCTGCGAACCAAAATCAGCAGCAGCCTCACGCTCAGCCTAACCAACAACAGGGCAACAAAGGATGCTACAATTGTGGTGCTGAAGGCCACATCAAGAGACACTGCCCACAGCTCAACAGGAACCAGAACAACAACAACAACAATCAGGGCAATGGCAACAACAACAATGGGGGAAACAACAACGGCAACGAGGCAAGGGGTCGTGCATTCGTACTAGGTCGTGGCGACGCAGTGAACGATCCCAACGTTGTTATGGGTAAGTTTCTCCTCGACAATATTTACGTTACTGTTTTGTTTGATTCGGGTGCGGATACAAGCTATATGTCTGTGAAAATGTGTCAACTGCTAAAACGTGCACCAACACTTTTACCCACCAAACATGTAGTAGAGTTAGCTAACGGTAGAAGTCTAGAAGCCACGCACGTAGTTCAGGGTTGTAACCTTATTCTAGCTGGTCAAGCCTTTTCTATTGATCTCATTCCCATAGTTTTGGGAAATTTCGACGTCGTGATTGGGATGGATTGGTTATCCCAACACCAGGCAGAAATCCTATGCAACGAGAAGATTATTCGCATTCCTCGTCCTGGTCAAGAACCTCTCGAAGTTCAAGGCGACAAGAGTGGTGCTGTGGTTGGCATCATCTCATTCCTGAAGGCTCAGAAATGCTTACGTAAAGGACACACAGCCATTTTGGCTATTGTTTCAGACGCATCAATAAAGGAAAAGAAATTGGAGGATATTCCAATTGTACGTGATTACCCTCAGGTGTTTCCTGAAGATTTACCTGGCTTACCGCCTTATCGTCAGGTTCAATTTCAGATCGAGCTCGCTCCAGGAGCAGCACCCATAGCTCGCGCACCATATCGTCTAGCTCCATCAGAATTGGAAGAACTGTCAAAGCAGCTACAAGAGCTCTTGGAAAAGGGTTTCATTCGTCCAAGCTCTTCGCCTTGGGGAGCTCCAGTACTTTTCGTGAAAAAGAAAGACGGTACGTTCAGGATGTGTATAGACTACAGGGAACTGAACAAGGTGACGGTGAAGAACCGTTATCCTCTTCCACGCATAGACGACTTATTCGACCAGTTGCAAGGGTCGTGTTACTATTCCAAGATCGACCTACGGTCAGGTTACCATCAACTGAGAGTCCGCGAGGAGGACGTCTCTAAGACAGCATTCAGAACTCGCTATGGTCACTATGAGTTCTTGGTTATGCCGTTCGGACTTACGAACGCACCTGCAATATTCATGGATCTAATGAACAGGGTGTGCAAACCCTATCTCGACAAGTTCGTCATTGTTTTCATCGACGACATCCTGATTTACTCCAAGAGTCAGGAGGAACACGAGCGACACCTACGCCTTATATTGGAACTCCTTCGGAAGGAACAGTTGTACGCCAAGCTTTCTAAATGCGACTTCTGGCTTCGTGAAGTCCACTTCTTAGGCCACGTGGTAAACAAGGATGGGATTCACGTCGATCCATCCAAGGTAGATTCGATCAGGAACTGGCCTGCACCGCGTACACCGACAGAAATACGCCAATTCTTGGGTTTGGCGGGTTACTACAGACGGTTTATTAAAGACTTTTCAAAGATCGCGCAACCACTTACGCTACTGACACAGAAGGGTGTCACCTACCGTTGGGGCAACACGCAGGAAACTGCTTTTCAGTATCTAAAGGATAGGCTTTGCAGCGCACCTATTCTCTCATTGCCAGAAGGCACAGAAGACTTCGTAGTATATTGTGATGCATCCATCCAGGGTCTTGGATGTGTGTTGATGCAACGTGATAAAGTGATAGCCTACGCTTCTCGGCAACTCAAGGTTCACGAACGAAACTACACAACGCACGATCTAGAGCTGGGAGCTGTTGTTTTCGCGCTTAAGATATGGCGACACTACCTGTACGGTACCAGGTGCACGATTTACACCGATCACAGGAGTCTCGAGCATATTCTTAAGCAGAAGGATTTGAACATGCGTCAACGACGATGGGTCGAGTTACTTAACGACTACGAATGCGCCATCAAGTATCATCCAGGCAAAGCCAATGTTGTGGCTGATGCCCTTAGCCGAAAGGACACCTTACCAAAGCGCGTGCGAGCGCTACAACTTACGATTCAGTCTAGCCTTCCTGCATAGATACGAAATGCTCAGGTAGAAGCATTGAAGCCCGAAAACGTCAAGGCTGAAGCCTTACGCGGCTCACGACAACAAATGGAACAAAAGGAAGACGGCGCCTATTACGTAACGGGCCGGATTTGGGTCCCTCTCTATGGCGGTTTACGCGAACTTGTAATGGATGAAGCTCACAAGTCTCGCTACTCGGTACATCCAGGGTCAGATAAAATGTACCACGACATCAGCACTACTTACTGGTGGCCTAGCATGAAGGCCCACATTGCTACGTACGTTGGAAAATGCTTGACCTGTGCGAGAGTCAAGGTCGAATATCAGAAACCAGCTGGTCTACTTCAGCAGCCTAAGATACCTCAATGGAAATGGGAAGAAATTTCCATGGATTTTGTTACCGGCTTACCTAGATCTCAGCGTGGGAACGATACAATATGGGTCATAGTTGATCGAATCACCAAGTCTGCACACTTCCTGCCGATTAAGGAAACGGACAAGTTCTCCACTCTCGCAGACGTCTATCTTAAAGAAGTTGTTTCGAGGCACGGAGTGCCCACCTCTATTATTTCGGATCGCGATGCACGATTCACGTCAGAGCTTTGGCAAGCAATGCATAAATCTTTCAGCTCACGTTTAGACATGAGCACAGCATATCATCCTCAGACGGATGGGCAGTCTGAGCGAACGATCCAAACTCTTGAAGACATGCTTAGGGCATGCGTTATAGACTTCGGCAACGGCTGGGAAAAACACCTCCCTTTGGTGGAGTTCTCATACAATAACAGTTATCACACCAGCATTCAAGCCGCTCCATTCGAGGCATTGTACGGACGTAAATGCCGGTCACCTCTCTGTTGGGCAGAGGTGGGAGATAGTCAAATTACGGGTCCAGAGATTGTAGTGGACGCCACAGAAAAGATTACACAGATACGACAACGCATGGCGGCAGCACGCGACCGTCAGAAAGCCTACGCGGACAAGCGTAGAAAGCCTTTGGAATTTGAGGTCGGAGACCGGGTTTTATTGAAAGTTTCACCCTGGAAGGGTGTGGTACGTTTTGGCAAACGGGGCAAACTGAATCCGCGGTACGTCGGACCATTCGAAATCTTAGAAAAGATTGGCAAGGTAGCCTACAAGTTGAACCTACCAGCTGAACTCGGAGCAGTTCACAATGTCTTTCACGTATCGAACTTAAAGAAGTGCTTATCAGACGAAAACCTCATCATTCCTTTTAAGGAACTCACTATCGACGAGCGGTTGCAGTTCGTTGAGGAACCAGTTGAAATCACGGACCGGGATGTGAAGGTCCTCAAAAGCAAGAGAATCCCTCTTGTTCGAGTTCGTTGGAACTCCAAACGTGGCCCAGAGTACACCTGGGAACGCGAAGACAGAATGACAGAAAAGTACCCCCAGTTATTTGAAACCAATGCAACCACTACTGAGGCTGAAGCTACTACTTCGGAATTTCGGGACGAAATTCCAGATCAACGGGGGGAGGATGTGACACCCCAGGAAAACCAGTGAATGCTATAACTTACCTAGCTTCCTCAGTGAGTGCATACCAAATTTCGGGACGAAATTTCCAATTAGTTGGGGATAATGTGACAACTCGAATTTTAGACTTACTTGGATGTAACGTTACGTGCTGACACGACACTTTGAGTTAACGAATGTTATGATGTTACGTGTGACTATGTGAATTATTGCGATTAAGTGATTGTTTGAATGATACGTATTACGTGAATTATGTGATTTAATGTTATAATTACCGAACCACGTCGAACACAAACCCACTCGGTCCATTTAGTGGACCCGAGACCATGACACAGCCCATGTGGGGTTTTCGGCCCACATCCCCTCTACGTATTTATACTCACACACACCTTAGGGTTCTAGTTTTTACAACATTGCAACCAAGAAACACACACAAACTCTCTCTCTCTCGTTGCTTGGAAACCGAAGGCACAAGAACATCCGATCATTCTCTTGTTCGGATTACCCTTCTTTACTCGTAATCGGTTAGTGTTTTGTTTATGTTTTTATGATAAGTGATGTTATGATTTCATGTTTAGATGAAACCGATTAGAATCCGCATGATTGTGAACTAGGGCCGGTTAGATTATGTTGTTTATTATTGGTCTTCGGATTGATTTCGTGATGATAGATATAATCAGGTTCTGTATGAATGTTAATCGGATAGGTTGCATGCTAGTTCGATGATATGTTTATGACCCGGTTTAGATTTGTGTGATAATCCGATTTTGATTTGATGCTGTTATGATCATGCTAAATGGTGATGATTTGAAAATATTATGAATATGATTGAATGTTGAATAATCATTGTTTGATCTGATTACCGAAACTGCCTAAGTTGTTTGCTAGAATCACGGGATGATTGTTACAGGAAAATGAAATTTAAATTAAAACATTCCATTAATTTTAAAAGGAGTACATAGATGCCCTAAACGAGACTATTACATAAACAAATTGTCCACACAGGGACTAAAAAGGAAATACAAGTCCTCGCAGGGACTGAATACATAAATAAATGTCCACACAGGGACTTAATTGAAAATTAAAAATACAAAACAAGCAAATAAGGAGTTTCAATAATCCCTTCTGTTCTTCCCCTTGATTAAATCAGCCAAACCCTTAAGTAGACCCCGTCGACTTCTACGCTCCACCTGAACATCCCGTTCCACCAGGTTCAACCTTTGAAGGATCTCCTGCTGCTGCGGTGGTTGGATCAGTGGAGGTTGCTGCTGCTGTAGAGGTTGAGGAGGTGGTGGGTATTGATACCCATAAGCTGGGTACCCAGTCTGGTAGGAAGCTGCGTAGGGCCCTTCAGGATGAAGAGCATTGTAGTTTGCCGCTACAAGATACGGGTCAACATCAGGGGCATTGTAGTAGTTATAGCCAGAATAGGCTGGCTGCTCAAAAGGGTTATACGTCGCTGCACCGGCGTATGAATGAATTGGGTTATCAAAACCCATTTGTGGTGCTGGTGGTGGTGCGACTGGCGGAGAGTCGACCTCTGAAACTGGGCTTGAAGGCCCACCCATCTGCGGGTCTTCATACAGTGGTGGGTAGTGACTGCCACTGGAGTGTTGGGGGGTGTTGAAGTGGAATCCCCCTCGCACGGACATCCGTGCTCCTGATCTTCTTCGCCTCGACGGCTCCGGAGGCGGTTGCTGCTCTGGCGGCGGCAGTGGCGGTGGCGTAACCGCCTGGAAACGCGAATCCTTAGAGGGATCCTGCTGCTGTTGTGGAGGTGGGTTAAAAGGGGGAGTGAACTCCCAAGGGTAAGTGGCCCAGTTTGGATGCGTCGGCGTCCCAGTTGGGTTAAAGGGGGGAGCGAATCCTTAGAGGGATCCTGCTGCTGTCTGGACCCCTGTATGGCGAACCGTGAAAAGACGATCCGTCTGAAATCTCTATGGGATGCGTCGGCGTCCCAGTTGGTGGCTCAGCAGGATCGGGATCATCATCCATCTCCATATCCTGCATCTCAGGATAATGGTCGGCGGGTCCCAGAGGGTTTGGACCCTCTGGTTCTTGAACCTGGTTTACCGGATTGAACCGGCTCTGGAAGTACGGGGTCGGGTCCTGAAAGGCGCGGTGAGAACCCGACCGTTGCAACGGCAAGTAGGAATGGCGTGAATGGTCGGACTCGTTGCCTTGATGGAGCCCGAAAGAATCGTGGTATGAAGGTGAGGAGCTAAGTGAGACAGAACGCCTCACAGGCTCTAAGTAGGTCCTCCGGTCTTCTTGAGGACTAGTGCTCATGGTTACTGAAGGAGTTCGCCGGTGTGATGGCCCGGCCTCGTGGTCATGACTGGTGAAAACTGGGGCTTTTCCGCCTCTTCCTCTTCCTCTGATACGCGGCGGCATTTTCTTGTTCCTGTCAAAACAAACAAAAGAAACAACAAAGGAAAACAATAAAGGACAAAATAAAAGATTAGGATTAGTCCTAAGTCATTTGTTTAGACTCGGAAGTCAAGGAATGTGTAACTGTGTCATTGAGATTAAAAACAAAAGACTAGTGTTTAATTCACTCAATCTTGGCTCTGATACCAACCTGTCACACCCCGATATTTCCACGTATTACCGGTGGGCCCGGTGGGGAGTATCGTGACGTAGTTGATATCATCATAGTCAAATAATCACAATTCAATGCACAGCGGAAGTCTAAAGTAAAAGTATTACAAACCGATTCGAAAGTAACATAAAGTATTACACAACGGGTTGTAAAAAGAACCACAGGCAGATAAAAAAAAAAGAAATATTGTTCAACAGATTTAAGCATCAAAAGCTTGCAAGACTCTGTATTTAATACTAGGAGTAGCCAGCCCATTTCGCTTAGTACCTGTACTTAACCTTTTGGAAAATACGTCAGTTTACACTGGTAAATACAATTAACTGACTCTTTTTGAAAAGTGTTTATAAAAATTGATTTAAATGCACAAGGCACAAATAATCTTTTATAACTTGGGATAATTATTTTAAAATAATCTTGTAAAAGAATTATATGTTTGTTATACGTTCAGTAGCCCGGGTTAGAAGTACCGGGTTAAAGATTAATAGACACATCACATAATATAACCCACGGCGATTTATTCTCAACAAGCGGGTATATCTTTTACATACGCACTGGTAGGTGTATGCCTACACCCCGTGCTTAAGTCGTGGCCATTTCAATGAATGAGCCGAGGATATCCAGGACACGGTCATTAACCCCCCAAAGGCTTAAAACAAACAAAACAGATTAAACGGGTTATTTCATGATTTAACCATTATTCGATTAAAAATTCAATACCCGACCAAGCGTTATTACTAAATACCGTACCCCAAGCCCGTATAAGGGAAAATAAGTTAAAAGTATTTACCTGAGCAAAATATACAAATTTATCTCAGCCGTATAACAATCAGCAAGTGAAAATATCTTTTACTGGGCTCCTAAATCTGGAACGAAGGTTTTAATAACCTATTAGATTCCTAACGGGTCTTGCTTAAGTTTAAACTTAGATCGGTTAGTTTTAATGAATGGTTTACGGTTCAAAACGCAAGATTAAGCGAAGATCGGATTAGAATGTGATTTAGACCCGACAAGTATGAAGACTTGTATATAATGGGCAAACTAAATACATTCTGGATTTTGAAGCAAAAATTATAAGGTTTGACCTGTTTCGGTTAATTCATGCAAACTTGTTACATAAACCGTACCGAACGCGAAAAATGCATAACGGGTAACCAATTGAGTCATGAACATGTTCCCTAAGTTAATATGCTTAAAATATGTTATGATATCAGTAGGATACCTTCCATTATGCCCCAAACGAATTTAAAAGCAATTTAAGCCCCGTAGGGGTATTTTGGTCATTTTAAAGATTATAAAAGAGGTTAAATAACAATCTGAGGTTCTGGTCTAAAATGATTAGTAAAAATATTTATTTTTGCAAGTTATATTAGTAAGATATTGCATATATGTGAAATTTATCATTTATGACCAAACTATGCACCGTAGGGGCATTTTGGTCATTTCACATAGGCTTTAAGGGTCAAATTTGGAAATCTGAGTTCAAAACTTTTACTTACTGTTAAGGTATTAAAATTTACTTAAAACATCAGTAAGCAATGAGTCTTAAGTGTCAAATATAGTTTTAACCCATACTATGTGTTTAAAAAGCGTAAAAGTCGGTATTTGATGGTTTTCGGGTTATATAAGGAAAGCCGAGATTTTAATCAGTCTATAAGGCTTAAAACATTTTATCTAACATATGAAATCAGTAGGAAAAGGTTTGGTATCAAAATGTTATGTAAAACTCACTTTATTAGCAAAAAGGGCATAACCGACAATTACCGAGTCAATGCAAGAACCCTATGTTATGATCAGTTTAAAATTTAACAAAAATTTCAAAAAATCCTTAAATATTATATTACATCAGTGGGTAGAAAATTTGGTGTCAAAATTTGGGTTTAGATAGGTTTTATGCCGAAAATGCCGTTTAATTAATAAAAAGGCTTCAATTTACGATATCGAGCATAACTCATAATTTAGACCATAAACTGATGTCAAATTTTTAGGACATGCTTATAAATTAGTAATAAAGGTTTTTGTCCTCTCACATTTTCAAAAATCTCATTCTTATATAAAAATGGCATAATGGTCAACTTTTAAGCAATTAGCGGAAACATGCAAATGATTCAGATTTAATAGGAACCATATAGTATAATCTCAGAGAGTTATACTAACATGAAATATGGTCCTAAAGGAACCCTAAGGCATATCTAAACTAAGCTAAATCGGGTCAGAATTGAAAGTCAAAGCAAAAGTCTACTTTTGCGACTTTCGGTTCCGAACCGAGCCTAAACTCAGAATTATCGGGTTGAACATGCCTAAACATGTTCTTATATTATTTACCAAGTTATTTTAGTGTTTAAACATGTTCCATAACTTCTACATTATCAGTTATGGATTTATTTGCAAAAATGGATTATGTTGACTTTTTAATAATAAGTTTGACCCGACAATTGACCAAGTTAGAGTGGAAATCAATAGGTGCCCTTTTAAGGGTTTATTACCTACATAATTACCAACTCATAGCCACTTTTAATTCGAATAATGGCTGGACCATTAGTGATTAATCGCTAAGTCAAAGCTTAATTACGATAGCTTTGACTTTTGGTTATTAAACTAATAAAACTTGAACTTAAGAGGCTAAGAACACTTACTATGGTCCTTAGCACGAAAATAGAACTGAGGAAAGCTTACTTGTACTTCAGGAAGCTCCAGAGAATGAGTTCTGAAGTAAAATTTGAAATGAGCAAATGAACTCATGAACACAAGTCCCTTATATAGCAAATTTGATGCTCCAAGATCACTCCATCTGCACCTAGGAGGTAATTCAGATGTTTACAGGTGTCCCTAGGGCAGTAAAAACCGTTTACAAGCCCCAGGTATTGCTCAGAATGCATGCAAAGGCGGTGGAACTTGCTGGACATGCAGCTGTCATTGTTTTATGCATCTGGTGCTTCCACGCGGGCCGCGTAAGACTCTTAAGGAGTCTACGCGGGCCGCGACGCTCCTTGATGACTGGAAAACAAGTTTTAAAGTTTGCAGTTTTGGTCCCTGGTCCATAATAAGTTTATTTAACTTTCGTTTATTGCACTTATGACCCCCATAGTTAACTTTTAAGGGCCTTGGGTCATTATTTAACTCCGTTAAGCTCCCGGTTAGTTGTACGATCACCTGAAAAGTCTTGTTTTCTTCGAAATTCCACAAAATTAATATCCAACATTCTTGAGAGCAAAATATATAATTATTACAATGCTTTTAGGTTTGTTAAAAGGTCACTCAGAGGTTACTTTCAACATGTTGAAACTTTTAACCCCTATGCTTCGTAAGATCCTTATTTTAAACACAAACGACTTCCAATGTTCGACAATTTACCCATTAAAGAATATGAACGTCGTGTGAGGTCAATCAGAGGCACAAGTTAGGCATGTTGACACTTTGGATCCTTTTTATTAACATATTTACATTGTTTGACAATTTTAGTCCCTCGGAAACAGTTTGCTACACGTTTAAAGTCCATGACACGTGTCTTCATTATATTGGTCGTGATTTTACGAGGTGTTACAATAGATGCTCCCACCGCGGAAACCTTCGAGCCTAATGATCCAATTCATGTTGATTATCGGGCTAAGGCATTTTGGTGATCTATCACAAAAGAGGACAAGTATGACACCGGTAGACTAAAGGCCACACACATCATTCATTCGGTGTTACGGGTGACACACAGACTGTTATCCAACATCATCGGCAGTCGTCATGACACTGGAAATGTCACCCTACAGGAGTTGTACTTGTTGTGGTGCATGATCCATCCGCAGTCTTCACGACCCAATTTTGGGAAGTATTTGTGCCACAAGTTGTTGCAAGTTTCTAATGCAACAAAAGGAAAAATCTGTTGTGGGTCTGTGATCACCATTTTGGGCCGCCATGAATCTTTAAATCTTCGGTTTCCACAAAACTTGGGAGAGCTAAAAGGTTCTCAATATCTGGATATGGTTCAATTAGCTAAAATGAAGCTATTTGAGCTATCAGAAAGGGGCCCCGGGATTCGCTAGTTAAAGGGCATGAGTAGAACCGTCTTTATCACCGAATCAAAGCATGACATTTTATCCTTAGAAAACCTAGTTGAAGAAACAAATTGGACATTTGATTCTGAAGATACTAATTCTGAAGCAGATGTTGACCCTGAGGATGCTGATACTAGGGATGATGCTGAAGACCAAGATGAGTATATGGCTCGCTTCAACACTGTCGATACGGAGCTCACCAGCTTACGGGCTGAAGTGGTTCACCTTCGTGGTGAGCTTACTGAGCAGCGAGCAATGCTTCGTCTCATGTATGCTCATTAGCTTGAGATGGGCCGCGCCATCGTCTCTCTCCGTGATCACATAGATCGATTTGGACATCCGCCGCCTTTGTAGATGCCTTCCACATATTTCTCCGAGCCTCGAGGACGATGCTATATCTTAAGCTTGGGGAGATTAGAGGTAATTTTTATGTTTTCATCTTAGCATGCATTACTTAGTTTGTAAATAGTTGTATATAGTTGCTTTTTTCATGTTCATTGCATTTAGGGTGTATATACGTGCATTAAAAAAATATGTGTATATTTAAAAAAATCTACCTAGTGTAATATGAAGTTTCGCTAATAAAATATAAATATGTGTATATTAAAAAAATCTAGCTGGTGTAAACAATTACATAGGGTGTTAATATTCATACATCCCTCTCATCTATCTCTTTTTATATATACAGATAGAATGAAAAAAAAAATATGTAAATAAGATTTAAAGACGTGAGAATAAAATAATCATCATACATAAAAGTTGTTGCTTTTTTTTTTCAAAGAACACATATTTGTAAGCAAAAAGTTTAATTCTACTTTTAAACTTAACTAGTGATATTCCCCCGCGCTTTGCGGCGGGGATTAAGTCGGTATCAATTTGGTTCGTTACAGTACCTGCACTCTCGATATAGTAATTGAAAGAGAAAACACTATATCGATCTAAAACAAAAAACACACATATTGATATGATACCTATATATGTTGTTCAGTTGATATTTGTTCGGTTCACTTAAATTTTATGTATATTTTATTTCAACATTACGATATTGTTTTTGATAACGGATATTCAGCCACTATCGTACCAAGCCCAATCGAAACCAATTTAACAACATTTGTATCGGTACAAAAAACACACATATTGATATGTTGTTCAGTTGATATCTGTTCGGTTCGCTTACATTTTATGTTTATTTTATTTCAACAATACAATACGATATTGTTTTTTATAACGGATATTCAGCCACTATCGTACCAAGCCCAATCGAAACCAATTGAACAACATATTAATATGAAACCTATATATGTTGTTCAGTTGATATATGTTCGGTTCGGTTACATTTTATGTTTATTTTATTTCAACATTAAGATATTGTTTTTGATAACGGATATTCAGCATTTGTACCAAGCCCAATCGAAACCAATTGAACAACATTTGTATCGGTACCAATATTTTCTTATTTTTAGTTTTTTTTTTTTGCTTTCAATAAACTGATAATGTATCGCTACCATATTATACTGAACATCATCGGTACTGGTATACATTCCGTTTTATTGTTTCCTGTTTGATAACGGGTACTTTGATCATATCTTAAAAGTTATATGAGAGAACAAAATATACTTAAATCAATTAAAGTAATAAACCAATAAAATAATAAAACCTTATAAAAACAATATTAAAAAAAATAAAAAACAATTGTTCCTCTCTTTTTATTTCAACATTACGATGTATATTTTTTAAACGGATATTGTGTCGCTATCATACCAAATTCAATCAAAACCGATTGAATAACATCTGTATCCGTATCAATATTTATATTTAGTGTTTTTTGATTTTGATGAATTAATATCGTATCGCTACCATACCGTACTGAACAACATCAGTACCAGTATACATTATTTTTTTGATTTCTTGTTTGATAACTGGTACTTTGATCGTATCTTAAAAGTTATATAAAAATATATGTTTAAATTAATTAAACTAATAAAAACCTAAAAAAACACTATTAAAAAAATCAAGAAACACTGTTAATGACCATTTGAATTAATATGTATAAATTAGAGTTATTAAACCCGCGCGTTGCGCAGTGGGTGAGTATGAGTTCGTTTAATTACGGTACTGACACTCGTTATAGTAACCAATAGAGGAAAAAATCATGATATGACCAAAAATATACCAACACGGCGGGAATTTGATCGGTATCGGTTTGTTTTGTTACGTCACCTCACTCGTTACAACAACCTATAGAGAAAAAAAAATCTTGATATGATAAAAAAATACTGACACGTGAATTACATCGATAAAAAACAAACGCAAGTTACATAAGACTATGGGGTATGGGCCGGGGGTTGGGGCGTGGGTTGGGTACAAACGCCCAAGTCATCACCCCGGGTGGGTTTGGGTTTCGGCGTGGCCCCTTGGGCGGGGGTTTCAGCCCGAGCTTTGGGCATGCCTAGCGGTCCTCCGTGGCCAGCTCTCATTGGTTGGTTGGCTAGGTCATAGCGGCTATGTTTAAAATTTAAAAAATAATCGTTTTTTAGGCTTTTTTTTTAATTTTATTAAAACTGGCCAACCCACGCGGGCTAGTCACGCCCCGCCATACCGACCCAACACGTCACTCACCACCGGGGGACTCGAAGTCCACGTGTCAACCCATGCCCCAAACCCTTGCCACACCATACCCCACAATATAAAATATATTAAAGAACCACATAACACATGTAAAAACCCACTAAATAACAAATATAAAAAATCTTTAAAACAATTTAGTGAATTTACTGTTCATTGACTTCATCTTTTATTAGTATACAATTAATTCTTTGAATTTGATTATTATTGTTTGATTTAGGTTTATTTTAAAATTGAAATGAAATTTATGATACCCTTCTTGTATCATGCATGGTGTGAAGAGTTTCCTAACTAAAATAATATTTTAGTAGTTATGAAGCATTTATTTAATAACATTAATTTGCCAAATATTATATTACGTAATTTAGACATTACATTCCCATACTAGTCGAAACACCATTAACAAATAAATACATTCCCTATTTAGACATTACATTCCCATACTAGTCGAAACACCATTAATAAATAAATACATTCCCTAGAATATTGTGATCATATGATAATCTCAACAATCCAAGCAAATAGCAAGGCAGATTGAACTAAAATATCGGATTGTTTGTTGCAAATATTAATTATTAATCAACATCCTTATATTTCTATCCTACCCTAATTCGAACTCTTTCTCTACAAGGTTTATATCATTCACTACAGTATATAAACCCTCATCAAATTCTATGATCAAATGTTAAAATCTTGTTAATTCTTCCGTTGTGTTACATAACTGATATCCGGTAATATTCAGGTATGTGATTCTGGCTTATAAACTTCTGTGTTCAGAGTTTTTGTTTTCTTGATTAATTGATTATTATTGATGAATGTGTTTATAAAAAAAAGTTGTCATGATTTTCCTGATGATGATTATATATTTGATATGGGTCTTTTGAAAAAACATAAAAAGAATGAACAATTCTCTCTATATATTAATTTTGATAATATGCTAATAAATAGTGTTATTTTGTCATTTAATGTTTTTTTTTTTTGGTTTTTTATTTTACCTTAATTTTGGACACCGAGACTCATAGTCTTGTAAAAAGTTTTTTTTCTATGTATCTATCAGTACTCAATTTTCTAAAAATTTGTATATATTTTTTCTCTGTGTCTATCAGTACAGGTTAGTTTACGTCCGACATAAATTATTTCCTAAAATACGCTAGGTCAAATACAATACATTTTCGTTCTTATTTTTTATGTACGTGTTTTCAGTTGGTCACTTGATGTTATAAATTCGCTTTTTTGTTTTACATTTTCCCCGGTTTTGGTAATTGTTCGGTTAGCACCGTTTTACACGCCCCTCCGCCCTACGCTGGTAGCACGGTTTTACACCCTTGTGAACGCGGGGGCTTAAGACTAATTGCAACCTTAATTTAGGTAGAATATTGGTTATATACTTACTGCAACTCATAGCCAGTAGATATATTATAAGTTTTGGTTACATCTTATAAAAATCTAATAAATATATTGCATGGCTAAATTGATATATATGAGGTTATAATTTGGTTTTATTTAATATGATTAAACTTCAATTCTGTGAAAAATTTAGGGTTAACTAAAACTTATGGTTAATTATTAAAAAAAAAAAAAAAAAAACCACTAACACACTGTCCACACACAATAACAAAGCGAAAATAGCGTATGGGTCGTATGATAGACGAAAATAGTCATATGTGATGACTCACAAAGTCATATCACCTGTATATCGTGTAAACGTTTTCGCCTCTCATGTGATCACTCACAAAGTCATATCACCTGTATATATGTGACAACCCAAAACTTATATGGATTTTTTTTTTTTTTTTGCAGAGAAAGAGAGGTTAAAAGATGGCATCTGAGGGCAATCTACATGTTCTCAATGCACTAGACGGTGCAAAAACACAATGGTATCACTTCACTGCTATAGTGATAGCCGGAATGGGGTTTTTAACCGATGCTTATGACCTCTTTTGCATATCTTTGGTTACCAAGATGCTTGGCCGGATTTACTACCACCAACCCGGCTCTCCGAAGCCGGGAAACTTACCTCCGAACGTTTCTGCGGCCGTAAATGGTGTCGCTCTTGTCGGAACCCTATCCGGACAACTGTTCTTCGGGTGGCTAGGTGATAAACTGGGCCGGAAAAAGGTTTATGGTATTACACTTATGCTCATGTGTATATGTTCGATCGGTTCGGGTTTATCGTTTGGAAGCAGCCCGAAATCGGTCATGGCTACGCTTTGTTTCTTCCGGTTTTGGCTTGGGTTTGGGATTGGTGGCGACTACCCGCTCTCGGCCACGATCATGTCCGAATATTCGAATAAGAAAACGCGAGGGGCGTTTATTGCGGCGGTGTTCGCGATGCAAGGGTTTGGTATTTTAGGAGGTGGGGTTTTCGCGATTATCGTGTCATCATTATTTGATGCACATTACAAGGCCCCGCCTTACGAGGTTGATCCGGTGGGGTCCACAGTACCCGAGGCGGATTATGTGTGGCGGATTATTCTAATGGTGGGAGCGGTTCCTGCGATCTTGACTTATTATTGGCGGATGAAGATGCCTGAAACCGCGCGTTACACGGCCTTGGTGGCGAAAAACGCTAACCAAGCAGCGATGGACATGTCAAAAGTGATGCAAATGGAGATCAAAGCTGACCAGCCGAAGCTCGATCGGGTGGTCTCGAAAACAGGTAACACTTTCGGGCTTTTTAGTAAAGATTTCCTTAAACGACACGGGTTGCATTTACTCGGAACAACAAGCACTTGGTTCTTGTTAGATATCGCGTATTACAGCCAAAACTTGTTCCAGAAAGATATCTTTAGCGCCATCGGGTGGATACCCGCGGCGAAAAAGATGAACGCGATTCACGAAGTGTACCGAATCGCGAGGGCACAAACCCTAATCGCACTATGCAGCACAGTCCCCGGATATTGGTTTACGGTGTTCTTGATCGATAGAATCGGGCGTTTTAAGATACAACTAATCGGGTTTTCGATGATGACAATCTTTATGTTCGCATTAGCCATCCCATACCACCATTGGACTCTTCCTCAAAACAACATATGGTTTGTGGTGATATACTCGTTAACATTCTTTTTCGCGAATTTTGGGCCGAACGCGACAACTTTTGTCGTCCCAGCCGAGATTTTCCCGGCTAGGCTTCGTTCGACTTGTCATGGTATCTCCGCTGCATCGGGGAAACTAGGCGCCATCGTGGGCGCGTTTGGGTTCTTATATTTGGCGCAAAGTAAGGATCCGGCTAAGGCGGATGCCGGGTATCCTGCGGGTATCGGGGTCAAGAACTCGTTGATCGTGTTGGGTGTGATCAATCTTTTGGGTACGATTTGTACGTTTTTGGTGCCTGAATCGAATGGCAAGTCGCTAGAGGAAATGTCTGGAGAGAATGAAGAAGAAACCATTTCACAAGTTTAACTCGAAATTATAATTGTTTTACTCATTAACATTAGTTTGTCAAAGATTATTAGAGGTTTTAGTTTTGTTACTTGATGTGTTTTATGAAATTTGCTACTTGATATCTTTAGGTTTGTGTTTTTGGTAACGATTGTTTGAAAGATTATGACCATGAGATGTTGATTATGAACATAGTTGTGTAGAAAAGTTTATATAACTATATGTGACGGAGGGTGCTTTTGATTTCAAACTTCCGATAGAACAACGGTCTGTTTTAATTGATGGACGATGTATTAAAAACCATATATGTGATAGAAGAGGGAGAAGATGACGTTTTTAGGGTGTTTTTGTCTTCGAAACAAACAATCCATACATGTATCCAAGTGGAGTGAGGTTTTTTGAGATCATCGATTGGAGATTGTAAAAGATAGAAGGAAAATGAAACGGAAAATGAAAAGAGAAATAAAATTAAGGCTAGACAGAAATAATAGAGCACTAAGTATATTTTTCTTTTTAATTTAAAGGGCTAACTCATACACCTATAAAGTTACACCTAAATTTACATCAATTCCGTTATAATATCAGATGCCTTAAGCGTTGCCATCCTCTGTCAAATTCCAAAAACAATATTTTTTAAATACGTAAAATTAAATATGAGAGGCAAATAAGGTAAAAACACATTTGCATTAAATTAAAAAAAAAGTACACTAAAGAAAAAAAAACCTAAAACATACAAATAAAAATAAAAACAACCTAAAAGATAAAAGGTTTTTTTTTTTTTTTTTTTTTTTTGAAAATTTTAAATTTAGTTTAATTGGGATGTAAATTATGTAGCATATTTAGGGAAAATAAAATACAAAAAAGAAATGTCCACCATAGTCGTGACCAATGTCACTAACCGTTACCACATTATTTTCAACGATGTTTCACGATTATCAGAACACACCACTCCATCACATAGCGCCCCTTCCACTATGACAACTAAAATCTTGCACTAATAACTCGTTTGAAAAAACAATCTACAAAGTTGGAAAGATCAAATGGCACAACATGGACTACATGCCCCTTAGCATAATCACTCTTAGCATTGTTCTCACAATTCTATCGGTTCTATGTAGCTTTTCATTTATTCTCACTAAATTATCTCATTACTTGCTTTCCCTGCAGAGTCAGGTTAGGTTATATGAAAAAAATCCCTATATCGTGAAAAAATTAACACTTGTGTAGTATACGAAGTAAAGTGGCAATAAGCGATGTTAGACACGTGAGTGGAGTTATATAATATATGAGGGGAGCAATGAAAGAAATAAAACTGAAACCTCTAGAAACTTATAATATATTAAAAATTACAATTTTAAAAGAAAATATATGATCTTAGAAAGTTATGTTTAAGTATGATTTTCAATAGTTAAAATATAATAATTCATGCCTAGTCATTCTAAAATGACTAATGGTTTTTTATTGGTTCAGGATTAATGAATATATAAGGGAGGTCGGGGCACCACCTGATGATACCCAAAATCCAATCAATGTAAAAGTGCCACCTCAAATACCCGTACACCACAACCTAAAATCCCTCCCACCAGCGTCGGTTTTACCGATGACAAACACCTCCTTGCGTTGTTTTCAAGGCAAACACACAGACACACACATATAATCATCACACAATCCTCACCTACCCAAATCGATTACCTCCTTCCGATTTACTTACCCGAAACCTCCTGCACAAACCGTTGATGACGGTGTTCTCAATCGGATAGGAATACCCGATTGCAAACCATCAAAGAACAAAAAAGAAATATGAAAGTTAACTTTTAAACATAAGTAGAGGGGGGCTAAGTGGCACTCTTTGAAATCCCAGGATAAACCTTGAGGAGCAAGTATAAAAGGTCGCCGGAGTTTGCTACCGTTATCACATCCCCAATTCACCGGCGGCACCACCGCCACCGTCCACCCCTCTCCGCCATGAATTTACTGGTCCGTACCCTCTTTCATCCAATCCTCTGTTCAGTTCATATTTTCAAAGTAATGTCACTTATTCACATTTTAATTCCAGGAAAAGATAAACTTGCTGAAGAAAGATGCCGAAAATACTTCGCCGGAAATAGTTCCCACGGTTGTCTCTTGGACTGAGACCTCCGACACCGTCTCCCGCCACTTTCAGTTTCAACCAGACGGCCAACTTTTCGTTAGTTTTCTTTCTGCCTGTTACCTGTTCGACGAAATGCCAATTAGAATTAAAAAAAAAAAATAGGGTTTTTTTCTTCAGTTTTGAAATACACCCAATTCGTAATAAAATGAGAAAATTGTTTATATGAGAAGAAATCACATACGGTATTAATGGTTGTTTTTTAATTATTTTTTTCGTCAGTATTTTTTTTCTGCCTGTTAAGTGTTCGACGAAATGCCAGTTAGAAATCTTTAAAAAATTAGTTTTTTTTTTTCTGTTTTATTTCAGTTTTGAAATGCACCCAGTTCATAATAAGATGACGAAATTGTTTACATGAGAAGAAATCACAAACAGTTTTAATGGTTGTTTTATTTTTTATTTTTTTAGGTGAAGGTGCTTAATGATTCAAGACCAGTAATCCATAAGCTTTCGGAGTCTTTTGTCAATACTTTTTTCCCTTCTGGTTATCCATACAGGTGAGGTCATAAAACATACGTTTATATCGTTTTCAACCTCATAAAACTGTTATTTTAACTGTCAATTCTTATGAAACTAAATCTAGTGCAGTGTTAATGAAGGATATCTAAGATACACGCAATTTCGAGCCTTACAACACTTTTCAAGTGCTGCATTATCCGTGTTATCAACTCAGGTCTTCTTTTAATACTTCAAGTCATCGCATAGTTCCGTTTGTTTTGAAAACTCTTGTTGATCAATTATACGTCTTTTGTAGTCACTGTTATTTGCTGCAGGATTGAGACCTACCCCAGCACAAGCTACTGCCGTTAGTTGGGTGAGAATGAGCTCTTAACGAATTTCATGAATTCAGAAACGTTTAATTGATTGTGTTAGTTTCGAACAGGTACTTAAGGATGGTATGCAGCATGTGGGGAAGCTAATATGTAGCAATTTAGGTGCAAGAATGGATTCTGAGCCCAAACGGTGGCGGATTTTTGGTTTGAATCGTTCCAAAGCACACACATTGTTTTTTAACAATTTGGTTTATATTTTGGCAGAAATATTAACTTTTATTCTACTTTTGATTTTTAGCTGATGTGTTATACGACGTGGGCACCGGTTTGGAAGTTCTATCGCCGTTATGCCCACAGCTGTTTCTTGAAATGGCTGGACTTGGAAATTTTGCCAAGGTAATTTGGTGGTTAATCATTGACGGTTTGAGTTTACATGGAAACTATTATAACATTTATGTGTGCTTCACAGCCTTCACTGCTTAACGATAGTGCCATTTTTGCCTTTTTAGTTAACAACCCTTCATCTGTAATAATTTATCATTTAGCCCCTCAACTTTGACAAATTTATATTTTACTTTTTTAACCGATTTACCCAACCCCTGAACTTTGATAAAGTTATCACTTTGAGTTTGAATATTCTGTTACGTGATTTTTTAATGGTTCCGTAACGCTCCACGTGAGTTATTTTTAAACCTACCGGTTATTTTAAACCATTTGGTTTTTTACACCATTGCGACGTGTTTTTTTTTATCTATGTTTAATCCGACCCGCTGCAATGCGTGATCGTTATGCTTATCTTTATATACATTTTCGATGCAACATTGTTTGAATAAACGATGTAACTTTTCCATCACCTTCGACTATACCTCCGTGACGTGGTTTTTTGTCGTCACGTAAAACGTCCCGTCACGATTTTTTTTATGTACGTTTCGAACCCCGCGTGAACCCACTAGTCAATAACAAATCTTGATTTTGTAATTTGACAGGGGATGGCAACGGTTGCTGCAAGAGCAACAAGATTGCCAATTTATTCTTCGTTCGCGAAAGAGGGCAACCTTAGTGATTTGTATGCAAAAGGAGAGGCGATTTCTACTGTGTTTAATGTGATTGGATTGGGTGCCGGGATTCAGTTAGTTTCTACCGTTTGTTCTTCAATGCAAGGAAAGGTATATTTCATTTTTGTATTGCGTGTCCCTTTTATATCTTGCGAACATATTGGTTTGGGTTTTAATTTGTATCGCTATGTTGCAGATTGTTGTTGGGTCTTTTCTTTCTGCAGTGCATGTTTATAGTACGTATGAAGAAATGAGATCTGCTCCTATCAACACGTTAAATCCACAGCGCACTGCAATGATAATTGAAGATTTCTTAAAGGTTGGTTAAATAAATGCTATGTCGTAAGTAGGGGTGCAAACGAGCCGAGCCGAGCCCGAGCTCGACCAGGCTCGAGCTCGAGCTCGATTAACTTATGAAAGCTCGGGCTCGAGCTCGGCTCGATTCGAGCTTTGTTTTCAAAGCTCGAGCTCGGCTCGTTTGTATTTTCTCAAGCTCGAGCTCGGCTCGTTTATTATCTATTAATTAGTATATTAAATTAAAATAATTTAAATAATAGACTTTTTAGGCTCGCGAGCTCGATAATTGAAGCTCGGGCTCGGGCTCGTTTACTAAATAAGCTTATTTTTAGGTTCGAGGTCGGGTTGTAAACAAGTTTAAATAAGCTTGGCTCGACTCGGCTCGTTTACACTAAGGCTCGATAAGGCTCGACGAGCATAACGAGCTTCACATGCGAGGCTCGAGCTCAGGCTCGATAAACAAACGAGCTTTGTTTTGAGGCTCAAGCTCGGCTCGGGCTCGATAAGGCTCGGCTCGTTTCGAGCTTTTTCTCGAGCCGATCTCAAGTAGCTCGCGAGCCGCTCGGCTCGTTTGCACCCCTAGTCGTAAGGAGTTTCAACTATATGTATGTGTGTGTATGTATATATATACCCTAGTTATGGCGGAGGGTATCACACATAAGTACATAACCACAAATAATGCGAGAACTATGAGAATCAATCTAAACCATTCATTTGTTATTTAAATGAAAAATATATAATAATAAAAAAATAAATGATTTCTTTCTTTAATTGATTAATTTCTTACTTTTTATTTCTCTCTTCACCGTAACAAGTTTCGTACACATGTGTAGGTTAAAGAGTTGTAATCAGTCTACACGTGCGTAAACGTTTATAATATAGGAATGCACATAACTTTATCTACACATGCATATATTAATTCAAGTACATCACATAACCATGATGTATCTTAATTGTCACGTAACTCACGTTAGAATCTTAAATAAACACACAAACAAATAAATGTTCCAAATTGGTTCTTTTAATAGTTCTTGCATTGAAACGTCTCCCGTATTTAAGCTGCTCAAACTGTTTTGACTCGTTTTCATTATAGATACTTTTATTTTATTTTTAATCGTTTGATCTGTTAGTAATCGAAACCGAATATGTTACAATTCAGACAGGAAAGGTATCCGGTCCTGCAGACCTAAGATTCAGAGAAGATCTTTTCTTTCCTGGGAGAATAATAAAAGGGGCTGGAAACGTCAAAGTGGGCCGAAACTTGCGCAAAGTCATGAAGCCTTCAAGACTTAAACAACTCAAAGAAATATTGCCAGATGAAAACTTTGTTTTAAATTTTGGAAATACCTCAACAGACTTGGTGTTGGAGCAGAACGCTAGCGGCGAAGATGCATTACGAGGGTGGCTAGTGGCAGCTTACGCAAACCGGGAGGTGGAAACGATAGAAGAGGCTTATGAAAAGATGAATACAGTAATGCCGACATTGCTGTCTGAATTACGTGCAAAAGGGTGGCATACTGACCGTTTTCTTGACGGAACAGGTAGTCGTTATGGTTTCTAGTATTTTCCTGTATTTATTTCGGTTTTATTTTGTAATTAGGTTTTCATGTATATGCATATTTTAGATGAAATGTTAACTGAGAGTATGGCCTTTGTTTGAATGGAGTGAATAGTGGTTAGTTGGTCTTATAAGTTATAACATAGATCGTAGGGGTCGTTGGATTCTATACTTTGCGTGCCTCAAGATTAGCCGTTGACCATTGATTGAGCCATTAGATCGTTTTTAAATAGGGTGTCAAGTGTAAAACTATTGTACATTAGAAATGTTTTTGAGAATTTATATATAGGCACAATCAATTCTAAACAAAGAAATGAGAATGTAGATGTATAGGTGTTAGTAAGTTGAGATGTTTCATATGCTGTTGAAACACCAAGCTAAGAAATTGTCGTTCACTAGAGCTAGCCACACTAGTCTGTTGCTTTGGAGCGGCGCCATTTCCATCGGCGGTGGCGTAACAGAAGACTTGTAAACCGTCTTCCTTGACGGGTTGACCTTCATCGGACCCACATTCGCCACTCATTACAACGTTTCCGGTTATAATTAAACTGGGCGGCTGAAGCCCTATTCACCAGACTTGACCTGAATCTACCACTAGGAGCACAGTACAGATTAAGCACTAGTGGCGGGTTGTCTGCAATTATGTTCCCGATCTTGTTGGTTTTCTTGACATCGCCTGCGGTTTAGGATGTTCACGTGTCCCGATTGGCGGTGTAGGTGCTATCTTCCCATTTAAAAAAAAGTTAAAAAGTTTTTTTCCCCAATTAGGTGTAGATACAAAAATACATATATATAGAGGCCAGTTAACGTACAAAATTTCTTAACGTACATTGCGTACACGATTCAGAATCAACATGCGAAATTGGGTTTATAACGTGCGACTTCCATTTTTTCACATGCGATTTCCTTTTATTTACCACATGCGATTTTCAGTTTCTTACACACATGCGATTTCATTGTTTGTACACATAACATGTTTATTTTAATATTTTTTATTTTTCAATCAAAAATAGAATTAGAGAGCACGCAGATTAGCAAAAATATGGTTTAATCTATTTTTGTCCTTTACGAAATCAGAATTTCATAAAAAACTAAAAAAACCCCAAAATTATGTTGAAATTCAGCAAAAAATTTGCAAAAATTAACAATAACAACCCTTTTAAAAAATTCTACAAACATTTTAAAAAATCTGCAAAAATTGAAACTACAATCCTGCGATGCTTAATTCTAAGGTTATGCAAAAAAAAAAAAAAAAAAAAATCATTTGGAAACAATAATTTTCAAGTTAATCCAAACCACAAAATGAATCAAACTAATCGTCTTTTTAGCAAATCAAATACAAATAAAATACCAAATAAAGTCAATTCGTTAATGGCATCAATATCAAATACAAAAGAAACCTAAATTTCGAAATGACTTGACCCGTTAGGCATCCATTCTTCTAAGCTTTGAGCGAGGGCGGTCTTTTTCATCCCATTTTAACTTCGAATTGGGAAGTAATTCTCTAATTGATGATGAGTTAGGCCAATATAATTTATGAGAAAGTGGAGAAAACTCAGATGACCAGGTAACACAGTAGTCAACAATTGAAAAACATTTAAAGACATATTGCCAAATGCTCATAGAAAGTTTGCCATACCTAAATATCTCCCACTTACCACACAAGCAAGTTTTTTTTTTATTATTCAAATCAACTGCCTAGTCATTTTTCCCTTTTGAGTTATCACCTCAAATATACCTTTATGTCGATGTTGATTAAAAGACCTAAAAGAATGTGCAACAATTAAAGTTGCTCGTTTGGCCAAAACATGGGGAGTATACATATATCCATTAACTTGAGCACTAGATCTTATAGGACGTCTTACATAAAATAGTATACTAATCTATAAATTGTAACTTGAACACCTGTCGTGATTGGTAAGAAATAAGCATCTTTAAGTATGCTGTTGTAAATCCCTGACAAATCTGTGGTGAATAGTCCATTTTAATTTCTACCATCATGTGCAGGTGTCCACCTGTCTACTGCATGTGCCTTGAGCTGCTGGCAAGCTTTTGGATTTATTTTTCCAATATCTTTAATAATATAGTCAAACTTTCTAATCTGACTCTGACTCCCACCACGGTAAGCTAAAGCTTTCAGTTGTGAGTTGCGAAAACTTACCATTAACGTTGTTGATAAAATGCCTTAAGTAATACATGTGAAAAAAAATGATGAATGTAATTTAGATGAATTTGAAACCAAAATGAATATGAGTTCATAAACAATACATGTGAAAACTAAGAGGCTCTAACCAAGGAGATATTTGTTCATTAACAGCCTTTAGGATTCCAGCATGACGATCGGATATTAGACATGCCCCTTTAGTATCTTTCACTACATGTTTCTTAACATGAGAAAGAAACCAACTCTAACTACTGTATGATTCATTTTCAACAATAACAAATGCAAGTGACAATATCTGATTATTACCATCAACTCCCATTGCAATCATCATCTTACCTTTATACTTGTTATACAAATGTGTGCATCAATGCTGATCAAATCCATTGATAGAAGGATCAAATGACCAATATGAACATCTAAATTCCACGTGCTACAAACAATTCTGTTTTAAAACGAACCATCCAATGATGGTCCCTATATTGAACTTTTTGAGTGCCTCCATAAATTTAGGTAAAATTATATAAGATTCGTCTCAATCCCCAAAGATATGTTCTATTGCCTTTTGTTTTCTTACTGTTGCTATGAGTGGTAATCAAATCAATTGTATGTTTGAACACCGTGCTTGAGAGCATTCATAGCAACAGTTACCCATGGTTGGTCATGAAGACTATTAACATCCTTCACATACAACAAAAATTTCTTTCCCAATTTACCCGTCGGGGCAGGAAAAACAATGTAATGCAATGCTATTAATGCAAAGCTTTGCTTAATAGCATTGTCATCAACGACATTTTTGAGTTCATTCTTAACCTTATTAACGTCAATACTTTTGTACTTCTCATTTTTTTTCCAAAATGCAAAATTTATCGAGTAGATCATTATCCAATTCCATGTTTTCTGCAACTAGTGAGGCACCTTTTTCATTTTGTATACCCATTATAATAGAAAAATCTTCATTTGTAATAGGAAAGTCTTGGGTCTCACCCCCTTAAAATGGCTAACTATTGAGGCACCTTCATCGTTAGCGTTATTTTATCACAATTAAAATGGCTAACTATTGATTTGATTTAGTCTTGTTGTAGGCTTAAACCTCCCTTCTCCAAGTCTAGAAGACTTGAAAAGGGAGTTTTTGCTATAACTTCTTTTTGACGGTCCGTTAGGTCACTCAAAACAATACAAAAGTTGTCCAAACTACACCTTATACGAGATTTATGAGCCTTTCTCCTCTCTGGCTCACTAAGATTATTTTCCTTTTCTTTCTTGTATAAATCATGACAGTGTTGTTTTTTTAATTCTGGGTGCTCCCCCCTAAATAACAAATAAACGAGTGTTTTTCAGGTCAGTGTACACACACATAAACGAGTGTTTTTCAGGTCAATGTACACACATTCTATGTCGAGTTTTCGTCTTTTAATTATAGAAGTCAGATAAGTTTTATGTCGAGTTTTCGTCATTTAATTATAGAAGCCAAATTAGTTTTGTTTATTGGCATTGCAGAAATTTTATTCCTGATTTCTTGGCATTCTTGAATTTGTGAATTCTTTGAATTTTTTGGGTACAGGGGTATTGGGTCGCAGGTGGATTTATACGATTACTACCCTAACATATTTCAAGTTGCAAAGCAGATAAAAACACACATTTTTCAATTCAAATGAGTACACGATTACTACTCTAACATTCATAAAGTTTTAATAATAATAATAATAATAATAATAAGTATGATTTAAAAATACTTACTGAAAAACGTTCCACTGATTAGGTCATCTTTCTTCTCCACTAATTAGGTTTTTTGTTTTTTCTCTGATGCCATGATTTCTTCTTTCTTCTCTGATGCTATGATATAAAAATCTCATCTCTAGCTTTATTGTTAGGGTAATAAAATTAATAAATATTAAATAATATAAAAACTATCGAGAAAGTACAAAAATATTTAATTAAAACAGAAACAAACGAATGCAAATGAATGAATATTCACGAACATGTTCACGAATATCTTACCGAACGTTCACGAACACAATTGAACGAACGAGGCCTTTGTTCATGTTCATCCATTTAACTAATCGAACAAAATTTCTTGTTCATGTTCGTTCGTTTATTAAAGAACGTACATAAACGAACTTCCCGCCAAACGGTTCACGAATTGTTCGCTGAACGTTTGATTCGTTTACTGCCCCAACAACAAGGTTGCAAATGGGAACTTCGTGCACATAAATATAAACGCAGTGGATATTTTGACATCACAAAGTTTATCGGTCTACATACTTGTTTGCATTCTAAGATTACTCAAAGACCATTCTAACCTAGATGCAAGCTTGATCGGTCATGAAATACAACACCTTATAAAAGAGCAACCTTATATTAGCGAAATCACTTTGAGAGCTGAAGAAATAAAGAAGTTAGGCTATTCCTATACTCCTTCATACATGAAGGTTAGGTTACGAAAACAAAATGCAATGGAAGTTGTCTTTGGGGATGAGATTGAATCTTAGATAATTTTACCTAAATTTATGGAGGCACTAAAAAGTCATTCCAAGGGGATCACTGTTGAATGGTGCATTTTGAGACATACTGGTGTAGAGCTCGTGAAATTTAGATGTATGTTTTGAGCATTCGATCTTTCTATCAATGGATTTAAGCATTTTTGACGTGTGATTAACATTGATGCCACACATTTGTAGGGGAAGTATAAGGGTAAGATGATGACTGCGATAGGAGTTGATGGTAATAATCAAATATTACCACTTGCATTTGCTTTTGTTAAAAATGAAACTTACGATAGGTAGAGTTGGTGTCTTTCTCATATTAAGAAACTTGTGGTGAAAGATACTGAAGGGATAGGTCTGATATCCGATTGTCATGCTGGAATCCTAAAGGCAGTTAACGAACAAGGATCTCCTTGGATAGAGCCACTTGGTTTCACAGGAATTGTTTATAAAAATCATATTGATTTTGGTTTCTTTTTCTACGTCAATAAAATTCATAAGTTTCTAGAGGTATTGCTTAAGGCATTTTTTAATAACTATAATGATAAGTTTCATTATGACCAAGGAAATTGGAAAAATAAATCCAAAAAGCCCGCAAGTGGCTCGAGTCACATGCCTTAGTCAGATGGACACTTACACATGATGGTGGAAAGTGATGTGGGCTACTCACTTCAAATTTGTCCGAGATTACTAACAATGTACTTAAAGGTGCTCGTTTCTTAGCAATCACGACATGTGTTTAACTTACATTTTATAGGTTAGTACGGTAATTTGATGTCAAAAGTCGATGCATATTCTTTGAGGTCTTTTAATTGAAATAAAGGTATATTTGAGTTGATAACTCAAAAAGAGAAAAATGTAAAGGTTGTTGATGAAGTTGATTTGGATTTAAAAAACAACCTTCTTGTGTGGTAAGTGAGATATTTAAGCATTTGCATTCTCATGTTTTGAGTGCACGTGGAAAACTTTATTTCAACACTTGGCAATTTGTTGATAAATGAAACTCATTTCCTGATTATTGTGCTACTTAGTCATTTGAGGTTTCTCCAATTCGTAATGAAGCATAGTGGCTTAACTTATCATCTATTAGAGAATTACATCCCCCTTCGGAGCTAAAAGGCGATTAAAAGGGCCGCCCCACCCAACAAGGCTACAAAATGGAAAGGACACCAATGAAAGTAAAAAAAAAAGCTAACCTTTGTGGAATCTTTGAACGACGTGGTCATGGCTGAGAAACATGTCCCTCTAAGCCTGGAAGAAATAAATGTGCCTAAGCGGGTCGAGTCATTTTGACATTTAGTTTTAATTTGTGTTTGATATTGATACCACTAACAGATTGGCTCTTTTTTAGTATTTTATTTGTATTTGATTTGTGTAAGGCCCCGGGAACCTAACTCGTTGGTAATATGACAAGCACACATAGTTTTAGACCAAAATGCCACCAATACGTACCAGAATGATTAAACAAAGTATGAACAAAACAACAAAGTGTACGAATTGCTTAAAACACGGAACTTATCAAAACACTAAAAGATTTAGGTAACCGCTGCCAATGCTAAAAAGCCACGAACATTCAAACATTCTCCTTACCTGAAACACATACTAAAAACATTAGCCACGCTAAGTGAGTTCTATTGTAGTTAATTTGGGGTTGTGTCCCCAAAATAGTTTCATAAATATGGCGGTAACACATTTTTTTTTTTTGAAGATCCAAAAATAGTTTTGTGAAGAAGGAATTACTTTACTAATTAGTGAACCTTATTCCAACTTTCAAAGTAATAGAAACTGAATATCATCTCAAAATCCCAATGACATGTGAATAATGCCATCAAAGGTTAGGCATATACCTTCATTATTTTATACATGTGTTGGTTTTAACAACTCGTACAAAATAACATAAGAATATATTTTCAAACCATATCTCACAACTCAAAAGTAACGATAACCTGTTTAAAAACCACAAACTACAAACCATTTCAAACTAGGTTGCTTTTGACAAATATCATTAAATTTATTAAAACAAAACCATAAATAGATACTTACATACCTTACACACTTTTGGACGTTTCATAGCTTTCATCAACCATTTCATGAATGATAATGGTGGGTTGTTACAAGGCTAAGTCCTTTATACCTATTGTATAATAAACAAATATTAAAATGCATGAACATATAAAAGATACAATTGAAATCCACAATAATAATTTATATAACCTTCTTCCAAGCTCTCCATTTCAAGAATGGTATCTTCGATAAAAATCTTATTATTAGAAGCAAGCAACCAATCTTGGGCACACACCAACGCTTCCACCAATCTTGTGCACATACCAACGCTTCCACCATTCTAGGGGTTAACAAAGTTCGGAAGGAATCAAACACCCTTCCACCAGTGCTAAAAGAGGACTCTAAGGCAACTGTAGACCTGGAATGGCGATAATATCTCCAGCCATCTTAGCAAAAACGGGATATCGACATTGTTGAACTTTACACTATTTTAATATGTCAAACCATGGGTCCATAGGCTCTCGATCTTCCATGAGATATTTATCTAACTCACTTTTTTTTTCAAAGATATTTGTGAACTTCCTATGGCCATTTCAAATCGTTTTGTCACGACTTCTTCAATGCCCATTAAGTGAATAGAATTAGAACTCCTTGTGGCCATTGATGTAGATGATACTTCAAAAGTCTTTCTCTTTTTAAGGCATTAACTTTTTATAAAATTCAAACAAAGTACGTAAGTTAGAATCTAGACTTTTGAGGACATACCCATCTACGTATTTTCTTCAACAACCCATTTAATATACTTCAATTCCCTTACCATGGCAATGAACAAAAATGGTTTAACTAATAGTAACATCATCCCAATACTTTTGAATGTTTTTTTTTTTCATATTAAAAGTGCCATTGAACATATCGAAAGATCGTCATTCATAGTAAAACTATCAATTACGGTGCCAATTCCAAAGATCTCATGCATATAAGCAAATAGAAGTCACATATCGGGAACCTGAAAATCTTAATGTAGCTTTATAAAATATCTTTAGAAAAGGCAACAATCCATTAACATTGATCCAATCTTCCTCATTAATCAAATCACCCCCAAAATTTTTAAACTCTTTCTCACAATTGGAATCTTTTAGGAGTATGTTTCAAAAAGCTTTCTTAATCAGGTTTCAATATCCACACACAATAAACTGTTGCTTTCAATTTTCTCTTCTTCATCACAAGCTATTAATTTTAGAAGTCTAATGGGGTGAAGACCTCACATATCTCACTAGGGTACAAACTTTCTTAATTAATAAAGACAAACTACTAAGCCTGTCTTTAACCACTAGATACAATACATGTGCCGCACATCTCACATGCAAAAGGCTCCTTTCAAAACACCACATTCCCAATGATTAAACACCTTTTGCAAGTATTGTGTAACTATATCATTATAGCTAGCATTATCTACGGTCATAGTCATATCATTTTTTAAACCCCGTCCACTTAGACACTTCTCAACTGCTCTTCCTATTATAACCCTGGAATGACCAACAATAGGACAAGAAATTGTTATTCTTTTAGCCAGAAACTGATCACCATCAATAAAATGTGCAGTCAAACACGTAAGATAAATTTTCTTAGAAGTCCATCTATATGTGGTTAAAGATACTCTAGAAGACATAGTTTTAAAGATATTTACTAATTGTCTCCTTTCCTTAACAAAGTAACTGTAATAGTCTTTCGTTGCAAATGATCCCACCAAGATCAATCTTTTTTTCAACACATGTGTTGATTAAGTTAAGATGATCTTTTTTGTGAAAAATCACAATTGGGTGTGATTATGCTTATACTGTCATAAATCAATTGGGTTGCATCAAAAAGTGGGACTACCACTTTAAAATATTAGATTAGCATTTGCAAGAAGTATCTATCAATTATTGATAAAAAAAGTTGATCGTGAGTCGAAGACACATGTTAGTGATGATGGCTCCAATGAGACCATGAAAATACCTAAGTTATGGGAGTTCAACCAAGTATTAATTAGGAAAGCCTTAGCTAAGATGTTGGTTGTTGATGAATTACCTTTTTCTTTGTGGGGCGGGAGGGTTTTTTGCGAATTCTGTAACGTTATAAATCCTCACTTTATTGTACGTTCACATTCAACTGCGATAAGAAATTGTTACATTTACTTTATTGAGGAAATGAGACAATTAGTAAATATCTTCAAAACTATGTCTTCTAGAGTATATTTAACCATAAACTCATGGACTTCTTGTGACAACTGTGCTCTGTAATCGATGTACGATGTAAAACAATGTTGATTATTAATAAAACAATTTGCTTTGGTGTTATTATATGTGTTTTGATGTTATTATGTGTGTATTTGTGTTTGGTGATTTTTACAATTCGATTCGATTCCAATTTCAAGCTTTAAATCGCTTTCTGGAAAGTTATACGCGAACTGGTGCGTAAACGCAGTCAGTATAACGCGACAAACATTCCGGAATAGTGACATAGGCTTAACATACCTTAAATAACCTCCACATAACTTAGAAATAAGTTTTGAATGGTTTGGTGTGTTAAAATCAACTTTGTTCGATCGCAGGGACTATTTGTGTCAAACTGCGAAACTATACCGATTTGTATAGTAACGAACATTCCGGAACTTGATCATAAGTTAAAAATACCCTAAATATCCTTTACATAGCTTAGAAATAGGCTTTGAGGGGTTCGGTATGCTAAAATAAACTTTATTGATCAATAGGGACTAAAAGCGTCAAAAAGTGCTCAAGTTTGCATTTTCGCGCATATTTTACGTTCTGAATATATCCGGACATCCAAAAATTCATGTAATCATTAAAATATTATGTTTTAGTGTTTGTCATGATAAAATTTCATTCGTCGCTTAATTTGGATCGTTTTTGTGTTCGTTACGACTTCCGTCGTAATTAACTGAACAACGCAACCGTACGACCAAACGAACCGACATCCAAGATATTTTTGAGCATGTTTTGAGTTCCCTATACTTTAACATCATTTTAGAGCCTTGAAATGAGGTTAACGGGGGCTTAAACGTGTCAAAAATGAGCCAAATTGCATGATTCTGAAGTGCAGGGACCTGTTTTGACATTCTGTGAAACTTTCTTACACGGGCCGCGTAAGATATGCTTGTATGTTACGCGGGCCGAGAGGCCATGTCAGACAGAAAGTTCAGTTTCAGCAACCTGGGCTGAATTAAGGGGTTTTAATGTAATATTTGCAATACCTGGAGCTGGTTTTCGACTCCCATTGTATTCTAATACCATTAACTCACATGTATGGCCAAGATTACTCCCTCAAACCACTTCGAATCATCCTATTGTGTAACATCCTTATTATTATTTAATGGTTTTCGTATAATTTACGAAAACAAACGAGTAATTATGATTTCAAATACATTGAAAATACGGGTTCATTAAAACTTTATTTACAGAATTAAAAACTATACAACATATTATGGGTGAGTTCGTCATTTTACATAACAATGATACAAAGTGCGGAAGCTTATATCTTGATCGTGTTCGGTTCTTCGTTGTGCTTGATCGTCCTCCGGTGCTAAAATTATACCTGAAACTCATAAAACATGAGTGGGATTAGTCATACGTAACTTAAAACGTATTTAAACGAGTCTGGGAAGCGAAACTGATTGAAATAAAAAATTTTCGCCAAAACAGGGTTTTTCGCGCCACGCGAAGGAACCCAGTTGCTCCCTCGCGCCACGCGAGGGAGACCGTTTTCCAGCAGATCTGCAGCTCAGTTCAGCTATGCCAGTTTTTACGGAAACAGCCATAACTTCTTCGTTATTGATCCGTTTTACCCGATTCTTTTTCCTACGCGTCCGTAATTTAATCCTCCATCTTATGGAGTTGAAACCCAACATCTAACAAAATAAATTTTTAGACTTTTAAGCCTTCGACTCATCACCCTTTTACCAAATTTTAACCCGTTTATGCATTTTATCAAACAAACATGATTGTTTGATCCCGATTTCACATGAACCTTATAATTTCAATGTTGTCTAACATATTAGGTTCAATTCACAAGTTTATGTATAATCTTAAACTCGTTTACACTTAAATGATTATTTTGACCCGTTAAGGGTGTTTAAGCACTTTTCCGCATACATCATACTCGTCTATTTCTAGCATCTTATTTCCACAATATTTATCAAATAATCTTCCACCACAACTATATGTGTGGTGAATTTAATGTAATGTTCTATGTAATCCGAGTTTTATTTCCTCGGATTGTTATTCTACGGTAAGACCCATATAGAGTCGTTTAACCAAAGTCCTACATCTTTCTCCTTCTTGTACCTATTGTAAGCATTTAATTAAGCATAAAACTCATTTCCAAACTACCGTTAAAGGCCATTTATTCAATTTAGCTTACAAGGGCGTAATGGTCCATTTTACCTTTCATTTATGATGAAGGACCTTCACTACTTATTTGCCCAAATTTGTACGTTAGCTATAATCATATTTATACGTACCTGGCTCGGGACAACAAATAGACCCGGTTTTGTACCTTGCTTTAATTGTCACTCAATCTATGGCGACGCATTTATCCGATTCGCCAATTGATCCTGTTAACATAAGACTTGACCACCGCATTAGTCGGTATTGTCAAATGGTGTTATCACCACCATTTGACCCATTTGGACTATATACCCAATGTTATCTATTTAAATCAAAAACATGGTTTTTGATGTCCAATTCATACATCCATCCCATCCCGGATTATATTACCAAATCCTTTATCTCTTAAATTCTTTTCTTACTAATTCAACCCATTTCGGCTTACGCCATGGGCACGCTTTTAACCTTAATTACATTAGTCGACTCTTGACCAATTTCCATTTTCACCATTTTTCCTCATCATTAGATTACACCACAAAGTAATCTTAACAAAAATCCATATTTCAATGTTATTGTTATCGCGATTATTTCGTATAGAATAAACGAGTAATCTACATAAGTGCGAAAATTACACTTACCTCTCATCCGGTTTACGCCTTTCTTCACGCGCTTGATTCGTTTAACCGCTTCTTTCTCAAGCCTCCACCTAGCTCGTTAAGCGTCAAACTATTGCCAACATTTACAAGGTGGTTAGACTAGTCATTTAAAAATCACGACCATTCCACCTTACTTATTCTCTATGTCGAAGCTACTATTCGACTTCAAGATTAGTTAACTTAGTTTATTAAAGCTAACTACTTTCAATCACATGATTTACAACATTAAGTTCAAATCAACATGATGATTATAACTCTTCTTGTTTCATATTTCATTTAACTAGCCATATTATTCAAATACGCGTTTCGTTCTAAATTTCAATATTTAGCTTTCTCTTAGGCGTTTTATCAAACACCTAGTGAGCATACTTTTATAAAATTAACAATCAAACTCCATGATTACATATCTTGCCAATTTCAACATCTTTTTACTAAATAATCGTCTAACTCATGGTTAAATGTCAAGATTAACTTCATAGAGTTCAAATAACACTAGTTTGATAATCATGATTCTAGTGTTCATCATGTTTCTACAAACCCATTAAACACCTAGATAGTGATCATGAGTTTTACTAACATGCACTCAAATCCCTTAGTTTATTAGCTAGGGTTTATTTCAAATCATGCATACATCCTATTTTCACCCAAATAACCATCATTCAAGATCAATTTTCGAACTTCTAGGGTTCATCAAGAATCTGAGATGGAACAAAATACTGAAATTCGACATACCTTATGATCCCATAAGCTTGGTGATTGTTTTTATGTGTTCATGCATACGATTTGGCTCTGATTCACCCTTCAATTTGGTGAATTTCTTGAAGTTTAGTGTTGAGTTTTGAGAGCTCCTTGTGGCTCTGATGAAATCGCAGGCACCACATACGTATGTGTGGTTTGTGTTTTTTTTTTTTATTATTAAACTTCATTACACTTGCCCATGTTTAGTCCCTCAAGTTTAGAGATTCATAAATGAAATTATAACTCATAGTTTATTATCTAGTTACCCATTACTAACTAGGTTAATTTTTACCTAGTTAACTTAGTGGGTTCCGGGAGTTAAAAACCCGTTTTATTTTAAGTCCCGTTGACTCGGGCTCTTATAAACTAGATTCCTTAATTCTTTGATTCGCTCGTATTTGATTATTAGGATTTCTTATTTAAATCCAATTATTTACCGGGTTAGTTGTAATGCCCATAAATTTAAAATCATTATTTTAGAAATAAAAAGAATAATAGTAATTTATAAATTAACCACTAGAAAACCCTAATTAAGACACCCAAGTAATTCTGCACTAACCCTAAAATTTTCGAAACAATCGGAATCAGGATCAGGGCCCCTAAAACTCGAGGGGGGTAAAACCTAGCTAGTAATTATCTTAAAATTCTTGCTGGAGAAGTAAAATTCGTTTGTGTGTTGACTCATCTAAGCTATATTGGACACGAAGCAACCTAGGCTAGAAAGTAGACCCGTCGCGCCACGCGACGGGTACGCATGTCTCTTTCGCGTGGCGCGAAGGAGTCTATTTTCCAGCTATAAATAGTCGGGTCTGGGACTTGATTTCTGGCACAAAATCGACGTTAAAAGTCGAATTACTCACGAAGTTATACTCTATATACTATTAAAAACACACACCGATCTCGAAACGCTGCCGCAATCAGGGTAATAACTCGATCGCTATTACGATTCGACGTCCGATCGATTATAACTATCCAACGATTGTTCGAGTGCTGCTCAAATTGAGCTTGTACTTTGATTATTCGTCGTGATTTCAACTTGAATATTTGAGTGCTGTTCGAATTCGGACTATGCTCTGTTATTCGTTGTGAATCCGATCGAATTATTAAGTATTATACTTTGTCGTTTGTCGATAATTCGATAAATGAGTTGAAGTATTGCACTTGTTAATTATTGTGAAGGTTTAATCTCGTGAGTTATCGTCAAAGCTGTATTAGTTAATTACCTAGTTGTGTGCAAATTAGGTTAAGAGGATAATCAGTAACCTAAACTCTGTCCGTATGAATCTACAATTGGAAACAAGGTAGCATCACTTGGAAATTTTAAGGTACGGATAGGTTCCTTCCTTTCGATCTATGTTGTTTTTATAAAAGATCCCTTCTTTCGATTTATGTCGTTTGAATATAAGAATTCCGTATTAAGATTAAGTTATAAGTTATAAGTTCTGGATGGATAGAATTCCTTTCTATCGATTTATGTCCGTTGGGTACGGGTAGAATCCTTTCTTTCAATTTATGTCGTTTTGATACAAGTATGTCATTCTTGATTATAAATTCCATATTAAGATTAAGTTATAAATTCCGTAAGGGTAGATTCCTTTCTTTCGATTTCTGTCAATTCTGATATATCGTACGGGTAGAATCCTTTCTTTCGATTTATGTCGTTTTTATAAGAATCCCTTATTTCGATTTATGTCGTTTTTATAAGAACCCTTTCTGTCGATTTATGTCTGTTGGGTACGGATAGAATCCCTTTCTTTTGATTGATGTCTTTCCTGAATTTAAGTTTCCATATTAAGATTAAGTTATGAAATAAGTTATAGATTCCTTATTAAGATTAAGTTATGAAATAAGTTATAGATTCCGTATTAAGATTAAGTTATGAAATAAGTTATAGATTCCGTATTAAGATTTAGTTATGAAACATGTGTTGAAAGTTACAAACGTTTTGAAAAGGTTTTGTTTTACATCAGTTATTTAGAAAATGGTTTATTTTATACAAGTTTCATTTCCTACTCTAGTGGTTCCTTATTAACGAGTCAAGGTTTTATCTTGTTTCGTTTAATAAACCACATTTTGGGGACGAAATTGTCAAGATAGGATTGATAACCATACCTTGATGACTGGTTCCACTCTTATATTTTCAATCTCGCCAAAGATTCGTATTTTACAAATTACAAGTTAAATATCTTAAGACTTATAAGTTATAAAGTTACAAGTTTAATATGATATATAAGTATTATGTTACTCAAGTCAAATTGTTTTAAATTACTATGTCTTGTTTTTAAAACTCCTCACGGCTTTGATTATCGATTCATTTGACAGACCGTTCGATTCCTATTCTAATCATTTAGTTTCATGTCATGCGATAGTTTTTCTGTTGAGTTGTACTCATTATCGCATGTCCCAATATATGTTCCGTTCTGTTCTGAAAATAAGTTTTATAAGTTATGTGAATAAGACCATTTGTACTCTGATACCCTGAGTATCGCTTCTCGTGGAGTGTCCCACGAGCATGTTGTTGTGGCATCAACATCATGTGCTCCATCCGTGACGGAGAGATCAGTTCACGGCGTCTCTTAAGTACAAGTGTGGTACATAAGGCTATTAGGAGGCGTATGGATCGATCCTAGGATTTAAGTATAAGTATAAGGAGGTGGATAACGGGTATGCCAATTCGCCATCTCATGTGATAATTATGCAGGAGTAGCTACCTGTGTATTGTCACGTTTTAAGTTTGCTCATGGGTACATCCGTAAGATATGATTATGAAATTAAGTTATTTGCATCGTCAAGTTCCATCCGGTTATCAAAATAGAATAAGCTTTTGTTTTCCTCTATCCGCACACTGGGCAAAACTTTCGAAATTTTGCTCAGACGTACGTTTTTGTTGTTGTTGTTTTCTTCTTTACGTCAGGTTATCAAGACAAGCTGGGACAGAAAATGGAAGAGTGTTCGAGTGTTTAGAAAAGACGGTAGAAATAATTATAATGGATTAGATATCCTTCATTAAGCTGTAAAGCCTTGTAATACATTTAAGTATAAATGGAATTATGTTTTTGATCTGACTACTGTTATAGTGACACGCCGGCCCGTTCCGGGACGGGGTGTTACAGCTATGGTATCAGAGCAAAGGCTCTTTCCTGTAGAAAACTTGAAGATAGTAATTAAGACCTGTGAGATATAAGCAAGTCAAAGGAGGGGATGATTTTGACACTAATCTTTCATGGTCGACTTTCGTAATATCTTTTACGATAAGTATTTTTCGACCGCTGATAAAGAAGCTTATATCAGGGAGTATGCAATAATTCGACAGGGGAGTGATGAACCAGCCTCTGAGTTCATTACTCGATTTTCAAGGTTGGCTAGTATTGTAGAAGATATTTTAGCTATGACTAAGTATATCTATGTAGGAAATGTCAGTACTAATAGTCACTCTAAGTATCTGTAAATCTCTATTAACTTTTCATACGGTAAAATATTTTAAGAAGGACCATTAGGGCACATATATAAGGTAATTGACAAGTATAGTCATGACCTTAGTTATGAATTTCAGATACACATGTATGGTTAGGAGATTCTGATTATATACGTTAGTAACTCTACTATGAAAGTTTCATTTTGTTACTTATGCAATAGGTTATATTCTTATTTGAAAAAATTTCGAGGACGAAATTTCTTTTAAGGGGGTAATAGTTGTAATGCCCATAAATTTAAAATCATTATTTTAGAAATAAAAAGAATAATAGTAATTTATAAATTAACCACTAGAAAACCCTAATTAAGACACCCAAGTAATTCTGCACTAACCCTAAAATTTTCGAAACAATCGGAATCAGGATCAGGGCCCCTAAAACTCGAGGGGGGTAAAACCTAGCTAGTAATTATCTTAAAATTCTTGCTGGAGAAGTAAAATTCGTTTGTGTGTTGACTCATCTAAGCTATATTGGACACGAAGCAACCTAGGCTAGAAAGTAGACCCGTCGCGCCACGCGACGGGTACACATGTCTCTTTCGCGTGGCGCGAAGGAGTCTATTTTCCAGCTATAAATAGTCGGGTCTGGGACTTGATTTCTGGCACAAAATCGACGTTAAAAGTCGAATTACTCACGAAGTTATACTCTATATACTATTAAAAACACACACCGATCTCGAAACGCTGCCGCAATCAGGGTAATAACTCGATCGCTATTACGATTCGACGTCCGATCGATTATAACTATCCAACGATTGTTCGAGTGCTGCTCAAATTGAGCTTGTACTTTGATTATTCGTCGTGATTTCAACTTGAATATTTGAGTGCTGTTCGAATTCGGACTATGCTCTGTTATTCGTTGTGAATCCGATCGAATTATTAAGTATTATACTTTGTCGTTTGTCGATAATTCGATAAATGAGTTGAAGTGTTGCACTTGTTAATTGTTGTGAAGGTTTAATCTCGTGAGTTATCGTCAAAGATGTATTAGTTAATTACCTAGTTGTGTGCAAATTAGGTTAAGAGGATAATCAGTAACCTAAACTCTGTCCGTATGAATCTACAATTGGAAACAAGGTAGCATCACTTGGAAATTTTAAGGTACGGATAGGTTCCTTCCTTTCGATCTATGTTGTTTTTATAAAAGATCCCTTTTTTCGATTTATGTCGTTTGAATATAAGAATTCCGTATTAAGATTAAGTTATAAGTTATAAGTTCTGGATGGATAGAATTCCTTTCTATCGATTTATGTCCGTTGGGTACGGGTAGAATCCTTTCTTTCAATTTATGTCGTTTTGATACAAGTATGTCATTCTTGATTATAAATTCCATATTAAGATTAAGTTATAAATTCCGTACGGGTAGATTCCTTTCTTTCGATTTCTGTCAATTCTGATATATCATACGGGTAGAATCCTTTCTTTCGATTTATGTCGTTTTTATAAGAATCCCTTATTTCGATTTATGTCGTTTTTATAAGAACCCTTTCTGTCGATTTATGTCCGTTGGGTACAGATAGAATCCCTTTCTTTTGATTGATGTCGTTCCTGAATTTAAGTTTCCATATTAAGATTAAGTTATGAAATAAGTTATAGATTCCGTATTAAGATTAAGTTATGAAATAAGTTATAGATTCCGTATTAAGATTAAGTTATGAAATAAGTTATAGATTCCGTATTAAGATTTAGTTATGAAACATGTGTTGAAAGTTACAAACGTTTTGAAAAGGTTTTGTTTTACATCAGTTATTTAGAAAATGGTTTATTTTATACAAGTTTCATTTCCTACTCTAGTGGTTCCTTATTAACGAGTCAAGGTTTTATCTTGTTTCGTTTAATAAACCACATTTTGGGGACGAAATTGTCAAGATAGGATTGATAACCATACCTTGATGACTGGTTCCACTCTTATATTTTCAATCTCGCCAAAGATTCGTATTTTACAAATTACAAGTTAAATATCTTAAGACTTATAAGTTATAAAGTTACAAGTTTAATATGATATATAAGTATTATGTTACTCAAGTCAAATTGTTTTAAATTACTATGTCTTGTTTTTAAAACTCCTCACGGCTTTGATTATCGATTCATTTGACAGACCGTTCGATTCCTATTCTAATCATTTAGTTTCATGTCATGCGATAGTTTTTCTGTTGAGTTGTACTCATTATCGCATGTCCCAATATATGTTCTGTTCTGTTCTGAAAATAAGTTTTATAAGTTATGTGAATAAGACCATTTGTACTCTGATACCCTGAGTATCGCTTCTCGTGGAGTGTCCCACGAGCATGTTGTTGTGGCATCAACATCATGTGCTCCATCCGTGACGAAGAGATCAGTTCACGGCGTCTCTTAAGTACAAGTGTGGTACATAAGGCTATTAGGAGGCGTATGGATCGATCCTAGGATTTAAGTATAAGTATAAGGAGGTGGATAACGGGTATGCCAATTCGCCATCTCATGTGATAATTATGCAGGAGTAGCTACCTGTGTATTGTCACGTTTTAAGTTTGCTCATGGGTACATCCGTAAGATATGATTATGAAATTAAGTTATTTGCATCGTCAAGTTCCATCCGGTTATCAAAATAGAATAAGCTTTTTTTTCCTCTATCCGCACACTGGGCAAAACTTTCGAAATTTTGCTCAGACGTACGTTTTTGTTGTTGTTGTTTTCTTCTTTACGTCAGGTTATCAAGACAAGCTGGGACAGAAAATGGAAGAGTGTTCGAGTGTTTAGAAAAGACGGTAGAAATAATTATAATGGATTAGATATCCTTCATTAAGCTGTAAAGCCTTGTAATACATTTAAGTATAAATGGAATTATGTTTTTGATCTGACTACTGTTATAGTGACACGCCGGCCCGTTCCGGGACGGGGTGTTACATTATTTTTACTGCTAACAGTACTTTACCCGTCTTTTAGCATTAACAGAGTTTGATTACCAAACCCGTTTTCGGGGTGTTACATATTGATCCTAACTTCCTATAAATAACAAGCTTCCTCATTTGGGTTCTTCACACTTGATCTGAATTCAGCTCTAAGTTGGGGTGTTTACACTTCATACCTGAGCTATTTTAGATCAAACATCCTTCTTGGACCCTTTGTAAGTCCTCTTCTTGCTTGTTCTTGTATTTCAAGCATGAAGGTCAAACAAGTTTGACTTTCAGCTTTGACCAAGTCAATGGTCAACACAAAGTTCCGTTGAACTTTGCAACGTGAGCATAATCACGATGGTTATAGTCCCTTGTGACTATACCTACTGATTACCACGTTTACTAGGCGTAGTGACGAGTCGTAGTTTCGGCCAAAATGCGTGTTTATGCGTATTTTGTAACCAAACTACTCTAGGGTATCAAAACCATTTGTTTTGATATCAAAACTTGTTTTCTAACTTAACTAGACATGTTCTAGCATGTTTAGCTCGTCACTCTTAGTTTGGTGCTTGTGTAGGGTCGTAAGTCAAGCGGACTAAACACCCGCTTAGACTTTCGAACATGACCCGTTTGGTCGATCGTTAGGATCCGACCAAACATGTTTAGTGACCATAGTAGCATAGGGAATAACCTTCCGAGGTTATACCTTATGGTCACTTAGGTTTAATTAGTCGCATGATAGGTAGTTATATGCCTTTGGTAAATTACCAAAATACCCTTTTCATACATAATTGGTAATTAAGCATATGTAACCTAAACTTTTGACACGTAACTGATTATGTAACATAATTAAACATGTATGGGCATATAATACTTGTCATAGGACTAGTTAGACGTCTCGAACGCGCTTTTGCGCGCACGACGCGTTAAAGTAGCATGAGCTACCTTAAATAGGTCGCAATGGGTCGAAAGCACTTAGGTTAAGTTCCGATTTAGAATGTAGGCTTTGTTAAACCATATCACGTGAGTTCCAACACTCATTTGGTTTACAAGACCTCATTCTGTCCGATCTTCCGATTTAGGCGTCTATTGTTTGACTAGCGATTCGATTACTAGGTGCTGTTTGATTTCTCTGGTTTGCTCGAGTTTGTTGAAGTTCTATTGATTGAGGATACTTTGCACTCCACGTGAGTACTTAATTCCCCTATTTTACTGTTTTCAATTGTTTTGGGGTGATTCATATGTGCTAAATGTTTTCAAGGATTTAACGATGGTTTTCAAAACAACTTTCGATATTATAACGATGATTTCAAAAACGATTAAGATGGTTTATACTAAACAAATAACGATTTCAATAAAGTGAATAAACTAGTTGGTTGTATTTACATAACGAATGGCATTCATTAGCATTGATCAAGCCGACCAGTATTAGGTTATGGTACCATAGGATCTGACAAATCCCGTTACTTTACTACACCCATGGTTATGTGTGGGGGTTGTGGGTAGCGACTGAATCTGATGTTTGTTAACTTACCCTTTGGTGGTTTGTTAATTCGAGAAGCGATAAGCGAGGTGATCGAGTCACAAAGGTTTGAATGTTATTAGCGAGGCGACCACAAATAGTTTTCACACTTAAAACGAGGATGATTTAAACGATTTGAACGAATTAACGATTTAGGAACGATTCATACAAGATTAAACGAATTTGATAAACGATTGGTTTTTGGTTAAGTGTTTAGATAATGGGACGGGGGTAATATGGTGAAAACATGGTAGATACGCCGCTGGTACTTCTTATATATAAGTGTTTTCAACATATTACATACCGTGGCGTTATTTAGTTCACTTGGGTAAACGACTTTGGAACGATATCACACAAATGAGGTTTTCAAAACGATATAAACCATACGAGTTTTATTAACGAGATTTTGTTAACAATTTAATACGAGATGTTTTACAAATTGCTTTACTAAAACAAATGTTTTTGAGTTAAGAATCATGGCTACGAGGTTTATAAACTATAACCCGCTTGATTTGAGTTGGTTAATTAAGTTGCAGTATTTTACTCTTTTCAAAACCAAGTTTTTAATATTGCAACATTTAAACTAGCCATGAATCCGACACTCCTATAAAACCTATGTACTCGCCAGCATTTCTTTGCTGACTTTATTTTCACATATGTTTCAGGTGTTGATGCTTGATGATGATTACTAGGATGCATGAGTCACATAGGATCTGGACGAGGCCTTGGTGACATAATAACAATATTAGTCGTTATGTAACTCGTTTGTTTTGTGTTAAAACAATGTAAATTATTTAGTGAATCAATAAAACGAAACTTTTTGTATCCATGGTTGTGAAACAATAATTCTGCCACGACACTCCCCGATGTTTTCGCCGCGGTTTTGTTGTTTTAACGCGGTCGGGGTGTGACACTTCTGGCCAAAATATATCTTATATGTGTTGGACTACACATTTTATTGATGATGATTGGCACTTGCATCAAAGAATAACATTTTTTTTCGATTATTCTGGGTTATAATAGGAAGAGCAGTTCTGAAGTGTCTAATTGAATTGAGATTTAAAAATGTCATGACTGTGACCGTAGATAATGCTAGCACCAATGATATAGCTATCAAATACTTACAAAAGATGTTTAATCATTGGGAATGTGGTGTTTTGAAGGGAGCCTTTTTGCACGTGAGATGTGTAGCTCATGTTTTGTTTGTTTATATCTAGTGTTTAAAGATGGTCTTAGTTAGCTTGTGTTTATCATTATAAGGTTTTGTATGGTTTTGAACCATCTCAAGATCACTTAAGATTGTTTAGTTATCTCTGTTTTTGTACTGTTTTAGATAGTTTAGATAAATTGTCTTGTAGAGCAAAAAAATGTGTTTTTATTGGTTATTCTAATCAAAAGAAAGGTTATAAGGTTTTTAGTCTTGATAGTAAAATTGTTTTCTTTTCAAGAGTTGTAAAGTTTTATGAAACCTTATTTCCTTTCAAATAGAAAAACATTTTTGAACAATTTAATATGAATGTTTTAAAAGATGTAAACAATCTGAACTTTGTTTTATCTTTATGAAAACAGTGAGTTTAAACAACCTGAAGACGCCAATGATGAAGAAAGGGATGAGTCTACAGGTTCCCCTTCTTCATGTGGGTCTCGGCAGCCAGAGACTCAGGCTATTTCCCCTATAGGTAGGGCTGTTGTTCAGCAACACGGGGATAGAAATAGCAAGTCTGGTAGGGCTGGGCATGTGAATGATGGTGGTACCAATGTAGAATATATACAATATGAGAGGATCACTTTTGAGTTGAATACACCTACTGTTAATAGAAGAGATAGTAGAACTAGTACTTTACCATAAAAAATGATGATTATATTGTAGAAGGAAAAGTGAAGTATGGGTTAGAAAGAGTTGTTAATTACTTAGACTATTTGTTAATAATAGATGCTTTGTTGTTTGTTTAAATAAATCTGTTGAACCTAGAATTTTTAGGGAAGCTGTATGTGATCCTAGCTGGGTGTCTGCTATGAATAGTGAGATAGAAGCTTTACATAGAAATGAGACATTGGATTTGGTTGAACTTCCAAAGGGTAGAAGTTTGGTAGGTCGCAAGTGGATTTATAAAATCAAGTATAAATCAACTGGTGATGTTGAGAGATTTAAGTCAAGGTTAGTGGCTAAGGGGTATAGTGAAAAGGAAGGCATTGATTTTGATGAGACGTTTGCTCCTGTTGTAAAAATGGTCAATGTGAGATGTATTCTTGCCTTAGCTGTTCTAAAAAAATTGGATTTATTTCGGTTAGACATTAACAATGCATTTTTGTATGGTGACCTTCATGAAGACATTACCAATGAATTTTTGTGTAAATTGAAAAAAAAAAAATCTTATATGGGCTTAAACAAGCCCTAGGAAGTGGAATGAAAAACTTGTGAAAGTTTTAGTTAAATTTGGCTTTGTTCACAGCATGTGTGATTATTCATTATTTGTTAAATATGAGAAAGATGTTATTGTTATTTTACTTGTTTATGTTGATAAAATTGTTGTGACTATTAATAGTTTAATTAAAATCAACAATGTTAAGAAAACATTACAAGAAACTTTTCTTATAAAACATTTAGGAGAACTTAATTTTTTTCTTGGTATTGAAGTTATTGAAAATAACAAGGGTCTGTGTTTATCTCAGAGGAAGTATTGCATTGAACTGTTGGCTGAAAATGGAGTGACTAGTTGTAAACATGTCAGTTGCCCTATTGAGCAAAATCACGTGATTACAAATATTTGTAAGGACAAAAGTCAAGTGTTGAGTAATCTGTCATTTTATCAAAGACTGGTTGGAATGTTAATCTATCTTTCACACACCAGACTTGATATTGCCTATGTTGTGCATTTTCTGAGTCAGTATATGCATAGTCCAACTATTGGTCATTTGGTAATTGCTTTTAGATTACTCAGTGATGTAGCGTGTGTTATGATAATGAAGAACAAATCACGTTGATTCTGCGAATACCCGTGATGATCTTCCCCAAACCCCCAAAATTCAACCCAAGAACAGAGAATTTGAAGTGAAAAGCGATTAAACTCGAAACTGATTTCTGACCATTGGAATTACAAGAGCAATACATAAATAGAGACTGAAATTCGAAATGGGCCACAAAAAGGCCATGGGCCAAACACAAGACCAAAAACAAAATGCATAAAACACCGAAAAAACATAAAAAAGTGTCCATAACTCCCATTAGAGTACGGTCTCTCCCAACGTGCCCATCGCCATGCAGCTCTTTAATGATTTGAAGGCGGAGGCTGGAATTAGGGACACATAATTGATTTTCCTTAAAAAGAAATCTGCCATGCACAAGAAAATTTGAACGTTTCCCAAATTGCACGTCCTGCAAAATAACAGAAAAATATGGATCTGTTGTGAGCTGTTCCATGAGACTGTCTAGCTCGGGTACGTACAACAACTCTCATAGAAACAAGCAGGTTACTCCTTCTGCTCAAGGCATCCGTCACCCGATTCGAAATTCCAGACTTATGTTTCACAACAAAAGTAAACTTCTCCAAGAATGCCATCCACCGAGCATGCTTATGTGATACTTTATCTTGACTGCGGATATGCCTCAACGAATCATGGTCTGTAAACAAAACAATCTCCTTGTGAAACAAATAATGTTGCCAATGTTTCACAGCCTGGACCACTGCATAAAATTCAACATCATAAGTGCTATAATGCAACTTTGGCCCAGTCAACTTCTCACTGAAATAGGAAACTGGACGCCTCCCTTGACTTAGGACTGCACCAGTACCACCCTGCGAGGCATCTGTGTGCAATTCAAAAACCTGAGAAAAATCTGGCAATACTAGAATTGGTGTTGTTGTAAGCTTTTCCTTGATTAAATGAAAAGCTTATTCTGCCTCCTCAGTCCATATAAAAGTCTTCCCTTTCATGCAGTCAGCCACTGGCACTATAAGGGAACTGAAATTTCGAATGAACCGTCTATAAAATGAAGCAAGACCATGGAAACTACGTATTTCAGTTATCGTAGTTGGAGTTGGCCATTTCTTAAAAGCCGCTACCTTTGATTCATCCACTTGTAACCGTCACAAGAAACATCATACCCCAAAAACAGGACCTTAGGGACCATGAAGACACACTTCTTCTTGGCTGCATACAAGTTATCCCTACGGAGCAAGGTCAATACCTGTCGTACATGCTTCACATGCTCATTAAAATCAGGGCTATGAATAAGGACATCATCAAAATAGACCACTACAAATTTACCAATAAAGGGCCTAAACAACTGGTTCATGACACGCATAAACGTACTAGGGGAATTGGATAAACCAAAAGGCATTAGTAACCATTCATACAACCCCTCACGAGTCTTGAAGGCGGTCTTTCGCTCATCACCAGGCCGGAGTCGAATCTGGTAGTATCCACTCTTCAAGTCTAGTTTTGTGAGAATAGTGGCACCGCTAATTTGGTCAAGTAAATCATCAAGTCGGGGAATTGGAAATCTGTACCTCACAATGATCTTGTTGACTGCATGACTGTCAACACACATACGCCATGTCCCATCCTTCTTTGGAGTCAACAGAGCAGGAACAACACAAGGACTCATGCTTTCCCGAACATACCCTTTAGAAATTAAGTCTTCAACCTGCCTATGCAATTCCTCATGCTCTTTTGGGCTCATTCTGTAATGGGGCTTATTGGGTAGCTGGGCCCCCGGTGCCAAATCAATGTGGTGTTGGATGTCTCGTAAGGGTGGCAATCTGGCAGGTAAATCATCAGGGAAAACATCAATAAACTCCTCAAATAACGGAACTATACATTCAGGAATTTTGATTTCCTCGGGCACTGGCTTCCCTATCAAAATAAAAACATTGTATGCTTTCTCCAGCTCGTCTTGAAACTGAGTAATGGTCAACAAAGTACCAAAATATTTTGTGGTTAACTGCTTAGGCTTGCTAGGAACAAGAGTTATCTTCACACCACCAAACAGAAAGCTATAAGTATTGGACCGCCCATTATGCTCTATATTACGCTCATACCCCCAAGGTCTACCCAACAATAAATGACACGTGTCCATAGGGACCACATCACACACAACATCATCTTTATATGTGGACCCGTTAGAAATAGAAACAAGGACTCTCTTAGATACCGTTACCTCGCCTCCTTTTTTAAGCCACTAAAGCTTAAACGGCTTGAGGTGACTCTTTGTCTTCAAAGCTAACTTCTGGACCGCCTCTTCAGATATCAAATTATCACAACTTCCAGAATTAATAACAAACGAGCAAACCTTTCCCAAAATGGTACATGTTGAGTGGAAGATGTAATGCTTAAGCCAGTCATCCTCATCCGTCTTTGGTGTATAGCAAGAGCGCCTGACTACCATGTTCACCCCAACATCACCGGTCCCAACCTCCTCCTCGTATTTAGTTTCTTCATCGTACACTAGGGTATTTTCGTACTCTTCATATTGGTCATCCTCAGACTCAGCAAACAAGTGTCGTTTACCAGCCTTTTTTACACTCAGCTTGACGATTGCCCATTTCACCACAATTGAAACATCTCGGGCCACTACTACTAGCCCCCTTAGAAGTTGGCCCGGTATTGTTAAACCCCGGCCTTTGCTGATTAGGCCCGCCACAAGGTGCCCCACTACCCGACCTAACATTTCCTTCGCTGCTCCAGCTCCCGTTCATACACTTCATCGAGTGACCTGTTTCTCCTCTGAGGCATTTTGAGCCAGGAATTCGGCTCTGATACCAACTGATATAGTGTGTGTTATGATAACGAAGAACAAATCACGTTGATTCTATGAATACTCGTGATGATCTTCCCCAAACTCCCAAAATTCAACCCAAAGGGCAGAGAATTTGAAGTGCAAAGTGATTAAACTCGAAATTGATTTCTGACCATTGGAATTACAAGAGCAATACATAAATAGAGACTAAAATTCGAAATGGGCCACAAAAAGGCCATGGGCCAAACACAAGCCTAAAAACAAAAAGCATAAAACACCGAAAAAAATAAAAAGTGTCCAAAACTCCCATTAGAATGTGTTTTCTGGGTCTAAACTTGGACAAGGCCCCTTCGGGCCCTTGCCACGACGTGCTCCTCGTTTCAAGCTTCGATTTGACTGGCCGAACGCCTAAAACGGAGACCCGTAGCTAAAATTATGCTCGTTTTCGTAAATCACCCTTGGAAGCTCGATCACGAGCCTCCAGAAATGTCTTGGCCCGATCCTCTACACTTGTGCCTGCATCACTCAGATACTTAAAAAACTCACCTGGGAAAGGAGGGTTCTTTAGTAATTGCCAAGAGTTTAGTCTTAAGGCTTTTGCAAACTTAGATTGGGCTAAGTGTAATGAAACCAGGAAGTCAGTGATTGGATATTGTGTATTTCTTGGGAATTCTTTGTTTTCTTGGAAGAGTAAGAAACAATCAACTGTTTCCAGGTCATCAGCTGAGGCTGAATACAGGCTACTATGTGTTGTTGCTTGTGAAGTATTATGGTTAGTGAACCTGTTAAGTGAATTGGGTGTGAAGGTAGATGTACCTATGAATTTGTTTTGTGATAACACTGCAGCATTGGCTATTACAATCAATCCTGTATTTTATGACCGTACAAAACATTTTGAACAGGACTTATTTTTCTTGAGTGAAAAAATATCTAAAGGTATAATTAAGGCAACTAGTGTGCAGTCTAAGGAACAAGTGGCAGATATATTTACTAAAGGTGTGTTGCCTTTTCAACATAATGCTTTGTGTGGTAATTTGAATTTGTTAGATTTATTTAGTCATTGACCTGAGAGGTGGTGTTAAAATCATAATACCTAATTCATCTCAATGACTGATAATGACTTGTTACACATAGTTGGTGTAACATATATTTTCTACCATATGTTTATAATTGTACTAATATATAAATGGTCTTGTGCGAGGTGTTATACATTGGTGAACATGTAGTAGACTGTAGATATGGTGAGCTTGTAGCAGAGATTGAAGGTATAAGTAATGGGCCGACTATTGCTTTGGCCCATTCCTCAACGTACTATACTATCCGGTGTATTATACTCATAAGTCTTGTGTCTAGACTATTCATTGATCAGTCAACAAATCTCTCAAAGGGCGATTAGGGTTTTCATACTTTGTAACACTGATTCGTCTATGTGCTATAGGTTATGAGTGAATGTCATTTAGAGCGATTAGGGTTTTCATACTTTGTAACACTAATTCGTCTATGTGCTTTAGGTTATGAGTGAATCTGTCATTCGTAGAAGATTATCGTGCTGATAATTTTGTATTGAGTGATATTTGTTTCATTGTAATCTGTGGTGATTCAGATCTTGTTTAGACCATGCGTAGTCGTCCGTTTTTTGGGCATGTTTTCGAAGAGAACGCCCCCCACGCCGGAATCTCCGCCCCCACGGGCGTTTTTCAACCAAGAAACTGCCAGAGCGTTTTAAAAACAACACCTGAGAAAAGGATTGATGGCCAATGAATGTTATTTGTTTTAAAAATAAATAATAATAATAATTGGGTAATTAAGGGAGTGTCACGTGTCGAACAACGCCCAAGTGTGGGGGCATTATCCCACTACGCCCATTTCTTCAAAACGCCCCTTTGCTGACTAGGACGATACATGACGTACAATGCCCAAGGGTGGGGCATTATTCACCATAACCACTACGAATGGTCTTAGGGTTAAAATAATATTGTTTGGGTATTTGTGTTCTTCTTGAAGATCTGTTCCAGATCCATGTTTGTTTACATTATTATTTTCAAATCTCTTTCAAGATAGCTGAAGAAACACTGACCTACACGGTGATCACGGGCTAGGACTTCAATGATCAGTAACCCGAACAGTTAGCTGCAAAACAGAAACACCGTTAGGACTCGTTACAGGAATGGGGTTATTCCTGTAACCACCCTCCGGCGTGAGAATAAGTCTCGGTTTGTGGGAGTAAAGATTGAGAGGAGAAAGTTATATGAGAGCAAGATGATCATACCTTATACGTTTACCTTTATTTATAGTTTTTCCATTAGGGTTTCCTCTAACTTTGGATATATTCCGATAAGTTAGGGATTTGCATGATCTTCCCGAAAAGTTGGAGATTTGGTTGTGTAACTTCCATGCGGAGATGGAAAGTTCTAGAATAATCATTTATAATTATCTATTTATATTAAAATAATAGGTAATGACCGGGTCGGGTTGACCGATGCGGGTCATACCTCATCATGTCCCCCCAGTCCGAGTTCATGAAAAGAATTTCATTAGCTCGGACTAGGAGAGAAAAGAAAAGTTAGTGTATTATGCTTAATACTAAATTCGTTGGGTGTAGTGCCGTTACGTTGTGGGGAAGTGACGGCGACAAGATAGGATGTGACAGTTGGGTCATCATTGGGATGACAACTGTAGTTACCCTGTTTGGACACGTATTTCCGTCCGTATGCCTTTTTGAATTTGAAAGGTTACCTTTGCATATAAGTAACACTTCTACATATGAGGGTTCAAATTCCTTTCCCTCACACCCTTTGTTTTTCATTACCCCAATTTCCCAAAAATGGCTTCGAAACCTGGTGAATCGTCTTCCTCTGCTTCCGCCACTACCGATGCGCTTTTTTGTAAGTGGGGTGTAACGTCTTACAACAACCTTGTGCAAGACTACGGCATCCGGGTCGAATGGAACCCTGTATTGCCGTCCAAAACGGACACTGCGTTTCCATTGAAATCGGGCAAAATCACATTGTTTAGTGATTTTTTCAGGTTCTACAACTTTCGATTACCCGTTACCAAGTTTCTTAAATTGGTGCTTGATTATTACCGTGTTCACATTTCTCAATTACATCCCCTCGGGTTAGTGAAACTTCGCCAATTCGAATTTGCTTGCATTGCCCTAGGTCATATTCCGGAACTAGTTGTGTTTAGGGCCTTCTTCATTCTTGTATGGAAATCCCCCTTCTTTACCTTTGACCGGAGAGACACCGATGTGTCCTGTCTTAGGGACATTCCTACCAGTTCTAGAGACAAAGATTGGAAGAAAAAGTTTTTCTATATTGATGCCTCTGTTATTCCCGGTGAGATGTACTGGAGGGAAAAGGGGCCGAACGATAAGGTCAAGGATGACGGTCCTTCGGAGGATGCGTATGTGTCGAATGTCCTGTACACGAAATTGTGTGGTCGTCCTTTCGAGTGCACGGTGATCCCTGAAGGTGCCCTAGTGATGGCAGACATGAGTTTGTTGTGGCGTGATATTAGGCGGTACCCTTCGTTTCAAAGGGATGATGCAGGTATGTTTAATTACCTTTGGTCACATTTTCCTTAGATTTTAAAAAAGATGTACACATAATCCACAGGGGAATGGAGTATGTTTGATTTTGTTGATCCTCCGCGACACCTTGTGTTGAGGCTTGCTGACCGCGTGCTGGATGAAGGGGAACTGGATGTATTAGGGATGCACCTTGAGCAGTTTATTTTACCCGCTATACCAGCGGACCCTGCTATATACATTTCCCCCTGCCAGCTGTCCCAAACACCGGTGTTCCTGCGTTGGAGAAGAGGTCCACCCGGATAAAGCTTACTGGAAAGAAACATACAGCGACCAATGTAGCTGTTTCTTCCATTGAGGAGACCGCGTCTCCTAGGGGAGATATTTCTGTGACCGCCGTTACGACGAGCCCTGTTCGTACCTCGAAAAAGCGGAAAACATTTGTTGTCCCTACTTTAAGTGCTTTCGAGGCTGTACAAGCTGCTCATGCTCTGCCGTTAGGTATGTATTGATCGACCCTGCATGTTGATATAGTTTAAGAGCTTCATGTTGCTGAACCATGCCATTTGATGTGCAGGTATCTCTGCCGGGACTCAAACTGAGATTGTTACATCAGCTCCTGTATCATCTGTGGGGGTGTCGTTGCCTGGTTCCGGTACTGGCGGCCCCACAGAGCCCAAAACCCAGGCCAACGTTACCACTGTTATAAGCTGCGCCATGCCGCTTCCGACGCCTACCGCATCTGTAGTTGTTACCGTCGACCCTGTTGTCACACCGCGGACATGCAGCGTTGATCCGTCCTTGTTTGACTCACCCTTAAGCATTTTTTCTGTTGCTGATAAGGAAGTTACCGCCGTATCCGCAGCACATGAAGTGACCAGCATCGGTGGTGCTGCTGCTAGTGAAGCTGGGGGGTCAAGCAGCGGTATTGCTGATGACGGCGCCCGTCTGATTGATGACATGTTCTTACCGACTGTCCGATGAGATCCCAACGCTCAGGATAAATGCTATCAACCCCAATGGAAAATCGCCGAATCTTCCAGGCTGATTCCCCCCCCCCCCCCCCGTGATTCAACACTGGGTTGAGCGGGCGTACCCTCCAGCCGAGGCGGCATACGTGGAGGGGTTGAACAACGAAGATCTGATGAATTCCTCTATAGCGGATTCCGTGAGCCAACCGCGAAGGCTGGCAGAAATCCGGCGTAGATGGATGCATGATAACACCCAGCTTCACCAAGCGCGGTTTACTATTCAAGAGCTGAAAGATGACAAGTATCGCTTGGAGAGTCAACTTCAGGCTGTTGGGTTAAGGGAAGCGAGGTTTCTGTCAGAGAAAAACAAAGCTGAAGATGATTTGAAGAGGGTGACTGCCCACCTTGCTGAGGAACGAATAATGTGGGCCCGCGATATGGCGGAGAAAGACCGGGTTCTGGCTCAGGCCAAGAATATACAGGAAGAATTGGAGCGTAAGGCTATAGCGGAGGCCCAAAAGGTGAGACTCGAATTATCTACACAATTGGAAAGGTTCCGCATTGACACTGATTTTGTGTCTCAGGTTCAAGAGCGATACCAGGGATTGACAGCTGAAGTAGAAGCTTCTCATGCCAAAGTATGACTACTACAGGCGGAGCTGGAGGAGCGAGAGGGAAAAGTTAAGGAGCTTCAGGACCATTGTGATTCTCTTGTTACCCAGAATAACAGGCTTGCTACATCGTCTGCTTCCCGACTAAAGGAGGTTGAAAATGCGTTGGCACAGTCTAACGCCGAAGTGGATGACTTGACTAGCCAGCTGGCGGCTATTCGGGGTGACATGAATTGGTTGATAACCAATGGCTTGGTGGGGGCGTTTGAGTATCTCCGTGAGTCGCCCCCCTTTACGACGCTGATTGATCGCCTGTCTTCCGCTGCCTATCAGTCCGGTCATCATGATGGTGTTTATAAAGGCTATATGGAGTGCCAACAGTTAGACAAAATAACTCCTGACTTTCATGCTGTCAAAAGTAAGCTTCAAAGTGACATGTCGAATGCTCTTGAAGCAGCATATACCGAGCCCTTGCCCTGTTATGGGGATCTAATGGATAAAGTGAATGAAGATGGTATAGAGTCGCTGCGTTTGATGCTGGACCCCGCGGAGGAGTCTGAAGAGGAGTAGAAAAATTTGTTTGCTTTGCTTGTTATGTACTTTTATGGTTTTGCAAATGACACTGTTTTACTTGGGTTTGGTGCAAATATCTGTTTTGATTAGACAGACGTTTTAATGCTAATGTCATGATTTCTGACACCGCCGTATTTTAAAAATGTGGCAATGTGACGTGTAATGATTATTTTCCATTAATGCTTCTAATGTCATCACTGTCAAGACTTTTCGACCCCTCTATAAATTGGCCTTCCTTTTCCTTATTTGGTAGTTAGACAGGATGGAGAGAAAAAGGTATAGACAGCGACTTTCCGAAATCTTCCGAGTACTAGATGCTGCAGATGGCTTACTTCAGTTACAACATCCTGTAACAAAGTCGATACTTCGGAAAAGAAGGCCACTCCCCAACGTTGCTGCGACCCGGGCGAATCGAGCCTGTAAGAGTGTTGTTCCTGAGAATCCTCAACCAATGGATTCTGGTTTGCTGTCTTTGTTAGCTGATGTTTTGACAGAGCTTATCCTGGTGGATCACGTCCAGCGTTTTCGTTTTACGTACTAACGTCGCTCTGGTGGTTGTTCCAAGAAGGACATGATGGACGATTCGGGGATGGTGGCTCCGGTGGTGGATGGTGAATCATCTGGCAGCTTGGCCGTTGATTCTTCTACGTTTGTTGATGGTGGTGTGGTGCTGCATACCCCTGCAGTGGTTATGGCACCCAACTTCCATCAGTAGGTGTTTTGAACATGTTCTATTTTTTGGTTCCCATGTGTTGGCTTTTAGCAACAGGGACAAGTACTTGGTTTGTTTAAGATAGGTTATGTGTATGTGTAAAAATGCCTATCTGTTTTGTGGCGGTTCGTGTATCTATTACCAAGATACCCGCTGTCAGCGCTGTATGTATTAACCCTATAACTTATGTAGTTGAAAATATTTCGTGTTTAAGGGTATTGTTTGTAGTTTTACCGTTTTATGCAGTCGTAGTGCGATGGTAACTTATTTAAAAAAAACAAAAGTGAATGACTTTTATTAAACTTGAACTGAAATAAAACGAAAGGACACTGCTGTGGGTGGGTTTCAATTGTGTTTTGAAAAAGGGTTCACTCTTGCTGTTAGGAGCAAGGCCTTACAAGTAACATTTCCTTAATTGAGCGATGTTCCAACTACGTGGTATAGGTGTGCCATCTAGTAGAGATAGGCGATAGGCCCCTTTACCCAAGTCTTCTTAGATGACATAGGGGCCCTCCCAGTTTGGGCCTAGCTTGCCCAAGGGTTCCATGCTGCTTGCCTCGTTGTCACGCATAACATAATCGCCTATTTTGAAAGTCTGCTTGGCCACTCGCTTGTTGTAGTATCTTTCCAATGACTTCTTATACTTTGCTTCGCTGATTGCGGCTGCTTCACGCCTTTCCTCTAGTAAGTCTAGGCCTTCCCTTAAAGATCTATCATTATCTTCGCGGCGTAGTGACGGCAGTCCCGCTTCCGCGGGTATCATTGCTTCCGCTCCATAGGTTAGGCTAAAAGGGGTTTCATTGTTGCTCGTCTTAGGCATTGTTCTGTGTGCCCAAAGGACGTTTGGCAATTCTTCCACCCAGGAGCTTCACTCATGGCCTAGTCGTCTCTTTATGCCATCCAGCAGGCTTCTATTCGTCCGCTCCACCTGGCCATTCCCTTGGGGATGCGCTACTGATGTGAAGATTTGTTGGATTTGGAGGTTGGCGCACCATTCTTGAAAAACTCGATCTGTAAACTGTGTTCCTGTAACACCTCGAAATTTTGTGTCCAATAATGTATTGACACGTGTCATGAGTTTACACGTGGCATTAAATATTAAATAAAGGACTAAAGTTGACAAACCTTGAAAGTATGTAAATTCGAGGGTTATAAATGTCAACGAAGGGTAAATATACTGTATAGTAACCCTAAACGATGCTCGTACCTTCAAACGAATAAATCATGGATCGTACGGGGCGAAACGCGGGAGAAAGTGAGAGATTACAAGCTACATGGGTTAATTGTGTCAACATGTTTAATTTATACCTCTGAGTGACCCTTTGACGAACCCGAGGCTTTGTAACAGTAAAATACGCTCACTAGAATATACTACGTAAATCTCGTGAAGTTCCGTTTTAAAACGAGAAAGTTATGATCAAATTCGTACACGAAGGGTTAAAAGCGTCAACAATAAAAATTAAGGCTTTTCGGATAGTAATTAAACTAACCGGGGACTTAATAATGCGGGTAAAGGTCACGAGGCCCTTAGTTGTAAATAATCGAGGGCCAAATTGCAAAGTTACCCCTTCGAAACCGAAAGGTCAGGTTAATCATGACAAAAGATTTGAAAATCTTGAAATTCAGGCCTCAGGCGGCCCGCCTGAGTGAAACAAGCAAGTTGAAGCGGGCCGCGAGCCACCTGTGGATACGTTTCCTGACATGAAGATTCAGGCGGCCCGCGTGCATGTAGCCTGAATCCTAATGCGGGCCGCGTAAGGACCCCAGATGCAGAAACTTTGGACAGACTTGCTGTTTGAGCTTGTGAACGATCATTGAGGCAATTAATGAAGCATGGGCGCCCTCTACATGACCCCTAGCACCCAGGGCCACCTGCTGATCATCCATGATCCATTGTATGGTGATGTGTATTGATCCTAAGCCCAATTTTTCACTATAAAAGGCAAGGCATTGTGCACAAATGAAAGACACCTCAAATCTGCATTCTAGTCCATCTCTGGAGCTCTAAACCATTCTTCTATCATCCCTAATGGTGCACCAAGCTTCTGTAAGTGTGTCTACCCTTTTGTGGCTTAGTTTATGCATAGTTTAGCTTAAAAGTCAATCCGTCATAATTAACGATTGACTTTGCGATAAATCACAAATGGTCCAGTGGTTTGTCGAATCAAAGATAGTTATATGTTGGTAATCATGTGGGCTTTAAACCTCTAAAAGGGCACCCTCTGATTCCCACTCTAACTAGTCCAAATGTCGAGTCAAACGTGCTTAGAAAAAGTCAACAGAAATACTATTTTGCGATTTAATGCATAATCAGTAATGTAGATGATGTGTAACCTGTTTAAACACTCATAGAACATGATAATAAGTATATTAACTAGTATAAGCTTTTTTGATCAGACCATTTATTGTTTTGACCCGGTTCGGAGCCGAAAGTCGCAAAGCTTTGATTTTTGCATTGACTTCAGTTCTGACCCGTTAAAGTTTGATTTAGATATGCCTTAGGACTCTCTTAGGACCAGGTTACATGATGGTATAACCCTCTGTGACCGGTTCGTTGGTTGTCCGAGTCTTTTACACATTTCCGTTAAATGCTTAAAAGTTGACCGTAACGCCCTTTTTAATTTAAAACGAGAATTTCGGACATGTGAAAGGATCGTAACCTTGGTTACTGATTTCTAAGCATGTTTCTTAAATTTCACGTCAATCCGAGGTCCAGAATAGGAGTTATGCTAAATAGCGCAAATTACGAAAACTTTAGTAAGTTAATAGCGCAATTAGCATAACGCCTATCTAAAACCGAATTTCGACACCAAACCTTTTACTCACTGATGTAAAATAATATTTTGGGATTTTTAAAGATTTTTAATTATTTTTAACCTGCTCATAACCTGCGGTTATGGCAACGGTTCGGTAAATACCGAATATACCCTTTTCGGCCATAACTTGAGTTCTACAAGGTCTTTTGACCCGATTCCAGTTGCTACTGATTTTAAATAATAAATAAAGTATTTTAGACTTTATAAACTGTTCGGGAAACTCAGATTTCCTGTAGAACTCATAAACCTCTTTTATAATCTTTTAAAAGACCGAAATACCCCTACGGGGCATAATATGAACCTAAACTCATTACGGGCATTATGGAAGGTATCCTACTAATACCACAACCTCTTTAAGGCATATTGACTTAGGAAAACAGGGTAGGACTCTTACGGTTACCCGTTGCGCCTTTTGCGCGCACGGTTCGACTTATGTAACTAGTTTACATAAAATAGCCGAAACAGGTCAAACCATATTGTTTTGACCCCAAAATCCAGAGTGTGGTTATTATACCCATATAAAACAAGTCTTCAAACTTGTTGGGTCAAAATCACATTCCATTCCCGGTTTTCGCCTTTCACGCGATTAAACCGTAACTATCCGTTGAAACTGACCGGTCTAAGCTACGGCTAAATTAAAGACTCGTTAGGATTCTAATAGGTTATTTTAAAACCTTCGTTCCAGAATAGGAGACCAGTAAAAGCTATCTGCGATTTATTTCGATTAAGGATTTATACTTGCAAAGGTAAATACTTTTAACTTATTTTCCGTTATACGGGCTTGGGTTACGGTATTTAAAATACCGCTTGGTCGGGCAATTGACCCCAACTCATTAGTAGTTGGGTATTATCAATGTGACCCGTTTAAAAATTTGTTTTGTTGGCTTTACGCCTTTGGGAGCTTAATGACCATGTCCTGGATATCCTTGGCAGCATTTTACGAAATGGCCACGACCTTGACATCCGGGTGTAGGCGTACACCCGACATTATGTCCATAATTATAAAAGTATAGCCGTTGGTTTTCCCGCCACGGTTTTATGCTATGTGGTGTGTCTATTAAACTTTAACCCGGCACGACCCTGGCGACCGAACGCATAGCAAACATGTAATTCTTTACAAGATTTAGTTATAAATTATCCCAAGTTATAAAGAGTTTGTGCCTTGTGCACTTAAACCAATTTTATTAAACATTTTACAAAAGTGTCAGTTGAACGTATTTACCAGTGTAAACTGACGTATTTTCCCAAAAGACTGAATGCAGGTACTATGCGTAATTGGCTGGGATTTCTCTTTAGCATCATTAGAAGTCTCGCAAGCTTAAGATGCCTGAAGTCTGTTGAACAATACTTTTATTATTACTATTTGATCCCTTGTGGATTTTATTTCAACATTAGTGATACTTTGATATTACAAATAAAGTTGAAATATATTTATCTTTATGCTTCCGCTGTGCATTCATATATTGTGTGGTTTGACTATATTGTTGCCAACTACGTCACGATAATCCCCCACCGGGCCCACCGGTGAGACACGTGGAAATCGGGGTGTGACAGGTTGGTATCAGAGCCAACACTGAGTGAATTAAACACTAGCCTTTGTGTTTAATCTCAGTTACACAATTGCACATACTTGAGTCTAGACAAGAACATAGGACAAATTCGAATTTGTTATTCCAGTTTGTCTTTTTATTGTTTATTGTTATTTAAAGTTTTGAAAGCAGGAAATATGCCACCTGCAATCAGACGAGGAAGAGGAGGAAGAGGCAAAGGGACGATCATTACTCACAATGATCACGAGGCCGGTCCTTCGAACATGCGAGCTCCTTCCAGTACAAGAAGTGAGGAACCACAGAGACGAAGAAGAAACCTCTTTGAACCTTCGATACATTCTACCTCGCATAGCTCAACACCCTCATATCATCATTCGTTTGGACCAGATTCGGAAAACAATCCCAATAACCCTCAACCATCCTTTATACCTCTCCAGCGATCTGCTTCGCACCGTTCTTATGGCGATCCTTCACCTTTCTTCATAGGACAGTTTAACCCGGCAGACTATGTCCAAGAGCCAATAGGGTATAACCCTTTAGGACCAGAGGATCACTTTTCTGAAGATAATGCAGTGGATATGGACGAGGATACAGATCCCGTCGAGCCTGCAAGGGGTACTCCCAATCATCCAATCGAGATCTCTGATGGGTCATCCTTTCATGGAACACCCTATCAAGGTCCCGACAGCTACCAGGCGAGGTTTGACCAATGTAATTGGTACTTTACACCTTCACATCATTTCTCGCCTCACGACCAACAGCAACAACAGGATCCTTCTGAGGATTCACGGTTCGTGGCAGTTACGCCACCGCCACCGCCACTGGTTCAACCAGTAATTCCAGATCCGCCAAGGCGTAGAAAATCAGGCGCATGGATGTCCACCCGAGGAGGGGAATTCCATTTCAGCACCCCTCGCCACTCAAGTGCGAGTCACTTTCCGTCAGTGCCTGAAAAAGAACCACAATTAGGGGAACCTTCTGGTCACCCTGCAGAGGTGAATTCTGCACCAGTTGCACCACTTCCGCCACCTTTCGGATATGACAATCCGATACCAGCGTACGGTGCTTCCATTGCGTACAATCCGTTTGAGCAGCTGACTCACACGCACTACAACTATAACTATGATGCCGATCCATATTTGGTAGCGGCTAATTATAATGCCCTCCATGGAACCTCTTGGAGACCAGATTACTCAGCTCATGGGTATCCAATGCCTCCTAGACCTCCTGTTCAACAACCGTCGCAGCAGCCACGTTTTTCTCCACCGGAGCACGAAGAAATACTCCACCGTCTAAACCGTGTGGAACGAGACTTCGAACAAGAACGTAAGAGTAATCGTGGATTTCTCAAGGGCCTAGCAAACCTACTAAAAGGGAGGAAGAAACGAGATCATTAATCTCTTTATGTATTACAGTATTTACTATTACAAGCAAAATCCCTGCGAGGACATTTTCTCAGAGTATTTTAGTCCCTGTGTGGACATTTATCGTGTTTAGTCCCTGCGTGGACAATTGCATTTCAGTCCCTGCGCGGACTTATCTCTTAGTCCCTGCGCGGACATCTATCTTATATTGGGTCCCTGCATGGACTTGTTTTTCTATAAACCTCTGCGGTAGGTAATTATTTATTTAAAACTCCTGTTTAGGGCAGCGTGTAATCATATTTGAAATTTTGGAATGTTATGTTATAAATTTCATGTTTGTTATTATTATATATGAAATAAATCAAAAATCATTCCTTTTAAATTTAAATCTTCCTAAATAAAGAATCTTAAGAGTGAAACCTAGCCAGGTGTCTTTAAAAGATCCGGCCAAGATGGTAAGACCTGATTAAAAGATTCAGATTCCCTGTTAACCTCTGAAATCATGTTAACGTTCATGTCAGATGTGATTCGTTAAAAATCGCACGCGTCATTCTTATATAAGAATCCTTTTAAGGATTCTAAGGCCCAAATTAATGATTTATAAATCATGAGTTAAATCGTCAATGAAGACGATAACTTATTAAACATCCATTAGTGATGTAGTGCCTACGGGCCAAACTTATTTAAACATCCATTAGCGATGTAGTGCCTACGGGCCAAATTTATTAAACATCCATTAGCGATGTAGTGCCTACGGGCCAAACTTATTAAACATCCATTAGCGATGTAGTGCCTACGGGCCAAACTTATTAAACATCCATTAGCGATGTAGTGCCTACGGGCCAAATTATTAAACATCCATTAAGTGATGTAGTGCCTACGGGCCATAATTATTGTCATATAAGACAAAAAGGCAGTGGTAGTCTATGACTCCCTGTCAGAAAAGGTAAAAGGACTATGGTTCAAACCTTCATGCCTTGATTCTCTGTAATCCCGGCTAATATTATAAAAACGTCCTCGTGACTAGGCTTTTATGCCACTAGCAATATTGTTTGTAATTAGGATATGTATGTTCAAATCCTAAATAAAAGTGAGTAACAAATTAACCAGATATGGTCTCTGTTTACCATGGTTAATGAATTGCCATAAAAGACAATTCCATAATAAACTCCTAAATAAAACTTTTTCGTTATCTTCTGTAGCAAATTCAAGTTACGATGGCTGATCCAAATGGGGAGAATAGTCACTCGAAAGAAGACGAATATGATAACGCCCAGGTTCATTTGACGGGCGCAGAATTGAAAGCTCTGGTCGACGGTGCTGTTAAGGCAGCCCTAGATCGACAATACGAGGAGTATACTGAATCCCGGAGCAGAACCATATCTAAACCACATTCAAAGCCAAAAACCCACTCAAAATCTCACAGCAAACCCCCGTCTAAGCCCAAAAAGGACGATGATAATCACTCATCCAATGAAAACAGTGTCCGTCTAGAAAGAGTATGATGCGTCTCGCGCCAGGGCCTGTACCTACAAGTATTTTGTATTTTGTAAACCCCGAGACTTCACTGGGGAGAAGGGCGCGGTTGATTGTATGACGTGGCTAGACGAGATGGACACCGTGGTGGACATCAGTGGTTGCGCAGAGAAAGATGTGGTAAAGTTTGTTTCACAATCATTCAAGGGCGAGGCCCTGGCTTGGTGGAGGGCTTTGGTTCAGGCCTCGGGAAAGGCTGTTCTATACAGCATGACATGGGAGGAATTCATTTCTCTCATCAAGGAAAACTACTGCCCTCAACATGAGGTTGAAAAGATAGAGACTGACTTCCTGTCGGTGGTGATGACGAATCTTGACTGTCAAGCTTACCTAACGAGCTTCAACACGATGTCCCGGTTGGTTCCATATCTGGTAACCCCGGAGCCGAAGAGGATAGCTCGATTTATCGGTGGGTTAGCCCCCGAAATAATGGCAAGCGTAAAGGCCTCTCGGCCAGCGACCTTTAGATCTGTAGCCGACATTTCTTTGTCCCTCACTCTTGATGCGGTTCGACAAAGATCGCTGAGGAACAAAGAGGATGAGAAGAGAAAGCGTGAAGATGATACTTCACGGAGGTCGAGCAAGAAGCACCGCGGAAACGGTGACAACAAGAGAGGGTCTGAGTCAAGGAAGGATGGGCAACAATCTGGTGAGAATCCCAAGTGCAAGAATTGCAAGAGACATCACTTTGGAAAGTGTAGACTCGAATCGAACTCGCAGACTCAGTCGAAGTCAATTGCTTGCGGGTTATGCAAGTCCAAGGACCACAAGACCTTGGATTGCAAAAAGATAAAAGATGCAACTTGCTTCAATTGCAACGAGAAGGGGCACATTAAAACCAACTGCCCTAAATACGCCAGGAAGTCTGAAGAAGCCAAGAAGACCAATGCAAGAGTCTTCAGGATGGAGGCGAAAGAAGTAGTGCTAGATGATAACGTGATCACAGGTACTTTTCTCGTAAATGATATCTTTGCAAGAGTACTTTTTGATTCGGGTGCTGATAAGTCTTTCGTAGATCATAAATTTCGTAAATTGCTGAATATGCCTGTCAAAACCTGAAATGTGAACTACGAGGTAGAGCTAGCAGATGGCACCATAGAAACCGTCTCCACTGTGTTAGATGGATGTGTGATATCCATTAAGAACCACTCTTTTCCTCTATCTCTACTTCCCTTTAAATTGGCCGGTTTTGACCTAGTATTGGGTATGGACTGGTTATCTCACAACCAGACCCAAATCGTCTGCAACAGAAAGCAAGTGGTGATAAAGACTCCGTCTGGTGAATCGCTTACCATTCGAGGAGATACCCACTATGGATTGCCTGAGCAAGTGACTATGCTCAAGGCTTCAAAATGTCTAAAGAAGGGTTGTGTCATCTACATGGCATAGGTGATTATTGAAGAGCCTAAACCGAAGATAGAAGACATTCCCGTCATTTCGGAATATCCAGAAGTTTTCCCTGAAGATATACCTGGTTTGCCACCAGATAGGCAAGTGGAATTCAGGATCGATATCATCCCTGGAGCAGCACCTATTGCTAGAGCACCTTACAGGCTAGCACCAACCGAATGAAGGAGTTGAGGACCCAACTGGATGAACTACTAGCTAAAGGTTTCATCAAACCTAGTTCGTCTCCCTGGGGGGCACCTGTCCTGTTTGTTAAGAAAAAGGACGGATCGATGCGTCTGTGCATCGATTATCGCGAGCTTAATAAGGTCACGATAAAGAATAAATATCCCTTGCCGAGGACCGCCGATTTGTTCGATCAGTTACAAGGGGCAAGTTATTTCTCGAAGATTGATTTGAGGTCAGGCTACCATCAACTGAAAGTCAGAGATGAGGACGTACATAAAACCGCATTTAGGACTCGTTACGGTCACTACGAGTTCCTAGTGATGCCTTTTGGGCTCACTAATGCACCGGCTGCGTTCATGGATCTCATGAATCGCGTCTGCAAGCCGTACTTGGACAAATTCGTCATCGTTTTCATCGACGACATTCTTATCTACTCGAAGAACCAAGCTGACCATGAGAAACACCTTCGCTGTATTCTCAAACTTCTACATCATGAGAAACTCTATGCCAAATTCTCTAAGTGCGAATTTTGGCTTCGAGAAGTCCAATTTCTTGGACATGTTGTCAGCGAGCGTGGTATCCAAGTGGATCCTGCTAAAGTCGAAGCTGTCATGAATTGGCAAGAGCCAAAGACGCCTACGGAGATTCGTAGTTTCCTGGGGTTAGCAGGATATTACAGGCGTTTCATTGAAAATTTTTCAAGGATTGCTGCGCCCTTAACTTCCCTGACCAAGAAGAAAGTAAAGTTCGTTTGGGGCCCTAAGCAGCAAGAGTCCTTTGATATTCTGAAGCAAAAGTTGAGCAACGCTCCTGTGCTGACATTACCTGAAGGTACCGAAGAGTTCGTAGTTTACTGCGACGCGTCACACACTGGCATGGATGTGTGCTCATGCAGAAAGGCAAGGTTATTGCCTATGCTTCGAGACAGTTAAAGGTGCACAAGAAGAATTACACCACCCATGACTTGGAGCTGGGTGCCGTTGTGTTCGCACTAAAACTATGGAGGCATTATCTGTATGGTATCAAGTTTGTGATCTATTCTGATCATAAGAGCCTTCAACATCGGTTTAATCAGAAGGAGCTAAACATGAGGCAACGCCGTTGGATGGAGACTTTAAATGATTATGATTATGAAATCAGATATCATCCCGGCAAGGCGAATGTAGTCGCTGATGCCTTAAGTCAAAAGGAAAGGGTGAAACCCATCCGAATCAATGCCAAGAGCATTGAAGTGAAGAATAATTTGATTGAAAGGTTGTTAGCTGCACAGAGAGAAGCTGTGTTGGAAGCTAACTATCCTAAAGAGAAGCTGGGAGTAACTGAGGAGCAATTAACTCTTAGCAAGGACGGAATTTTACGATTAAATGGACGAATATGGGTTCCAATTTATGGAGGACTACGAGATGTTATCCTCCAGGAAGCCCATAGTTTCAAATATTCTGTTCACTCGGGAGCTGATAAGATGTATCAGGATCTAAAGGCAAATTATTGGTGGATAGGCTTGAAAAAGTCTGTAGCCGCTTATGTAGCCAAGTGCTTGACTTGTGCGCAAGTCAAAGCTGAGCATCAAAAGCCGTCAGGCTTGCTACAACAGCCTGAACTTCCCGAATGGAAGTGGGAATGTGTAACTATGGATTTTATTACCAAGTTACCCAAGACAAGGAAAGGAAATGATATAATATGGGTTATAGTCGATAGACTGACTAAGTCAGCTCATTTCTTACCCATCAAGGAGACTTATAGCTCCGACATGTTAGCCCAGTTATACGTTGATAAGATTGTAGCCTTACATGGCATACCTGTGTCTATTATCTCCGACAGAGATACTAGATACACGTCTCATTTCTGGAAAAGCTTCCAGCAATCTTTGGGCACACGTTTGAATTTTAGTACGACTTACCATCCTCAGACAGACGGTCAGAGTGAGCGTACTATTCAAACATTAGAAGACATGCTGCGTGCATGTGCTATCGATTTGGGTGGTAGTTGGGATAAGAACCTACCACTAGTTGAATTCTCCTACAACAATAGCTACCATACCAGCATTAAGGCTGCGCCTTTCGAGGCATTATACGGTAGAAAGTGTAGATCGCCTGTTTGTTGGGCGGAAGTTGGAGATGTCCAATTATCAGGACCAGAGATAGTTTTCGAGACAACGGACAAGATTGTCCAGATTAGAGACCGTCTCAAAGCTGCCCGAGATAGGCAGAAGAGTTACGAAGATCCAAAGCGTAAAGATTTTCACTTCGAAGTAGGTGAAAAAGTGTTACTTAAAGTATCACCCTGGAGGGGGGTGATGCGTTTCGGTAAGAAAGGCAAACTAAGCCCGAGATACATAGGACCTTTCGAGGTTATCAAACGTGTCGGGTCAGTTGCCTATAAGTTGAACTTACCGGAGGAGCTCAATGGAATTCACAATGTGTTCCACATCTGCAATCTGAAAAAGTGCTTCGCTGATGAATCACTGGTAATACCCCATACAGATGTGCATATAGATGAGAGCTTGAAATTTGTGGAAAAACCTTTGTCGATTGAAGATCGACAGGTAAAGACGCTTCGAAGGAAGCATGTACCTATTGTTAAGGTCAAATGGGATGCCCGTAGAGGTCCCGAATTCACGTGGGAGGTTGAATCCATGATGAAAGAAAAATACCCTTATTTATTTCAGTAAATCTCGGGTCGAGATTTATTTTAAGGGGGTGAGGATGTAACACCTCGAAATTTTGTGTCCAATAATGTATTGACACGTGTCATGAGTTTACACGTGTCATTAAATATTAAATAAAGGACTAAAGTTGACAAACCTTGAAAGTATGTAAATTCGAGGGTTATAAATGTCAACGAAGGGTAAATATACTGTATAGTAACCCTAAACGATGCTCGTACCTTCAAACGAATAAATCATGGATCGTACGGGGCGAAACGCGGGAGAAAGTGAGAGATTACAAGCTACAGGGGTTAATTGTGTCAACATGTTTAATTTATACCTCTGAGTGACCCTTTGACGAACCCGAGGCTTTGTAACAGTAAAATACGCTCACTAGAATATACTATGTAAATCTCGCGAAGTTCCGTTTTAAAACGAGAAAGTTATGATCAAATTCGTACACGAAGGGTTAAAAGCGTCAACAATAAAAATTAAGGCTTTTCGGATAGTAATTAAACTATCCGGGGACTTAATAATGCGGGTAAAGGTCACGAGGCCCTTAGTTGTAAATAATCGAGGGCCAAATTGCAAAGTTACCCCTTCGAAACCGAAAGGTCAGGTTAATCATGACAAAAGATTTGAAAATCTTGAAATTCAGGCCTCAGGCGGCCCGCCTGAGTGAAACAAGCAAGTTGAAGCGGGCCGCGAGCCACCTGTGGATACGTTTCCTGACATGAAGATTCAGGCGGCCCGCGTGCATGTAGCCTGAATCCTAATGCGGGCCGCGTAAGGACCCCAGATGCAGAAACTTTGGACAGACTTGCTGTTTGAGCTTGTGAACGATCATTGAGGCAATTAATGAAGCATGGGCTCCCTCTACATGACCCCTAGCACCCAGGGCCACCTGCTGATCATCCATGATCCATTGTATGGTGATGTGTATTGATCCTAAGCCCAATTTTTCACTATAAAAGGCAAGGCATTGTGCACAAATGAAAGACACCTCAAATCTGCATTCTAGTCCATCTCTGGAGCTCTAAACCATTCTTCTATCATCCCTAATGGTGCACCAAGCTTCTGTAAGTGTGTCTACCCTTTTGTGGCTTAGTTTATGCATAGTTTAGCTTAAAAGTCAATCCGTCGTAATTAACGATTGACTTTGCGATAAATCACAAATGGTCCAGTGGTTTGTCGAATCAAAGATAGTTATATGTTGGTAATCATGTGGGCTTTAAACCTCTAAAAGGGCACCCTCTGATTCCCACTCTAACTAGTCCAAATGTCGAGTCAAACGTGCTTAGAAAAAGTCAACAGAAATACTATTTTGCGATTTAATGCATAATCAGTAATGTAGATGATGTGTAACCTGTTTAAACACTCATAGAACATGATAATAAGTATATTAACTAGTATAAGCTTGTTTGATCAGACCATTTATTGTTTTGACCCGGTTCGGAGCCGAAAGTCGCAAAGCTTTGATTTTTGCATTGACTTCAGTTCTGACCCGTTAAAGTTTGATTTAGATATGCCTTAGGACTCTCTTAGGACCAGGTTACATGATGGTATAACCCTCTGTGACCGGTTCGTTGGTTGTCCGAGTCTTTTACACATTTCCGTTAAATGCTTAAAAGTTGACCGTAACGCCCTTTTTAATTTAAAACGAGAATTTCGGACATGTGAAAGGATCATAACCTTGGTTACTGATTTCTAAGCATGTTCCTAAAATTTCACGTCAATCCGAGGTCCAGAATAGGAGTTATGCTAAATAGCGCAAATTACGAAAACTTTAGTAAGTTAATAGCGCAATTAGCATAACGCCTATCTAAAACCGAATTTAGACACCAAACCTTTTACTCACTGATGTAAAATAATATTTTGGGATTTTTAAAGATTTTTAATTATTTTTAACCTGCTCATAACCTGCGGTTATGGCAACTGTTCGGTAAATACCGAATATACCCTTTTCGGCCATAACTTGAGTTCTACAAGGTCTTTTGACCCGGTTCCAGTTGCTACTGATTTTAAATAATAAATAAAGTATTTTAGACTTTATAAACTGTTCGGGAAACTCAGATTTCCTGTAGAACTCATAAACCTCTTTTATAATCTTTAAAAAGACCGAAATACCCCTACGGGGCATAATATGAACCTAAACTCATTACGGGCATTATGGAAGGTATCCAACTGATACCACAACCTCTTTAAGGCATATTGACTTAGGAAAACAGGGTAGGACTCTTACGGTTACCCGTTGCGCCTTTTGCGCGCACGGTTCGACTTATGTAACTAGTTTACATAAAATAGCCGAAACAGGTCAAACCATATTGTTTTGACCCCAAAATCCAGAGTGTGGTTATTATACCCATATAAAACAAGTCTTCAAACTTGTTGGGTCAAAATCACATTCCATTCCCGGTTTTCGCCTTTCACGCGATTAAACCGTAACTATCCGTTGAAACTGACCGGTCTAAGCTACGGCTAAATTAAAGACTCGTTAGGATTCTAATAGGTTATTTTAAAACCTTCGTTCCAGAATAGGAGACCAGTAAAAGCTATCTGCGATTTATTTCGATTAAGGATTTATACTTGCAAAGGTAAATACTTTTAACTTATTTTCCGTTATACGGGCTTGGGTTACGGTATTTAAAATACCGCTTGGTCGGGCAATTGACCCCAACTCATTAGTAGTTGGGTATTATCAATGTGACCCGTTTAAAAATTTGTTTTGTTGGCTTTACGCCTTTGGGAGCTTAATGACCATGTCCTGGATATCCTTGGCAGCATTTTACGAAATGGCCACGACCTTGACATCCGGGTGTAGGCGTACACCCGACATTATGTCCATAATTATAAAAGTATAGCCGTTGGTTTTCCCGCCACGGTTTTATGCTATGTGGTGTGTCTATTAAACTTTAACCCGGCACGACCCCGGCGACCGAACGCATAGCAAACATGTAATTCTTTACAAGATTTAGTTATAAATTATCCCAAGTTATAAAGAGTTTGTGCCTTGTGCACTTAAACCAATTTTATTAAACATTTTACAAAAGTGTCAGTTGAACGTATTTACCAGTGTAAACTGACGTATTTTCCCAAAAGACTGAATGCAGGTACTATGCGTAATTGGCTGGGATTTCTCCTTAGCATCATTAGAAGTCTCGCAAGCTTAAGATGCCTGAAGTCTGTTGAACAATACTTTTATTATTACTATTTGATCCCCTGTGGATTTTATTTCAACATTAGTGATACTTTGATATTACAAATAAAGTTGAAATATATTTATCTTTATGCTTCCGCTGTGCATTCATATATTGTGTGGTTTGACTATATTGTTGCCAACTACGTCACGATAATCCCCCACCGGGCCCACCGGTGAGACACGTGGAAATCGGGGTGTGACAGTTCCATTGTCGCTTACCAGGTATAGCGGCAATCCAAACCGGCATACTATTTGTTCCCAGAGGAATTTTTTGGCGTTATCCGCCGTTATTTTGGCTAAAGGCTTAGCTTCCACCCACTTGGTGAAGTAATCAACGGCCACAAGTAAGTACTTTAGCTTTCCGGGAGCCGGCGGGAAAGGTCCCACGATATCAACGGCCCATTTTTGGAAAGGCCATGCTGCTGTTACCGGTACTAAGCTGTTCTTGGGCCTTATTGTTTGATGAGCGAATTTCTGGCAACTACGACATTTCCGAAGTTCTATCACAGCGTCTTCGTGCATCCCAGGCCAATAATATCCTGCGTTATGGATTTTGGCCACCACCGCCCGGGGTCCGGCGTGAATGCCACATAGACCTGCATGAATCTCGCTGATGAGATACTTTGTTTCTGTTGGGGAGACACATCGTAACAGCGGTCCTAGGTAAGACTTTCTAAATAGGACGCCGTTATTGACCTCATATTGCAACGCCTTCGTTTGTATCTTCTGTGCTTCGCCCTTGGCGGGAGGTAGCTCCCCTGTTTCAAGGAATTGGAACACTGGAGTGTTCCAGCAAGGTTCTTCCGCTGCAACGGCGGAAACATTCCGTGGTTCGATTGAGGGTGTCTGCAGCGTTTCGACTTTGACTTCTTTTTCCATACCCGAGGTGGCGAGTTTGCTGAGAGCATCTGCTATCTGGTTCTTACTTCTATGTACGTGATTGAGCGTGACGTTATCAAAAGAAGCCATGAGTCCCTTTGTTTTCACCAGGTATTTTGCCATTGATTCATCTTTGGCTTCGTACATTTCGTTTACCTGATTGTTGACCAGTAGCGAATCAACATACGCGTCTACCCTTGCTGCTCCCATAGATTTCGCCATTCTTAAGCCTGCTAGTAGTGCCTCGTATTCCGCTTCATTGTTAGAACATTCAAAGTCGAAACGTAAGGCATACATCAGCCTGATCTCGTCTGGACTTACCAGCATTAAGCCGACTCCAGATCCTTTTCCACTTGATGACCTGTCGGTGTATAGTTTCCAGGTCTGCCGGGCAGTGCTGGATTCCGGGATGTCCTGGACGACTGGGTCCACGATAGCTTCTCCTTCGGGGTTTCGGCTAGAAAGTCGGCGATTACTTGTCCCTTAACTGCTGTTCGTTTCTGATATTCAATATCCAAAGCACCTAGTTCAATTGCCCACTTGGCCAGTCTACCAGAGATCTCTGGCTTGTGCAGGACTTGTTGCAGTGGGTAGTTGGTTAGGACCTGTACGCAGTGTGCTTGGAAATATCTTCTCAATCGCCGCGTGGCGTATACGAGTGCCAAGACCAGCTTTTCCAACGTGGGATATCGCGTTTCGGGTCCCGCTAATACCCGGCTGATGTAATATATTGGTGTTTGTCTCCCGTCTCGCTCAACCATAAGCACAGCGCTTACTGCGGTATGAGCTGCCGCTAAATACATCTTTAACACCTCATTGGGCCTTGGTGCTGTCAGCATGGGTAATCCTTCTATGAAACGTTTCATGTCTTGCAAGGCTTTTTCCGCTTCGCTGGTCCACTTGAAATTTTTCTTGTTGAGGCAATCTTTCGACGTTTTAATGAAAGGCAAGGATTTTTCGGCATGCCTTGCCAGGAATCTGTTGATCGCCACTAGCCGTCCATTTAAAGCTTGGGCTTCCTTCAATGTTCGTGGGGAAGGCATCCGCGCTATGGCGGCCACCTTTTCTGGGTTAGCTTTGAAACCATCTCGGGTGACAACTACCCCTAGGAACTTCCCTTCTTCCACCCCGAAAGGGAATTTCTTCGGGTTGAGTTTGATGTTATACTCTCTAAGCCTCTGGAAAGTTTCCTCGATGTCTTCTAACATTTGCTTTTCTTCCCTGCTTTTGATTACTAGGTCGTCAACGTAGACCTCCAAATTTCGTCCGATTTGTGTTTCGAACACCTTGTCCATGAGTCTCTGATAGGTAGCTCCGGCATTTCGTAAACCGAAAGGCTATTTTGTGTAACAGAAAATGACCAAATCGGTGTGAAACGCCGTTTTTTCTTCATCTTCTTTGGACATCTTGATCTGATGGTACCCTTTATACGCGTCTAGGAAACACTTATATCTGTAGGGTACCAGGGAATCGACCTTTAAATCAATTTCAGGCAGCGGGTATGCGTCTTTGGGGCATGCCTTGTTCCATCTGGCTTTTATGTATGGTATTGTGTTTCCCTGAGGATTCCAGCTTCCACCAATTTTCGTACTTCTTTGACAACCGCTGCCCTTCGGTCTGGGGTCATACTGCGTTTACCTTGTGCGACCGGCTTGACGCCCGGGAGCGTTGCAAGCTTGTGTTCCTTTTTATCACGGGGGACTCCTGTCATGTCAGAATGTTCAAAAGCGAAGATATCAACATTTCTTCTTAGCAATTGCTTCAGGTCGTTTTTAATTTCTGGGGAAAGGGTGTCCCCGATTGTGACCATTTGGTCCGGATGGCGTGTGCTTAGTACCCACCTTTCTGGACCCGTAGCTCCGGTGGGCCCTTGGCGGTATCTTTTGGTACTTAATACCTCTCCAATCTTGTCACGGAACACTGTTGCAATACCCCGCGGGGTAGGAAACTTCATGAATCCTCGTGTCGTGGAGACTATAGCATCCAACTTCCCCAGGGTGAACCTTCCAATAATCACATTGTGGTATGACTCAGCGCGGACCACAAGGAAGGTTAGGAGTATGGTTCTTTCTCTAGGTGTTTGTCCAAACGTTACTGGGAAGGTAATCTGACCAATAGGGTCAACCTTTTCCCCTGTGAACCCTTTGATTGGGGCGTGCACTGATTCAAGCAGTTTCCTATCTTCTGGTTGCATTCTGTTGAAACAATGCTCATAGATAATGTCTTCTGAGCTCCCGGTGTCAACCAGGATTCGCTTCATGCGGTAGTCTCCCACTGCAGCGGATATGATTAGGGCATCTGTTGTAAGGTGTAAGTCCTCCATACGAGGTTCTACAGTCATTGTTGCTAGCATCCAGGGTTCAAGCGTGGAGAAACTCCGTTTTGCCCCTCTTCCCATATCCACGTGTACCATATTCAATTCACGCGGCCTCTTGCCTGCCGCCTTATCGTTTTCTTCCTTGACGACAGGTGGACCTTGCTTGATATCTCTTACTAAGTGTGCCAATTTGCCCGCCTTTACAAAATATTCGATCTGTTTTTTAAGCTGAAAACAGTCATTGGTGTCATGACCGCTCCCTTTGTGGTATTCACAGTACTTACAGTATCTTTGTTGGGATTATCTTTCAGCAGTTTTGGTGGATTGAACTTGAGGTTTTCCGAGGCTAAGATTTCTGCCGGTGTCTTGCTCAGGTTGGGGTATTCGGATCGAGGTTTCGACGGCTCACTTCTTGAATAGGAGTTTCGGTGTCTATCGTACCGCGCGTCTTTATCATTCATCTAGTATCGGTCTCCCCTGCTTTTACCTCTAGACCCCCGGTGCTCCCTCTCCTCCTGGTTTTTTAGGGCTTCTTTTTTCCTATTGGCTGCGTGACTAGCTGCCACTGCCTTCTCTTGAATGACATACACTTTGGCTATTCGAAGTATCTCATCGATTGTTGGGGGCACGCCATCCCTTCCATGAAGCGTCCTCAGTAACTCATCATCGTTTACACCCTGAAGGAAAGCTCCACATGCTAAATCATTGGTCACGCCTGGGATCGCCAGGCTTTCCTTGTTAAACCTGATGATAAAGTTTTCCACCGTCTCATTGTCTCGCCGACGGATGTGGAGGAGCATGTTTCTATCTTTCGTGTGTCTGCGCTGCTGGCTGAACTGTAAGATAAATTTGGACTCTAAATCTTCAAAGCTGTCTATTTCGCCCGTAGGCAGACTATCCCACCAGACTCGGGCCGCGCCTACTAGCGTTTGCACGAACATTTTGCACCATAAAGGCATGGACCAACAGGCTACCTCGCCGGCACTTTTGAATAATTTGAGATGGTCATCCGGGTCGGCGAGGCCATCATATTTGCCAACCGTTTGGGGCATCTTGGGTTTCTCCTTGATAGGGGCCTCGGCGATTCTTCGGGTGAATTTAGACCGGAAAGTCGCGTCTATCGGCTTGTACGGTCTGGTGAGTTCGTCTTCCTCCACGTTTATAGGTTGTACCGGTGGAGCATCTATACCCGGGGCAATGCCTGTCATGGGATTGGAGTTTCCTATTGGAGATACCCGGGGCCTGACCGTGTTTCCTCTGTCATAAACAGGTTCCGCCGTAGGCGGAGTCTGAGTGTAAACTGGTTGTGACGTTGGGAAAGTCCACCAAGGCGGCATGTAAGCCGCGTATGGCGATTGAGTGCTACCCTGCGCGGTTCCTTGAGCTGGGTACGCTGAGCCCCCGTATGAGGGTAAATACCCATACGGGGGTGCGTAACAATACTCGGGAAAGTATACTTGGTTTCCTGGTGTGAAGGGAGCGTTCATAATTCCAGCCGGTATGATAACCGGCTGGTGAGGCAGTGTTGACAATGCCGCTGTAAGCGCCGCAGAGTACAGCGGTGGCATCGAGCTGGTAACCAGAGGTTGATAGTATTGAGGCATGCTGGTTTGTGGCATGATAGTGCTAGGGTTTGCCGATGTAATAACAGGGATGGAGGAAAGGCGTGAAGACTGTGCACCAGTGGTTGTCGCTGGGGTGAACATGTTACCGCTAGTTCCCCCTAACTCCCTCGATTGCAACTGTGAGGGCATGTAAAGAAACGGATTCGTCACCACAGTCTGAGAAGAGACAGTGGTGATGCTGCCAAAACCTGGCGGCGGTCCTTCCGCCTCGAACTCTGGGCCCAGTGACCTAGTAATGGCCGGGGGAGACTGCGTGGTGGCAACGAGGCTCGTCCCCGACGTCAGGTTGTTGCTTGTCATCGTTTGATCTGCTACATTCTGATCACTTGCCATGGGGTTCTATCTGACTGTTACCGAATAGGTCCCACGGATGGCGCCAATGAAGAAACACTGACCTACACGGTGATCACGGGCTAGGACTTCAATGATCAGTGACCCGAACAGTTAGCTGCAAAACAGAAACACCGTTAGGACTCGTTACAGGAATGGGGTTATTCCTGTAACCACCCTCCGGCGTGAGAATAAGTCTCGGTTTGTGGGAGTAAAGATTGAGAGGAGAAAGTTATATGAGAGCAAGATGATCATACCTTATACGTTTACCTTTATTTATAGTTTTTCCATTAGGGTTTCCTCTAACTTAGGATATATTCCGATAAGCTAGGGATTTACAAGATCTTCCCGAAAAGTTGGAGATTTGGTTGTGTAACTTCCATGCGAAGATGGAAAGTTCTAGAATAATCATTTATAATTATCTATTTATATTAAAATAATAAGTAATGACCGGGTCAGGTTGAACGATGCGGGTCATACCTCGTCAATAGCTAAAAAGACCATATAGCAAGTAGTTAATATTGCAATATCACCACAAAATTGTTAACATACAACGAAGGGTCGTAGGTTCTTTTATTATTATTATTCGAAAACCATAATAACTACACAAGCTCGCCCTTCTTTTACATACAGCTTGTTACTCTCCAACAAACTACAACACCTTTTATTCTTGTTTCTTAACAAACTCTCGATCACCCAACTACGACCTTAAGCCTCCTACATCCCACCACGACCACGGGTGTAACTACCGCCAGGCGTGAACAACACAGACTCCTGCCTATTGTACTTGACTTTTTGTGCATCTTCCCTAGACAACTGGTATGCATTCGCTAGGACATCAACAGGCAATGCTCTCATGACAGAGGTCCTTCCGGCCAAGGTGTTGATCATCGCGTTGTCGTTGGTCCTGAAGGAAATCCACCTACATCCTTGCTCGCCGGCTTGTTTCACCACCGCGAAATTCTGTGGCACCACCACCAGCTGTTGCTCTTGGACCTCGTCGTTGAACACCTCTTGACCCAGGTCGTTAACTATTTGAATCCTCATGTTCCCTTCTGTCACGTAGATTATGTTGTGGGCATTCATTATCCAGTGTGGTGACACTATACCATACTGCAAAAAAAAAAAAAAAAAAAAAAAAAAAAAAAAAAAAAAAAACCTTCTTCACATAAGTAAATGATATGATCAATTAATCAAACATAAAGTCCTATTTGTCTATAAAGTTGTAGGAAACATTGTGTAGCTTTGATTAAACTAATTTAATGATTAAATATGATCTAAATGTTATTAATAAATAAAGTGTGTGTTTTTTTAAATAAAAAAATAGCTTGTATGTTTTGGGCCAATATTTATTATCCAGACTTGTGGTGACTAAACCATGATGTAAAATTACTTAAGAAAAATAAGTAATTTAGTGGTCAAGACTGAGTTGAAAATCATTAGGTAAAATAATTATTTTCTAATAAATACTAATTTTACTAGTTTTTTATTTCAAATAACTTTTATATTGCTTACTTATCTTAAAAAATAAGAATTTAGATGCGTACCTTTGATCAATTTAATTTAGTGGTTAATAACTTAATACTGGATTAAAAATTATTAAGTAATTTTTTTATTTAATACCAGATTTACCAATTTATAAATTCAAATAACTTTTATTTGGTTTATTATCTTAAAAAATTATACCATAAAATCGAGAGTTTTTTTTTTAATTCAAGTTCCACTTAATCGAGTGGAACTGTATTGTTCCGGTTTCTTACCCTATGGAGGACACCTCGTTCGGCGCTGAGTTGCAAAAACTGAAGAATGGGGAACTTGAAGCTGTTGAGATGAGTGCAACGGCCGGCTTGCGGGTTGTAAAGGTCAGCGTTCGAGGGATCGTCGATGTTCATCTGGAGTTTCATCGAGCAAATGGTTTCTTCTACACCGTTGGCTCGAGGACCACGACGGTATTCTTGTTCTTCACGTCGCATAGGTGGCTGGATAACTTGAAGACCATTTTGTACAAAGATAATGTGTCCCCTTTGGTCATTCTCACCACGGAGTAACTCTGCGGTCTCGTGATCTACATTAAACGCCTCTGCGAGAGTTTCGGTTGTGAACCCTCTGAGAATGTTATCCCATCCCTCTTGTTGTGATTCGCCTTGTTGTCGCCTTTGCCATGATCTTGGTTGAAACTGTTGTTGTTGTTGTTGTTGCTGCTGCTCTCCTTGTGAGTTTCCGGCTAGGAAAAATCTCTGCATCAAGAAACATTTCCAATGATCAACGATTGTGATGATTTTTGAATAGTAATATTGTTTGTCTTCTGTTATATTATGAGAATTACGGTTAATCATGATTTTTGGGCTTAGAAGCAAGTGTGTTAAAAATGCCATTTGTTTTTTTTAATCTTCAATTATGGCAATTTCAGATGTTGACAAGCATGTAGCTGCCACATCATATTTTTACTTATCTTTAAAAAACATAAACACTCATTTTCTGTAAAAATATCACATGCTTTTAAACAATATATATATAAAGATGCATTTTCTTCAGAACCAATAATGTTAAGAAACACAAAAACCGCATATATTGCATTATGCAAAAATATAATGAGAGGTAGTGCGAGAGAAAAATATGAGCGGTTACATAGTTAGGTGTACCCATTTTTAATCGGGGTCGAAAAATATATACTCAAAAAAATTTATAAAAGCGAGGGGTCAAAAACGTGTATACCCAAAAATTTCAATACGAAAACTACGTACTCTCCACTACTGAGCGAAAAGTTCGGGGGTTGGTCGCCCCCGCCCGCCCCCAATATGCTACATCCATGGGGTGTACCGCATTTAATGAAATAGCTACAAAGTCATATGCGATTCTTGTAGTTTACAAAATATTTATTGGTTTTAATTTGAACACTTAGCGTTCGACTTCACGGAATAGAATCTTAATGGAATTGAAATGTTGAGTTGACTCCCTATTTTGTAGGTTTCAAAAAAAAATGAATTGGAATTGGTTAAAAACATAAGTAAAGGGAATCTACATTCCAATTCTATCCAAATTCTATTCTGTCCGCGAAACAAACACACCTAAATTACAAATCAACTTTCAATTTCTGCACGAATACTAATTCCAATAAAATCCATGAAACGAACACTACCTGGTGACCTCTGTTGGTATCTGAACCTCAGCGTTACAAATGCTCTTATGAATTAATTTTTAGTATGCTTTTCAATTACCAAATTATTAAAAACATAAACAAAAAGGTAAACTAAAACATGAAACCCTGAAACAACTACATAAAAGGAGGCAATTGTTTACTTACTCTGTGGTTTGGATCAAGCTGGTTAGCATAGTTTGTGCTGTCAAGTAAGGCAATAATAACAAGCTCATCTTGTCCATTGTTGTAAAGCCAATGTGCAGCTCCAGTAGGTATGGCCACCACATCTCCTTGTCGGAACTGGTGGATCTTCTGGTGGCGATCTGTAAACGCGCCTCCGCCTTTACGTCCTTCGAATTGTTCGGTCGATACTTCATATGTCTCCGGACAACCAGGCAACATCACCCCCTGAATACCACTTCCTATGTATCCCAACCAATAAATATAAAACTCAAAATCAGGCTTTCTTTCATCATAAGTTTCATATTTGTGGTTATGTTATGGTAACCAATTTAATTAGGTACTTTAATTGGTTTATATTATTTAATATAGGTCTATGTAAGTTGTTTATTTCATCGAGTTGAATATACAGAATACGGGTGACGTCGGTTCATCTTGGATGAGAGGCGAAGTTTTACCAATTATTTCACTGTTATGCCTTCGGACGGATGAAGGTCGAATTTCCGCGCATCTGGGAGAGCCAAGGGGCTAGTGGCGCAGTCGAGTAGTCGACATTGATCACAACACCCGATGTCACGGTGATTAACACGTAGTTTCTTGCCGTTCAAAAAAAGGTTGATTTCGTTTATTTTGTGAGGTTGAATATATAGAAAAGAGTCCTTTATTTTATTTATTTTTTATTTTTAAGATTTCAAATCATTGTGTTTGTATATATTTGCATACTATAAAAAAAGTTGGGTCTCGTTTGGAGCAGCCTTTTAATTTTATATATTTTTATTTTTAAAGGTTTCAAATGATTGTGTTTGTATTTATTTAGTTTTAGAATATAAAAAAAGTTGGGTGTCATTAGAAACAGACTCTTTATTTTATTTATTTTTTTATTTTTTAAGATTTCAAATCATTGTGTTTGTATTTAGTTTTATTCTATAAGAAAAGTTGGAAAGGTTTGTCATAAATATTACTGGATTTTTAAACTATATTTCATAAGTAAGATATTATTAGGTACTTTTGTTTTAATCAATATAAGGTATAGTAAGATATTATTAGGTACGTTTGTTTTAATCAATGTAAGGTAGAGTAAGATATTATTAGGTACGTTTGTTTTAATCAGTGTAAGGTACCTTGTTCGACATAGAAGAGGATAGGGGTGTTGGTGTAGGACGGCAAGAGAAGTCCTTGCGGTTGAATCTGGTGGCGAATAACCTCTACACCGGCACACTGGAACTCCTGTTCATTGGAGTTAAAGAACTCGGTGAAACCGGCCTCGGATTGAACTCGTTCAATGGGTTCAAGGGCATTGAGTCGTTGAATCTGGCACTGGTTTTGCTGTTGGAAAGATGGTTGGTAAGCAAGGCAGCTGGCATGGATGAGTAAGAGGAAGCTTAAAGAAACAAAGAGTTTAGCCATGTTGGGCTGGTTTGCTGCATGGAGTGAGAGTGGTGTTGGGTGGTATATAAGGTGGTGAAGGGTGCCTAAGGGGTGGACACATAGTGTGGTGATGTCAGGGAATATGGAGACAAGTTGCAGCTTGCATGGCATGAAAGGGTGACGAGGTTACACCTCAGGTGAGTGGGGTTCTGGTTTTTCACATACAAGAGCGGCACCGGTTGGCTTTGTTTGTTTGCATTTGCATTTGTATTCGAATTGAATCGTTTTTACCATATGATTCAATAACAAAACTTTCGATAACAATTTGAAAACATTTGTGTAATGACGTATAGTTTTGTACAAGACTTATTGTAGTGCTATTGCACATAGATACTATATTTTTTAGGGATCTAAATAGACCATTTATTAAGTGAACTAACTTGAATCGTTGTGAATTTTGTTTATATATGCATATATATTTATAAAATATATAACATATACATAAATATATACACATATCTTGTTTGTTATTGGAATGTTTGGTAACATGTTAGTTAAGATTTGGTTACGTTCATCCATGTGTGTGAATATATATATATAGAGAGAGAGAGTAAGAAATCTAGAAAGCTAAGATTAACTTACCCAACCACATAATCTAAAGTGTTTTAAAAAAGGTAGCAAGACATGCTTGAATCACCTCACTAGATATGATCAGGATTATATCTCTTTATATAATAAAAATGTTATACAAGGGAGACTCCTATAAATGCGGAGTTTACAAATAAATAAAGATACACAATACATACACGAATAATTATCAAATACCCTTTTCAATCGAAAGGGCGGCAGTCCAAGACGTAGCAAGGTACGAAAGTGTTCAAACTGAGCACACGGAAGACTCTTCATAAAGATATCTACCACCTGAAGGTTAAGTAGGAACAAACTTCGTTTAAGGTTTACCTGAATCAATATGCTTGGGACGCTTATGCAAGATAGGATTATGAGTAATGAACAACACACTTTTGTTGTCACAAAGAAAAATGGGCCAATGAGGTGATAGCGCATCGAGCTCCGCAAAAGATGAGTGATCCATACAATATGTACAGGAGAATTGGCAATAGCCCTATATTCAGATTCACAACTAGACCAAGAAACAGCGGGTTGCTTCTTTGCACTCCAAGACACAAGATTTCCGCCAAGGAAAATAGAGTAGCCATAGGTAGAACAACGTGTGTCTAGACAACGAACCCAATCAGCATAAGAATATCCAACTATGGTACTCTTGTGTGGCCGACTATAGCTGATACCAAAGGAGACGATGCCTTTAACATATCTGATGATCCATTTAATAGCCTGAAAATGAGCAACAGTTGGGGCATAAAGAAATTGAGACACTTGATTAACTGCGTAAGATAGATCAGGACTAGTAATCATCAAGTACTTAAGAGCCCCGACTAATGAGTGGTAGCGTGTAAAAATACGAATACGGAAACAAATCTAATGTGAAAGACTCATGAGGAGCCAAAGGTGTGATAACCGACGTAGAATCATATAGTTCGACTCTCACAAGAATGTTTTTTGCAGAATTTGACTGAGTGAGAAATAGACCATGACCGGTGTAGGCAACTTCAAGTCCTAAAAAATAGTTTAAATCACAAAGTTCCTTGATGGCAAATTCATGGTTGAGATGTGAGATAAAGGTGGCAATGTTAGTTTCATTGTTTCGCCTGAGAATGAGATCATTAGCATATACGGTCAAGTACATGATGGATTAATCCTGTGTGAACACAAACAAAGAACTGTCAACACGATTGCATGTAAACCCACTAGAAAGAAGAAAAGAGCTCGAACGTTGGAACCAAGCACATGAGGCTTGTTTTAAGCCATATAGAGTTTTAGATATTTTGCACACATGATTAGGAAACTATGTGTTAACAAATCCCGGTGGTTGCTCCATAAACACTGTCTCACTTAAGTTGCCATTCAAGAAAGCACTCTTGACATCTAGTTGATGCAGCTTCATGGCATTTAAAATTGCAACAGATAAAACCATTCTGACAGAGATGCTTTAACAACCGGATTCGCTTCGACTTCCACTAAAAGGAAGTCTTGTTTCTTTTTCCTCATTACACCTTTTATTATCTTAAATAAACTAACTTCGACTTCCACCAAAAGGAAGTCTTGTTTCTTTTTCCTCTTTACACGTTTTATTATCTTAAATAAGCTAACTATGGTTAATCACATTAGAGACAATGTGCATTTTAAGTATGGGGAGGGAAATACGGGTTAATAATAAAAACTTGAATTTTATGAATTTTAAAAATCAAGTCGTTCACAAAACTCTCGTGGAACCACTTTGCTACCCTAAAGTTTTTCAAAAATTTTACAAAAATAAACTTTATTTTTGTAAAAATTTATCATCCATCTAAATATAACTCACATCAAAAACAATTTTCAAAAGCTAAAAAACCTATAAAAACGTTTATTTTTAACTTGTAAATATAAAAAGAAACTTTTAGGTATAACCAAGAAGAAACAATAAAATTTTCTTTTATGCTAAAATCACACTAAACTTTCTCACTCATTTCTATGTGAGGATTTGAACCTTATGAGCATACTTAAAATATAGATATATATGCTCCTTTTGTTATATGAGTATTTTAGTCGAACGTTCACTGGAATTTTAGAACTTGAAAAGTGTATACGGTCTAAAAACCCAAAGTAGGATGCGAGTAAACAAGTGATAGAGGCTTAAGGATTTTTATTTTTAGCCATTTCATTTCTAAACATATTGCTTTTAGTTAACCCTTTTGAGCCAAATACCTTTTCATTTTTTTAGCCCAAATAAAAAGCCCAAAATATTTTCCTTTTAAAAAGACCCAATTTTTTTAGCAAAATTATAGTTTTCAAAAATAAAACCATTTTCGTGCCTTTCTATCTTTTAGAAGACCCGCTCCACAAAAGTGCACCATGAATATAAATATATATAGGCCAATTATAATAATTATAATGAAGAAACCCACTTCACTCCAGATTAGAAAACTCAAGAAACCCAATTGTGTGGACTATAAGCATCCACGCCGTTTATATAAAATATGAGATAAAGGGTAATTTCGAAATTTTGCATTAGACATGAAAAGCTTTTGTGCTGACATCTAAATCCCATTAACCTTCATCACCATCATTTCTTTTTTTTTTTATAAAAACTCTACCTCCTATTATTCTTCTCTCCTCGTCACCACAAAATTACACACACTTCTCTCTCTAGAAACCCTTTTTCCAGATCTATGATCTGAAACAAAAAATTCTTCTTCTTATCAAAATCCTTCATAATCAACTACCGTAACTCCAGATCTACAATCGTAATAATCCGGTGACGGTGTAGTTCAAGATCCAGTTTCTTGGCGAACAAAATATCCACCAACCTACCACAAATCATCACCAAAACCATTGGTTTCTTGGCAGCTTTAGTGCTTTAAGTGGTTCAATAGATTTGCAAGGTGGGCTCGGGTAGTTCCCGACAAGGGTTTCAAGATCTGGTGGTGGTTTCGTGATCCGGCGGTGGTCAACAAATCCAGTGAAAGTTATAAGAATGTCTTTATCTTTTTTTTCTGTTGTAGATCTGATGATTTTTTTAGTGACCGGATTTTGTTTTCTATAACTTCATTTTTATGTATCTTAGATTAGCTAGATGTTAAATAGATAAAAACATACTTGATTTTGATTTTTTGAAGTTATGAACCTCGAAGATCTGATCATTTTTTTATGTAACACTATCGTACAATTTTCTATAATTATTAATTTTCATAAATAGGCGTAGCTTTTGTAAAGATTTTGTTTTCTTAAATTGTATTTTTTTTTCTTAAAAAGATGAAAATAAAAAAAATAAATAGATTTGTTGTTAATTAAGAGATATAATAAAAAGATGAAAATACCAAAAAAAAAAAAAGAATAAATAGATTTTGTAAAATTGATTTAAACTTAAATAAAATTAGGTGTTAGTACCCAAAGGTGTTACATTGATAAAACTAAAAAAATGGAAGGTATATTAGTCATTATATTGATAAAATTAACTAATTTTGGTGTTGGTACCCAAAGGTGTTATAAAATTGAAACCATAAAACCTAAACTTGTTAAAAAAAAGTTAGTACTTAAAGGTGAAATTAGCTATAAACCATAGAGTCCATCTGTATAATTAACTCTTTTTTCTAGTATAAAGATAACTTTTGATAGAAGAAGAGGGAGGAGAGAGAACATGCAACACTTTTTGACAAAAGAGAGAATGTTGTGTCAAGAGAGAGAATTTTGTTACATTTCCGAAACTACCCTGTTTGTACTTCTTTACATTAAAAAAACTATAAATTAGCAACCTTTTTGTGCATCTATGTCTTGTACCTAATGCTTTGGGTGTTTTTCAAAAAAAATTTGATATTTTCACTTTTCACCCAAAGGTATTTTCTAAATTACTTTTAACCCAAAACTATTTGTTTTCTTTATTTTTAACCCAAAACATTTTATCTTTTACTATCTATCCTCACAATTTTTTTTACTTTCAACTTTAGTCTTTTATAGTTTTCATTTTTCGCAAATTTTTCGCTTTATGCTTCGTTCTAAATTTTGTGGGTTAACACATCGCAATGTGCGTGCGTGGTGTACCGTTTTTACGTTTCGTTCTAAACTTTGTTAGTTAACACCACGCAACGTGCGTGTGTGAGTGAACGTTTTTACATCGTCTGTTGTTTTTCCCGTTTCACAGGTTCAACATAACGTGTGGGTCCTAAATCGACTTAGTTATAACTAAAGAATCCCCGCCGCAATTGCGGCGGGTCGTAATTCTAGTTAATTTATTAAAAAGTAAACTGAATGAATGGTGACCATATATGAAAGGTGATCAATGGTGAAAATGAGGTTCCTAGGTTTTTTCAACTGGAGTGGGTTTTCGATTTATCCTTACCTTATATATATGTGTGTGTGTATGTGTATATTGCATCTTGTATAGTTTGATCTTCTCGACCCCAAGAAAATAAAATGAAATCTATAAACCAAACTCAAAATGGCTATACCTTGATTTAAATTTGTACAGCCACTCCGAAAATGTCACGAAAAATATATTTAAAAAATAACTAATCCATACCTTACCTTAATGCTTCCTAAAAACCCGATAAAAGACCTCTTAATGCTTAGTCATTTCTGTTAAGCGGTTGAGGATTCGATCACTTGTCAAGCCTATAATATTTTTCTGTTTCATTGCGACTCAAATGTTCACCCCGCAACATAAGATATCGGCCAAGTGTTGAGCGAACATTGTGAGGTGTGTGATTTAATATAAAAGACAATTTTCGTAAGCTTGTTATATTTTTCCGTGTCTTTTTAAATATATTAATTAAAAACAAAAATAAAAAGGTTAAAGCAAGAGAAAGACGTGGATATGCTCAGTTCCTGGGCCACAGATCAAAACCAAAGAAACTTGGGTGTATAATAAAACTAAAATTTATAGAGATTTGGTTGAGGACAAAAAAAGATTTAAGTGTGTTGATATATGATATGAGCTAGAATACACATTTTTTTTTTGTATAATTTTATACCCACTTTCTTTATGTTTTGTTAAAGAAATATTCAAGAATCATTAATGTAATCAAGCTTTTTATGATTTATATAATTTTTTCAAGTGTGGTAACATCTAGTTCCATTATCATTCTTAGCTAGATTCTTGAAGGTGTTTAGGGGAAACGTATCCCCTTGATGTTGAGCTAACTAAGGAAGATTATGGATGAACAAGGTGTGTGTGTATGTGTTAATGATTTTAGCTAATTAAATGGTTTATTTAAAGTGAGTGAAATAATAGTGTCACTATTAAGTTGACTCATTATAGTTTCCACCTAATCCTTAAAATCTATCAATGATCTTTCGACACCATTAACTTGGGGCGTTCATTTTTTCTGTGTCTATGTAGAGTAAAAACATGTTAATGTTCTTAGCGTAGGTTAAAGGTTTTGAATGGGACTTCGGGTTGGATAAGCTCTTGCCTTTGTACGGAGAGAATACCAAAGTATAAAGGGCTTAGTTTATATAAAAGTAACTACCTTGAGGAAATTGACGACTCACCGACAGACTAATAGGGACAAGTAATATAAACTACTTAAACTATCTAATTAATTAATACTATATTCCGGCTTCGATTGGCGTTTCCCTGCCGATTCAAAACGGAAGGACCAAGTGTATTAGGATTCGAACCAAGACACTTCACAACAATACATATTTATACACACAGTTTCTCGTCTGACAATCGAGCTCTTATTACCCTATGGTAATATCTAGTTTACGAAGCATCAAGAGGTATGTTGATCTAAATACCCAATTTTCTATTATTGATTATTCATTTTTCTTTTGAACCATTTTTAAAACTTTTACTTTTAGATTTGACTAGACGTTAACGACTCGGTACTAATATTCTTGTATCTTTGTACAACCTCGGTATCTTACCATCACTGTATTACACCAACGATAGGTGCACTTGCTCAATCGTGAGTTGTAGTGTGATAGTATTTTATCATGTTTTATAAATATTAAAACTTGAATTAGTGAATACAACAGCTAAAATTAACCATCTTTTTATAAGTACACCCAACCATGTCAGGCCAGCTATGTGTAAACTTTTCGAAAAGTTACTTGAAAGCGGGTCTGTTCCTTTCTCGGTTATTACAAAAAAGGGTGGTCGTGGAGATACAACTTTTTCGTATGATATTTGGACGGGAACCTTGGCTCTAAAAGATGTCTATCCGAGACTTTTTGCTATAGAAATGGACAAACAACGCTTGGTTTTGCATCTATTTGGCACAAATGCATGGAATTGGAGAAGAACGATTTGTGGTGGATGTAACCAAACACAACTCGATGACCTTAAATCAAAGCTTGACATGATGGGTCTTAATTCTCTGTCGGATACTTTGTTTTGGAATTTCAATGGCATTGACTTCTTTTCTGTTAAGTCTACCAGATTATTGATTGATGATTTTAGATCTCCGTTGGTGTCTAGGCCGACTCTTTGGTTTAAATAAATTCATCGAAAAGTAAATATTAATGCCTGGAGGGTGATGCGGAATAGATTTAGTACTAGATGTAATTTGAATAAAAAAGGAATCGATATTCCTTCACAGAGGCGTCTCTGAGAATTCACGTAAACTTGTGTTTCCCATAGTCACAAACGATTGCGGTTTGTATTTCGCATAGCCACTGTTTCCGTCAAAACACTCTAAAATACGTTAAAATACGCTAAAATACTCTAAAATACGCTAAAATACGAAGAAATACATGAAAATATGTTACCCTGTACGAGATTGAAAAATGTGCCCTTCTGTCATGTTTTGTTATTATTTAAAAAAGATCAAATCAGTATTGGGTTTAATAAACCTAATTTCAAGTGAGCGAAATTCTAAACCATAAAAAATGATTTGTAAATGGGTCTATATTAAAAGTGGTATGTGTTTTTTGAAACTTGGTTACTATTCTGTGACATATTCCCTTAAAAAAATAACATATACGTATCGGAATTTTTTTAAATCACATGCCCCTCAAAATCTTGGGCCTTGTGTGAAGGTCCTCCCCTCACACCATCAAAGCCTCCCATGTTCCTTCATTACTTTGTCCTTTGTGTCGTGATGAATCTAAATAAATAGATCACATCTTTGGTACATCCAAGTTGGCGGATAGTTTATAGGATCTCATCTCTGGTTAGAGCTCCATTTAGGTCTCGGAGCTCCATTTAGTTCTCTTTGGATTGTATTCCTTCGGCGGTCATCGATTAGCTAGATAATTCATCTTTGATCAAGCAAAAGAGAGAATTTTAGCTTCCATTATCTTTGTTACATGGTGAGTGACATGAAAAAAAAGAAGAATAAAATAGGTTTACAGATCAATAATCTCAAAGCACTTTGTCAACATCAAATAGATAGTATGACACGAGAAAAAAAAAGTCTAGTAATTAGTAGTCGACAAAATAAAGTCATACAAAACAAAGACCCGTTAAAACCTTAAACTACCACACCTTTATTCTTAACAAAATCTCGACCACCTAACTACGACCTTAAGCTTCCTACATCCCACCACGGGAACCGGTGTAACTACCTCCGGGCATGAACAACACAGACTCCTGTCTGTTGTACTTGAGTTTCTGTGCATCTTCGCTCGACAACTGGTATGCATTCGCTAGGACATCCACAGGCAATGCTCTCATGACAGAGGTCCTTCCGGCCAAGGTGTTCATTATCGCGTTGTCGTTGGTCCTGAAGGAAATCCACTTAGACCCTTGTTCGCCAGCTTGTTTCGCCACTGCGAAATTCTGTGGCACCACCACGAGTTGTTGTTCTTGGAGAACGTCGTTGAACACCTCTTGACCCTGGTCATTCACTATCTGAATCCTCATGTATCCGTCTGTCACGTAGATTATGTTGTGGGCATTCATTATCCAGTGTGGTGACACTATGGCATTCTGTAAAAATTACTTCAGATAAATAAATATTTTTTACTAACTACAAAGTTACACCAATGTACATAGTTTATTATTTTTTATAAAATTTATAAACCATATAATCGAGAATTTTTAGTTGAGTCTACATGTATTACTTAGGTTTCTTACCCTGTGGAGAACACCTCTTTCGGCGCTGAGTTGCAAATACTGAAGAATGGGGAACTTGAAGCTGTTGAGACGTGTGCAACGGCCGGCTTGCGGGTTGTAAAGGTCGGCTTCCGAAGGATCGTCGATGTTCACCCGGAGTTTCATCGAGCAAATGGTTTCTTCTACACCATTGGCTCGAGGACCACCACGGTATTCTTGTTCTTCATGGCGCATTGGTGGCTGGATAACTTGAAGGCCTTTTTCCACGAAGACAATGTGTCCCCTCTGGTCACTTTCACCGCGAAGCAACTCTGCGGTCTCGTGATCTACATTAAACGACTCGGCAATAGTTTCGGTTGTGAACCCCTTGAAAATGTTGTCGGAGCCCTTTTTAAGTAATCGGTCTTGTTGTAGATTTTCCCATGATCTTGGTTGTTCTATTTGTTGCACTTGTTCTCCTTGTGAGTTTCCGGCTAGGAAGAATCTCTGCAACAAGAAACAATTTTGATGATCAACAATGGTGATGATTCTTGAATGTTGATTTTGATGACAAGTTATGTTTGTTTTTTTTTTTTTTTCTAATTTGAGCATTAAAATTAACCATGAGTTTTGGTTTTACAAAAAAGCATGGTCAAAGGTTTTAACTGGCTAGGGTTGCCCTCCCCTCCCAGTTTTTTTTTTTTTTTTTCTAAATATTCTAAATTTACGCGTATTTCGTCCTAAAATTGTATAAACGTATTGAGTCCATCCCCCTGAATTAATTTTGCCAAATAATTCCCGACCCCTGATTTTCTCGAGACCCCCCTCCTATATATTTGTTCAAGTTCCGCCACTAAAAAGTGTGTTAAGGAGGACTAGAGCTCCCCCACTAAATCATTTTAGTCCAAGTAGTTTCAAACGTTGTCATTTTAGTCCACTGGGTTAACTTCATCTCTTTATTCTGTTAACTAGAAGACCCTTCTAGCTAAGAGAAAAAATGGATCTAGTTAAACCAATGGACTAAAATAACAACGCTTAAAATGACAACGTTTCAAACCTTTGGACTAAACTGGCAAAATGACCCCAATCACAGGGACTAAAATGACATTTAACTCTTTAAAATATAAACAAAATTAAAAGTATAAACTAAAACATGAAACACTATACAAGTATATATAAATTAGGCTGTTTCCAGTTTACTTACCTTGTAGCTTGGATCAAGTTGATTAGCATAGTTTGTGCTGTCAAGTAAAGCAATGATAACAAGCTCATCTTGTCCATTGTTGTAAAGCCAGTGTGCAGCTCCTGTAGGGATGGCCACCACATCTCCTTGCCAGAACTGGTGGATCTTCTGGTGGCGATCCGTAAACGCGCTTCCGCCTTTACGCCCTTCAAATTGTTCGGTCGATACTTCATATGTCTCCGGGCAACCAGGCAACATCACCCCTTGAATACCACTTCCTATGTATCCCGAACAATAAAATTTAAAATTCAAAATCATGCTTTCTCTCCACATATGTTCACTTTTAAAGTGATTCAAATCATATGTTTTATATTTGAATATTTAACGCGTAAAACTTGACATGATCTAAGATAGTTTAAATTTTGATGTGTTAAGAAATACAAATAGAAATAGAAATAGAGGTTTAAACGAGCTAATTCGCTCATGAGCTACTCGAGATTGGTTCGTTTAAAGCTTGAAACGAGCGCAAGCTTCACTTATCAACTCACTAATTTATTGCTAAAAGCTCAAAACGAGTTGAAGCATAAAAAATTCTTGTTTAAAAAAAAAACAAGCTCATACTTCATTTATCAAGGGCAAGTAAACAAACCTATGATTTAAATATAGCTTTTATTTAATATATTAATTAAAAGTTTATATAACAAGTTTGGGTACAAGGATGTGAGAGGATGAATTATCTTATTAGTTTTTAACTGATGTTGACGCCCTCGGTATGGGCATATAATGTATATATGTGTGGGCCATCGGGGGTAAAAGTGAAAGTGCACTAATTTTAACGTTATTTTACTAATTTCGTGAAAATAACGTTAAAAGCTGAGGACAGTTAATCATGCATCATGTGGTGGCGTTGATAGCTGAACGACAAAAGGGTACATTCACTAATCGGTATTTGTCCCGAGTGTTGAGTGTTATGTGTCTTATGTCCAAGGCTTGATGCAAAACTTCTATCGAGCTGGGGTCTCACTGGAAGCAGCCTCTCTATTCCTACGGGTAAAGGTAAGGCTGTCTACATCTTACCCTCCTTAGACCCTACCTTTGTTTTGCAATCGATGGGATTTACTGAGTATGATGATGAGTTTTTAACTGATGTTGGTTTTAATACCTCAGGATGTTAAAAAATAAAAAATTAATACCCTAGATTATTAACTTAAACTTTTAATACCGAACCTTATTACTTTCTACAAATCACAGACTTTCTATTTAACCCCAAATAAAATTATGATAGAAATCTTTTATACAATGTTATAAAGTATTAAAACATAATTAGAAATATTTATTATAAAAATAAATAAAAAATGTATACAAAATAAATTAATGATAATAAATAATAAACAAACGAGTTCAAATGTGAAAAACTACCCACAAGCTGAGTTTGAATTTTACTGAGTTTTAAAAATAGAACTAAGACACAAACTCTAGCTATGATAAGTAATTTAACGGCCAACCCAAGCTTGTCTAATCTCGGACTCAGCTCAGCTCGTTTATACCACGTATAATATACGGTGTATTGGCTCCCATTTTTTTGTCTCTATGTATGTTACACTAAAACCAAAGTAATGTACCTAGTTCAACAAAGAAGAGGATAGGGGTGTTGGTGTACGATGGCAAGAGAAGTCCTCGCGGTTGAATCCTGTGGCGGATGACCTCAACACCTGCACACTGGAACTGCTGTTCATTGGAATCAAAGACCTCAGTGACACCAGCTTCAGATTGAACTCGTGTAATGGGTTCAAGAGCATTGATTCTTTGAATCTGGCACTGGTTTTGCTGTTGGAAAAATGGTTGGTAAGCAAGGCAGCCATGGATGAGCAGGAGGAAGCTTAGAGAAACAAAGAGTTTAGCCATGTTGGGTAACGATGGGTGCATGGAGTGATGGTGGTGTTGGGTGGAATTTAAGGTGGTGGAGGGTGGCTGAGGGGTGGACACATAGTGTTGTGGTGTCAGAGAAAATGAAGACAAGTTGCAGCTAGCATGGCATGTATGTAAAGAAGACAAGGTGTACTTCAAAGTGAGTGGGGTTCTGGTTTTTCACATCTAGGTGTCTTTGTTTGGATTCACATCCAGGTGGCACTAGTACAAAAATCAATTTTTTGATGGTGTCAAATTTTTGGTGTTGTCTTGTAATGTAAAGCATCAAATAACATAATTATCATACTAATAAATAAACATATCAATAAAAAAATAGATTACAAAGAACCATTAAATTGATTTTTTCAGAGTAAAGTTGTTAATAACACCAAAATACACCATTTTTTAAGAGTGAAGTTGTTAAATAGGGGACCGCCTAGAACCATCAAAATATTCAAACCCAAAAAATAAACCTCAACCACTTTTTCATCCTTGCGCTGTTCTATCTTCTCCTTAACTCAAACCCTTTCCACTACGAAAAAAACATCATTTAGTGGCACACACTTTTAAGTGGGGTAGGGGCGCTTCACTAGTGATGGAATTCCATCACTCACAACATCCAATCAAGTTCACCACGTCATCGACTTCATTCCATCACTAGTGATGGATTTTGATGGAAATGCCTATCACTAGTGATGGTTTTTTTTTTTAATTATAAATTAACAATAACAATTTCATTTAAATAAAAACTACATTAAATAAATCCTAAATTACAAACTTGAAAAAAAACTAAACATTGCAAATTAAAAAACTAAACATCACTAGTTTGCTTTGAATTATGTATTTTTATTTTTATTTAATGATTTTACTTTTTTATCTAACATTTTCCGTATAGACCCCTTGATTATTCTTTTTAAGAATTTAGGGGTCTATATGGATCGTATAGGTCTATACGATTCGTATTAGCCTACTATACGACCCAGTTTTGACCTATACAATGCGTATAGGGGTAAAATCAAATTTTCATAATTTTAGGTTTTGCCTTTTCGGTGCGTATACAGGCCTATTTTGAAGTATTTGTCATTACGTGTCGTTTTATGAAGTATATGCGTTATACGTGCTGTATCGGTGACGTTCGGTTTCGTGTGGTATCATATTCTATGATTACATGTATTTTTGTTTGAAATCCACTAGCGTGTACTCTAATGTGTCGTGTTGTGTGTATACGCGTCGAATGGTATCATTACTTGACGTATTTGTTGTTACATGTCGTATATTGTCAATATGTTCGGTATTATCGCATATATTGTCCAAACGGGTCGTGTCGGTGACGTTCGGTATTGTCACATTTATTGTATGTAAGTGTCGTATTAGGGTGTACATTTTCTATACGTGTTGTGTTATCGCGTATTATGTCTCTACGTGTCGTATTATTCCGTATTTATGGCGTAACTTGACGTATTGTATCCATTAAACAAACAAAATACACTTGAAAATTATAACTCAAAACTTCATAATTTTTGAAAATTATATAATAAATGTTATATACGATACTATAGTTTATTATATTATACCATATACAACTATAAACATATACGAGATCTATACTACACATATAGGTCTATACGAGCTCTTATACTACACCTAGATTATACATAAAAATATTAAATTAATAAATATATGTGTGCGCGCACGTGTCATGTGTGTGTGAATGAGAGAGGGAAAGATGTGACAAGGGGGCACCACTCATGTTCGTCAAACAAAGTTCACCTGCAACGCATGTCGTATGTAAGGCCGTGGGGTATGGGGCGGGAGTTTTGGCGTGGGTTGGGGTAAAACGCCCAAGTCACCACCCCGGGTGGGCTTGGGTTGGGGCGTGGCCCCTTGGGGTTTGGGTTTCAAGCCGGGCGTGGTCGGGGGAGCGAGGTGACATGGCGGTTTGTGAATGGCCCAAAGAAAAGAGCCGTTGGGCTAGCCGTTGGCCAACGACTATATTTAAAAAAAAAATTCTTCCATTTTTTCACTATAAAAAACTCATATTTTACTTCCATTTTTTACCACATTCAACCACATCTTCTATACATCTTCAATTCTCCTTCTACAAAACGAAAAAATGTATCCTTACAACCGTCCTTTTGACCCGAGCAACCCGTATGGATTCCAAGAAAATAATCCTAGCCCACCACCCACTCGTCCAATAGCTCGTCCATTTTTCATACACTCTCCTATGCCCGACATGGCGGGTTATGCATCGTATATCGGGAATCGTGTATATATTAACTTCCCACACACCGAAGATTCAATACCTACCCCGTTTTCACAATCGCCAATCGATCTTTCACCAACCTCCATCGACCTTTCACTAAACGAATCCGTTCCCGAAACTCAACCACCCAAAGAGGGTCTTTCCACATCGAAACCCATCAAAAAAAGAAGTCATAAGAAAAAAACCGAGGAGGATAAAGTAGTTGAAACCGCCAAACGAAAACAACAAAAATGGGTCTATGCTGAAGAAGTTGCATTGGCGAGGGCTTGGTGTGAACAATCTCAACATTCAACTTTAGGTATTCTTAACCTTAGTTTATATTAATGGAATGGTTATTTTTTATATGAGTTTGTAATATATTAAATAAAGCAAAGCAAAACCCTAAAAGTGGTGAAGCCGAAGCCGGCATTTTGACAAATGCCACTACAAGAAAATGAAGCTATTGCAACCCCAATAAAATGTTGCATTAGGCTATAAAAAGGTTGCGTTAGACCTAATGCAACCTTTTATCAAAAGCTGCATTAGGCGAAGTTGCATTAGATCTAATGCAACCTTTTCAAAGTCTAATGCAACCATTTTTGAAAGTGTTGCATTTAAATAGTAAATGCAACCTTTTTAACATCCAACCTTTTAACATTCTAATGCAACTTTTTTTACTTTAAAATGCAACTTTTAGTATATTTAGCTACAAAAATGCAACCTTTTATAGACTTAAACGCAACTTTTTATATATTCAAATGCAACCTTTTCTACACCCAAATGCAACTTTGTAACATAATTTAATTGCTAGTAATTAATAAGCATCTAATAACAATTACACCAAAAATAATAAAAAAAAAACACAAATATCATTGATAATCAAATGGTGTACTTTACATGTTAAATTAAACTCGAATCAATATAGTCAACACAAAGTGTCAATTACAATGATGAAGAGAAATGGAAACATTCTACTCTAGATCTTCAACCGGTAATTGTTTTATAACCTTTCGCATCATAGCTTCCAAAATATTTCACTAGCTGTAAATATCTTTTTGCATAACTTCGAGCTCAACTTTTTTCCTTTCATGATCCTCAAAAATGTAGACGGAGAAGCTGCAGCCTATAACGTGCAAAGGATGACATGTCGGCTAACTATCAAATAAAACATTGAAAACCTAATTCATACTTCAACTTAACTCAAAGAAAAAATGAAAAAAAGAAACAAAACGCTTTCAATTTACTTATATTTATAATGGTCGGAGAATATAATAGTAAGCCAGATGGTACATCCACTATTTAAAAACAAATATGTATATAAGAGTAGAAGGGCATAAGAAATGATACTTTCTGTGGTTCTTGTGAAACGTCATTATGTCAGTAGTGTAATATTCCTTCTGTACCTGCAACATAAAAATCACAGTCAAACAAATAAATCTAGAAACTAGAAACGGACAACATAGCAACAGAGAAGGCATTATACAAGATATAACCTAAATTATACAAATAAGTGTCTGTTGCCACAAGTTATCAATAGTAAAAGATACTAATAAGTTCTTGTAGTAATGAACCTTTTCAAGTTCTGTAGAAAGCATAGCTTACGCTCTGCCTCTGCCTCCACTCCTTCATATCAAAAAGAAACTTATCAGTACAAGATTTATCCTTGTCGGTTTTATCTTGAGATATAAATACCTCATAATCTTACCATTTAGTTGATTACTAAATACTTCTTAATGGCGTCGCTCATAAGTAAATTTCTAAGTAGCTGCACCAAACAAATCCAAAGTTCACAACTTAAAACTTCAACAAAATAATGATATAAAGTTCAATTCTAACAGTTTAAAACCGGAACTGCTAAAGCATTTAATAGAATCTATTTAAACATTTAAGATAGGGACTTCACATAAACTCAAATACAGCCATAGATTGTCATCCTCGGTGCACACTGCATCCTCAAATGGTGTGGATGTGAGGCTGCAAATTGCATTTCAAACTACATACACGAAGCAAGAATATTATCGCTCATCTAAGTTTTAGTAGTTACATCTCAATCACAACTACAAACCTATTTTGATGAGATTTTCAACTCTTAGTCTTGGTATGCAGACAACCCAATCAAATTGAGTTAAGTGCCATTTTAGTCCCTGTGGTTTAGGCCATTTTGCCAGTTTAATCCAAAGGTTTCATTTTTCACATGTGGGTCCAAAAAGGTCCACCGTTTCCATTTTAGTCCACTGGGTAAACTTCATCCATTATTTATGTTAACGAGAAAAGCAATTTGGTCATTTCCAAATTGCCCTTCTAGTTCACAGAATTACATATAAAATGACCGAATTACGCTTCTCGTTAACAAAAAAATGATGAATTTAACCCAGTGGACTAAAATGGCAACCATGAAACATTTTTGGACCTACATGCGAAAAGTGAATCCTTTGAACTAAACTGGCAAAATGGCCCAACCAGAGGGACTAAAATGGCATTTAACTCAATCAAATTTTTAAAACTTCTATTGTAGTTACTCTCAAATTAAAATTTCTACAACTTAATCCAGTTCAACTTTTCAAAATTCACACACAAATAAAGAACATTAAGTTTTAATCACCGGATATAAGCTAGCAATCACAAAAAAGAAAAAAATAAAGAAAAAGCAAAGAGTAGAGTGAAAAGAGAGCTAGTCAAGAGATGTAAGTATGTAACCTTTCAACTAGGTCAATATTAGCACGATATCGTCAAAACAGACTAATTGAAGAGCAGAGCCCACCACTTTACACCCCTCCATTCATCCTCCAGTGAAAATGGGATCTGAAAAAAAAAAACATATTAGACTTATATTAGTAGTTTAAATTGATAAAGTTGCCTCCATTGCTCTTAACACTGAAGAAATGCAAGGTGGATCATCTTGAATGGAGAGTTTCAACTTAGATTATGTCAGTAAGACTAAATATAACAAACTGCCTCCATATCTGGGTAACATTTTATTAGAGCCTTACTGAATAGATTTCCACAAATAAAACAAAACAAAATCAAATCGAACACAAGATTATTATCCATATACTGGTTGATAACAAACATCTACTATAAAATATATGTAGCCGAGTCAACAAACATTGCAACTTAACAACCTAAACATATGAGCCATAAGACATATTTCTAGTTTTTAACATTAAAAAAAAAAGTGTACATGTTATTACGTGAGTCACCAACAAAAGGAACTCAAACATAGTCACATTCAATAAATAAACTATTCCAGTTAACTAACATATTTCCAATTGGGCCTCTTTAATATTAACTAATGATTTTATAAACTCCTAAATTTTATATAGTATAACTCGGATTTATTTAAACTCCTAAATTTTATAAGTAACTCCATCATACCTAAATCAAAATAAAGCATCAAAACATTATGTAACCTATCATTAAAAAATGGTTTATAGATAAACACCTTAAATAACAGTAAACAATAACAGTGAGGTGTATTGTTAACAGCTCATGAGTTTATATTAAGCCCATAAGCTTAATTAAGTTGATAAGCTAAGAAGTTGTTGGAACTAAGTTTATTAGCTTTTCCAAAATTTAATAAGCCAATTAGCCACCATCAGTTAATTAAATATACTAGTTAACAAATGGAAAAATAAACTATACTAAGTGTAGTTAGGTCACGCTAGGGATTTCATTTACCTGTTTGAGAGATTCTTCATGCCAGCTGCTTATATACATCATAAATTAAACCAGTTATCCTGTTACTTTCAAGAACCAAGTGATGTTTTGCTGAGTCATTTTTATTAGTTAACATGCATCATATTTAAAGTATGTAAATGCCAGTTATTTATTTGAAGTATTTAGAATTTATTTACCTGTTTGGTTTCATCATACTTTTAAGAGCTCAGAGCTCTGACATTTACCTTATAAACTAAAACAAAACAGTCATATCCTCTATAAGATGTAATCCGGTTGCTTTGAAACTTCATTTGTCTAAAAGCGTCCCAAAAAGTCTGTTTTAGAAATGATGGTTCACAGTCCAGCAAAACAACAAAAACATATCATTCGTGGGTGAAAAAAATGAAATACAATCTCTCAGAGAAGTTCTTATATTTTACTAATAATCTTACATGGGTGAAAACATAATAACCACAACTTTCAACAGGTTGCAGCGTATTTCTGTTCATATCACTGCCAATAACACAGATTCATGACTTCTCCTTTTTAGGTTTGCATATAAGAATCTACGAATTTCAAGTATCAACAGAAATATATTATCAAAGATCCATAATCTAGTAAAAAAGCATGTGAAATGGAAATCGTTTTGGTTAAAGCAATGCATCGAGCAGTTGGTATGCATCTTCGGACATTTGAATTTAACAAACTTACATAAGATTTCGATTGGAACATGAGGCCGATGGTTGTAGTAGAGGTAATTCGAGGGGGTCAATTGCTAAGGTAGAACGACGGCAAACAACTGCAATGAAGAATTACAGATGGGTTTCAGCGGGCAGAATCAACATGTCATAGGGCTTCTACGGGGCTCTGCTAGAAATGTGCGATTCTCATAGGGCATAATCGTGGAGGCCATTTGAGTGGAGGGTTATGGTCGATTTAGGTCAGAGGAGAGAGGACCTCAACCGTTTTAGGCTAAAGTGGGAGGGAGGAAACAAATTGAATTTTCTCAGGGAGGGATATAAAATTTTCTTTTGTGAAAAGTCGTAGTTGGAGGGAAACTTAAATATTTTTACAAAACCACATGTAGTTTAACTAATAATAGTATAATTTGATTTTGTTAAGCATATAAAATATAAGTATATAAACTAATAATAAATAAATAGTTTAGTTACGTTATAAAAGTTAATTATTTCTGGTCATTTTCAAATGGTTACTATTATAAATATAAATATACATATATAAAGTATTAATATAGCATGGTGCACCTTAATAAACAGAAATACATAAAAAATAGTGAAAAATGTAATTGAGATGTGAGACTTGAGACATACAAAAGTTAAAAGAAAGAAAATGTAATTTTAACAATGCAATCAAAGAGTTACAACTTGTTTTATGGAATTTGCCTCGTATAATTTTCCTAATAGTATATCTCTAACAAAAGTTGCAAATTTCAAACAAATTTGCAACCGTTTAATAAAAAAAGTTGCAATTTATAGTAAAATTCGCAACTTTAAATAAAAAAAGTTGCAAATTCAATATAATTATGCAACTTTTTTATGAAAAGGGTTACATTAGATCTTCTTTTGCAACCTTTATTTTCAACTAAGTTGCATTAGAGTCAAATGCAACTCATTTAAAAAAAGTTGTTTCTAAAAGGTTGCATTAGGCCTTTTTTCTAGTAGTGTGCACTGGTCGCATACAAATCAAATATGAAGACCGACTTCCATTTCATGCATTGTTGGGAGATTTGTAAATTCCATCCAAAGTGGTCGACTATCCCCATTGGTAGCGAAACTAACTCATCTTCCAAAAGGTCAAGGGCCTCGTCCCAAGCCCAATCTGATGCACGAGATCAAGAGTTTGAGGACCTTTTGGATAATTCGCCAAGCCCAAACCGGCCCGAGCATGGAAGAAATGCCTCAAGAAGGCGTGCTCAAAAACAAACGGCGTCGCCTTCAGCTAGGAGTTCTGGCTCGCGTAGGGGAATATACAGCGACCAGTTGTATGACATTTCATGCAAGTTGGATACATTCAACGTATTCCAACAACAAAGGGCCGAAATACGAAGGAGCAAAGAAGCTAGAGATGCCGCTAGAGATGCCCTGAAACAAAGACGGGATGATTTGAAAATTCTATCCCAGCCGATTGATCACCTACAGGGTGACGAGTTAAAAATAGTCTTGGCGTTGAGAGAAGACATAAAAAACAAATATAAAAGTTAGGAATTTTTTTTTTTTTTTTTGTAATCTTCTTTTTTTTTGTAATTTTCTTTATTTAAAATTATTAAAAAATTAAATTTGTGTTATTGGGTCTGCCCAGCGGGTCAGCCCAGCCGGTCAGCTCACAAGCCCACCAAACCCACGCCCCCCAAACCCCTGCCCACCATACCGTGTGTTCTTGTGGGTTTATCATGTCTGCCACCCCGTTCCACATATCAACCAATGCCCCAACCCAAGCCTCAATCCCCACCCCACCATACCCCATGGTCTAAATGTGAGGTTTGGAATTTCTAAACAAGTTGCACGTTGTGTTGGAGGTACTCTAGGGAGTCTTTTGAATTCCTAATTGTATAACTATAAAAAGGGTATGTCGGTGGAAACTTTTTTTTATTTTATTTTATTTTATTTTTTCTTTTCCTAGCAACCTTTGACTTTTTTTTTCTTTTTTTTTCTTAATTTACGTTTTCGGCCCTTATGCTTTGTGTGTTGTTTCTTAAATACCAACTTTTTTTGTAATTTACATTTTTCGTCAACTTTTTAGCTTTACGTTTTTACCCCTTGCACTTACTTATTTTTTTCCCATCTCTTGTAATATACGTTTTCGGCCCTTATGCTTTGTTTGTTGTTTCTTAAATACCAAGTTCTTTTGTCAACGTTTAAACTTTACGCTTTTACCCCTTACACAATTTTTTTCTTTCTTTTTGTGGTTTTTTTTTTTTTACTTATAACCTTTAATTTTCACCATTGACTCTTACAACCTTTTTACTTTGTAAATACTTTTCTAATTGAGTTTCCCACTTGATGTAAGACATGTGTCGACATACTTTTGTATCGGATCAAAAAACGGATCGCCCCGCCGCGAAACGCGGGTGTAACACCCTAGTTAAAATTAAAAAACGGATACATTTAACAGCACCTTTAAGAAAGCCAGTTTTGAAGGTGTGTAAGATATCTGTATAAGAAAGCATCCAACGTTTGAGGTATCATCCATTATTGTTTCCTTTTCTGTGTCGTCTCTCTATTAATACTGCAACCATTTTTATCCATATTTTATGAATGAAAAAAAAAGGTTACAATACCCCAAAAGTTAAATTATATGAACATTTGCAGCGTAAAAAAAGTAAAAACGCTCAGACCACCCGTAGTGGTTGCAAATTTGGGTGTTTTTGGGGCTCAATCACGCCCAATATCGCCCCTTTGCCACTACGCATGGGCGTGATTGGCTTCTTTTTGGTTTGGCCTTTTTATAAAACACGCCTGGTGAGGGAAAGCTTGTCCAATCATATTTCAGCTTACATTATTTGGCCAATAAGATTTTTAAGTTTTTTTTTTATTTTATTTTATTACAAAACATAATGCCCAATAATGCCCCATCCCCACTACACCCATTTTAGAAAACGCTCAATAATGTCCAATTGCTGACTGGGCTGACACATGACGCAAAACACCTAAGGGTGAATATTGCCCACATAAAGCATATATTTCTGAGTAAACTGCCATTTTGGTCCCTGTGGTTTGGGCACTTTTGTCATTTTAGTTCAAATCTCAAACTTTTTAAATCTGGGTCCCTGTGGTTTCACTTTTATTGCCATTTTAGTCCAAAAGTGAAATTTTGCCAGATTCACCTAAGTAAACCCTCCACTTTTGTCATTATCCACATGGGTATTTTGGTCATTTATGTTTTATTATAAACTGATTATCACTTAAAATTAATAAAATTAAAATAGAGTAAACTGACAGTATAAAAGGCATCTCCTTCCCCAAATTCACCCTAACTCAAACCCTTATTTGTGTGCAGATCGAAAATGGTGGTGTGTTCATGTGGAGCCGATACCCAATTGCGAACTTCCTAGACAACACAAAACCCTGGTGCTGTAATCGCTGTGTACGGAACACTCTGCACTCTCTCCTCTAAACACTTTTCACACACTCTCTCCCTCTAAGCACCCATCTGTTTCTCTGGCACGATTCCGGTGGGATTGAAGTCGTGTACATTACTCGAAGTGATTGATTTCTCCCGGAATAATTTCTCCGGTGAGTTACCCATGGATTTCCGGTCGAATTCCTGTGGTGAGAAGGGTTTTCGTCTTCAAGCTCCACTGGTGAGTTTACATATAGTTTTTGTGCTTCGATGTTACCCAGATGAAATTGTTGTGAAATGAGTGATTTTTCTTGAATTTTTGTCAATTGGGTGTGATATAGGTTGTGGGTTTTGTTTCTTTACTGAAACTATTGGTTTATGAGTGGTAATTAGAGATGGTTAGATGAAATTTTGTTTGAGTACTAATTCATGAAATCTGCAAGTGATTTTTGTTTGAGTTTACATATCGCTGGTGATTTTTAATGGAGGTTTCTTTTTATGCTGATGGGTATATGATGGAAGTTGACTTTGACCCGATGAAGATGCGGCAAATGTGAAGTTACCATTGCTAACATCCTCTGACCTTGAACCAAAACTAAACACGCGTGTGCCACCACTTTCTTGCCTCCCAGAGGTTGCAGTCGAACTCACATCAGAATCTAGCGATGTAACCATAGTATCACAACTATGAGTTAGGGTTTTATTTGGGGAAGATGATGTGCTTTGATCTTTGAGAGAAATGAATATTAATAAGGGTATTAAAATAAATTAATAATGTATTTAATTTAGTTTTTTAATTAAGAATAAGTTAAATAAAAATCAGTTGGACAAAAATACCCCTGCACAAAAAGACAAAATTGAGGGTTGCGACAGTAAAAAAAAGTTTTTGAATTTTGGACTAAAATGGCAATAAAAGTGAAAACACAGGGACACAGATTTAAAAAGTTTGAGATTTGGACTAAAATGGCAAAAGTGCCCAAACCACAGGGACCAAAATGGCAGTTTAATCTATATTTCTTGATAATTTATAGTTTTGAAATTTACTTTTAGTCTAACTTTATATTCAGTTTTTTCATAACCAATGTAATTTATTTTAATGTCTAATTTACTTTTTTTAAAAATTGTTCAAATAAATAAAATTAACAATTAAATATTTTATAATAGAAGATAGTTTTTAATTTTATGAAATTAACATAGTTTTAAATTTTATGATATTAATAGTTTACCATTAGTAGTAAAATGAGTTACGATATTTATGGTTTAAATGAAAACCACTTTTATTGTGAAAACTCGAAAACTAACTAAAAAAAGCCTAAAAAACACACAAATTTTTTTTTTTAATTTTTTTTATAAAAATCACTAGTTTTTATATATGAAAAAAGAACTTTTTTTTCAAAAAAAAAAAAAAACAAAAAAAAAATTGTAGTACACATACACATGTGTAGTATTACACATGTGCACTACACAAAAAAAAAATTTTCTTTTGAAAATTTTTTTTATATAAAAAAACCTGCGAAAATTATTATGCAAAAAAAAAATTTGGTATGTTTTTTTGGCTTTTTTAATTAGTTTTCGAGTTTTCACAATAACTAGTGGTTTTCATTTGAACCTTCCCCACCATTAATTAGCAACATTTTGTGTATGAGGGTGTTATACTTCATGTTTTAGGGGTTTTAAAAAAAATTGTTTTTTTTTTATATTTAACCCAAAAGATTTTCTTCTTTTGTAATGTTAACCATACAATTTTTTTTATTCTAACGTAAAACTTTTCATTATTTGCAATTTAACATCACAACATTTTTACTTTCAACTTTGGTCCCATATACTTTTAATCTTTCTAAAATTTCGTTTTACGTTTCGCTATAAATTTTGTGAGTTGGCATGGCGTAACATGCGTGTGTGATTCAACGTTTTTAGTTCCGCTTTATTTTCCGTTCAAAATTTTGCGAGTTAACACAGCGTAACATGCATGTTGGGTTCAATGTTTTTACGTCTATTTATTCTGTTTGATAGGTCTGGTACAACATGTGGGTCCTAGATCGACTTAGTGTTAGTGATCGCTTGCGATGGTGTGGCATTGATGCTATTTAGCACGGTTTTACATTCTCCTAACAACACGGTGGTGACTTAATTCTAGGTACTAAAAATAAGTATTCTATGGGAGCAAGAAGAATCTGCAACTAAATTTTACTTTCAAATAGTTTTTATTTTGGTTTCAATAAATAATCCACAATTCTAGCCCAATTTCTCACCAAATATGAGCCCAAATAAACTCACTGTTAATATCTTTTTATTTCCACCGAAACCCAAGCCTCTTTTATTTCACTCAAGCCCGCGAAGATGACTACGCTTTCTTAATTTCTTCCGTATCTTTATTATCGATCTTAGTTTTTAAAGGATTTAAGAATACTCGGTGTGATGGGTTTGAAGAGGTGGTATGAAGCGTCATGTGTCAGTCAAATTAGCTGGAGACGTTTTAATAAAGTACAGAGTGGAAGAGGCTAGAAAGGAGGCGTTTAAAAAAAATAAATAATTAAAATCCAACCAACCAATCAAAATAAAACCAAGCACCACCCACCAATCGCCTGCCTCCATGTCACCCACCATTATCCCCCCACGCCAGGGGAAAATACCACGCCACCTCCACCACGCCGCCTCCACAGCCCTGTGTTCCGGCGTGGAGGAGGCCTGCACCCCACTATGCCGCCCCCACACCCAGTGGCGAAGCTTGGGATTTCCGACCATGGGGTGTGTATACCAAAAAAATTATAAAATCGGGGGGTCGAAAACGTATATGCCAAAAAATTTCTATACGAAAATTACATACTCTCCACTACTGAGGGAAAAGTTCGGGGGGTCAGCCACCCCCTCCCGCCCCCACTATGCTGCGCCCTGCCCACACTTTTAGTCTAAGTTGCATATGAAACTTAAGGCCCACACCTCTCATTTGTCATCGTCTGTCACCACAAACACGTTCTCCAAAAACGTCCAAGGACCCACACCACAGGCCTCCTGTTTGAGACCTGCTACATAGGCGTCTGTGAATCACATTGTTGATAGTCTATGAAGGGGTATGGTGCCAAAAAGCCGCGCTAACCAATCAGGTCGCGCGCAAGACCATACTCCTACTACATCAATCTGACAAACTTACTACACCCCGCGCCGACTAAATAGGTAAAACCTAGGTCGCGCGCGAGGTCCAAGCAAAGTTAAAGCTCAGATCCTACACTTAGCATCCTGGATGAAAACCCTTACTCCCTGGACCTTGCGCCGGCTATATGGATGTGCTCCAGAGGCCGCGCGAGGACAGAAGCGCGGGTCCATCCTGGACAATACGAAAGGTACGAGTGGCAGAGAAATGGACCAATCAGCGTCCAACAGGCTGTATCCTATCGTGCTCCACGATTAGCAATCGTGCAGGAGACAAGAAGGTACGCAAGGACGCCTACGTGACACTAATCAGAGGGCGGCGACATTTGCCCCATGATCTCCACTCACCTGCTGATGTCAGGGAGACAACAAGGACGACAACCAGGACACGTGGCTCCACTCAGGGCACGCCAGCTCCATTAACGTTCTAGAAACGCTAACGGCCATGGCAGAAGGGACAAAAAGGATATTCCTTGTTGTCGACTTCAGGCCCAAGGCCCATCAGCTCATCTCCTTCTACACTACTCCGGCTATAAATAAGGACCTTTATGTACAGGTTAATGGGATTCTGTTCTCTGCTCTCTCACTACTAATCACACAGTTATTTCCTCAAAACGCATACATATTCTCACGTCGGAGAGTGGTTAAGAGGAGAACCACCCCCCCCCCTATTCCCCTCCTCTTAACAAGCTTAACGGGGTGTTTAGTGTTTTGCAGAAAGATCAAGGCGTCAGCTCAGGAAGGATTAAGAAGATTAACCTTTATGATCGAAACATAAGCCAATCTAATCACCAAAATTAGTTCCGTGTTTCTTCAGTCTAATAGAATAAAATCTATAACTTTTTAGCGAATATCAATTCCAATACATTTACAAGTGTTGACTTCAAAAGAAATTTGACAGTCAAAAGTGTTTGATCAGGAATTTGTAAAATTATTTAAAGTATCATCAGTTATGAGTTGCCAATGATGTTGTAGCCTAGTGGTTGTAATGGAGGTGGGAAGCTTTATCATCTTGTGGGTTTATGTCCGAGAGTGCTCGGGTACAAATCTTACTTTCACCGAGCTTTGGTCATGTATAGCCTTGACCGAGATGCTGTTCAAAAAAATAAATAAAAAAGTAAATAAAAAATAAAATAAATAAATAAAGAAGATCATCAGTTCACCATTAGTGTTATTAAAGTTTGTGGCAATAGCCATGATCAACGTTAGATTTGAATAACCAAAATTCAATTGAGGTTTGAATTTGATCATAGAAGATAGGTTTTAATGAGTATCCTCTGATCCTGCCATATTGCTAGAATTTCAATTGTATGAAATATGACCTAATAGCTTAAAATTAAACCCAGTTAAAGTTTAAACCATTTAAAATTCGCCTAATAGGGACCCCTTTTTTCCATTCACCTCGGGCCCAAAATGTATTTGACTTCTCGGGGACGACCCTACTCACAGGGGGCTTGGCTCGTTTTATACTCCTACCTATTATATAACCATTGAGCTTATTTGGTGATCTCTAAAATGTTGAAATTTGTGTTCTAGAAATTAAAATGCAGTAGTTGTGGTCCTCGAATCCTGATTTTTGTATATGGTGACGTTGTTGATGCATAGTAGATCACATATGTTATTGTGGAGGTCTAGAAATATATATTTATTGCGCGAAGCTTCTAATGTTGGTGCAATAACCATGATCATCGTGTTAGACATCTCGTGTATTTTAGTGTGATATGTAGTTTAGTATAATAATATTTGTATTTTTTGTAAAATATCTCGATATGTAATGTTGTGCAAAAATCATCTGTTATAACATGATATTGTCTTATATAACCTAAAATAGCTCACTATGATAACACCTATTAAAAGCCCAAAGTGACTTGTAACACAATTTTGGTTTGTGTGACATAAACTAACTCAATAATACATGCTAAGGCTCACTAAGGCCCAAAATCATACACATGTGTTTGTCAAATATCATATTACCCACCCATTCCTGACAGGGTAATACCAATGTATTACCGTCGATAACCACCTCACCGATGGATAACCTATGGATACGACCGTCAATGAAACTCATTAACTTTATAGTGTACATTAATGTTAAGGTGTTGATTGGTTTAGTCAAGCATGTATTTTTTTTTTTTTTTTTTGAACGGCAAAACTCACTTTATATATATATATATATATATATATATATATATATATATATATATATATATATATATATATATAAAGAGTCAGCAAGAAGCTGAGAGGACAACAACACAACCGAAAACAAACAAAACAGAACAAAGAACGAAAACAAACAGATTACAACATCTCAATAATGTTGAAAGTCTTCCACTTTTCCCAGCAAGGCATAACTATTTTTGACCGACTCTTAATCCAAAAGAACACGTCTTCTTTGATCGACTCCACCAACTTCGAGATTAGAATAAATCGGTTTTCAAAAACCATTTCATTTCTCGCTAGCCATACTCTCCAAACCGTCCCCATCGCTATTGTAAAGACCACCCTTTTCCAAATCTTACCTCCTGGCTGCCATTAATGAAATCAATCAGATTTTTGAGTTTGTGAATCTCCGCTGGAAAAGGCACACGGATCCAAGCGAAGATATTCCACCATATGCACCGGGTCCATAAACAGCTAATGAAGATATGCTCCGAATCTTCATCAACCAAACCGCATCGGGGACAAAGACCATCGACAATTTGAATGCCTCTTCGGATTAAAGCCGTTTTTGCCGCAACCTTACCCAAAACGGCCCACCAAATCAGCACATTTACTTTCGGGGGGGGCCAAGAATTCCAGCGGAAGCAGAAAATATTATCCTCGGCTACGTCTCCCGATCGCTCGATCTCCGACCGAATCTGCTTATGGAAAAAGATCCGTGCGGGTCGGTTCTCCATTTCCATCTACTCCTATCCTTCACCAAGTTTGATTTGATATCGATCCCGTATTTTGCCAGAGTTCGTTCCACCGAAACGACATCCTTCCAAGCCCCTGATATAGATTTTTTCAGTGGAATAAAAGGAGAATTTGAATTAGACTCTCTACCTTTGTGAATTGCTGCCACCGTGTCCACCCAAAGCTGATTCGGTTTGTCTTTGAGCCTCCACACCCATTTTGACAGCATAGCGATATTAAAATTCTGAATGCTCCAAATCCCCATACGCCCGAATTCTTTGCCTTTAAAAGGAGATCCCACCGTATCCACCTAAGCTTGTGCCCTGAATTTGTTTTGCCCCAAAGGAATTCCCTTCTAATTTTTTCAAGTTTATTAATTACACATTTAGGAGCTGCGAAAATCGAGAGGAAATATGAAGGCAGGCTACCGAGGACAGCTTTGACAAGCGTCATTCGGCCGGCGAAAGACAAATGAGAAGCTTTCCATTTCGATAATCTAGCTGAAAATCTATCCAAAACTAGTTTCCAATATTTTGCACGTTTCATATTAACTCCTATCGGAATGCCCAAGTGGTTAAAAGGAAGAGAGCCAACATCACAATTCACTATCCGGGCAAGACGTTCCACCTCTAACTCGATAACCCCAATCCCAAAGATCTTGCATTTTTTGCCGATTTACTTTCAAACCTGACACAAGATTCAACCATCTCAACATGCGATTCAGGGCCACGATATTGTGTTCCGACCACTCCCCAATAAACAGAACATCATCCGCATAACAGAGATGGGTGATGGTCGGACCACCATTTGGGAGTTTACATCCATGAAAAAGACCCAGGTTACTCGCCCTTTTCATAAACATAGTTATAACTTCCATGGAAAAAGAAAAGGGGAAAGCGGGTCCCCTTGGCGTAAGCCTTGTTTGAATTTGAATTCCTTTGTCGGCGATCCATTAACTAAAATCGAACCCGTTCCCGAACACAGGCATCCTTTGATCCACTCCACCCATTTAGATGGGAACGCCATTTTTTCCATCATACGAATCAAGAATTTCCAGCTTATGGAATCATAGGCCTTCTCGAAGTCCACTTTATTATATTTCATTCTTTAAAATTGGTCTTTAGTTATAGAATATAGATCCTGTTACATCTATTATTTAAGGCTAATGGAGGATGTAGCACATATGCTATTTTGGGTTCTGGTGGGATTTTTTTATAACCACTAGAAAATAGTGTTTATGAGACTGATGAAGTGTTTGCTTTCCATATAACTAGACATGAAGTAAATGCTGATATCACACTCAATAAAGGTGTGGACTACCTTAGGAGGGAATATAGTGTCACTCATGTTCTCATGCATGTTAACATCCAGACTGAAAAAGGATAAAAATTAGATTCTATGTAATTTTGAGCTATCAAAATTTATTCCATAGTTCAACAAAGTTGTGCATGCCTGGTTAATTTTTAATGGATCTTTTGGGGCTAGTTGAGTGTTCTTATATTGCTTTGCTTTTAATTTCTTTCTAATTTCATGGTTTATATTGTTAATGATGTATGACTTTAAGAATTTTGTTCTCTTGTTATGAAGAGAAAAATTATAAGTGTGTTAGCTCCATTTGAGTTTACTTTTTAACATTAGGTATTTCATATATCGACATTGTCTTCGATAACAAACACATCATTATATCTTTGATATACCCGGGAACCAATTAATCCCTATCAACATAAATATCAATCAACTAATTGTTCTCGTTCAACTCGAATAAATTCATTAGCAATTTCATCGTTGTTTAAGCATAGTTTGATATACAGATTTTACACCAACTTATGTATCTAACCGTTTTTTTTTTTTTTTTTCTGAAAATGTTAATGCTATTTAATCATATGAGTCTTTGAAAATTAAACGATAAACACTTAGTTCCTCAACTCTTGAAAAAATATATGAGTTTTGAAATGTGCCCTTTAACACACATATGTATGTATTAGAGATCTATGTATAATATAACACAAAAAAACAAAATGAAATTTTCACTTTTATAGTCCAAGTGAAAAATAGAAATAAAGGAATATGGTAAAAATTTTCATTTTTATACTCATTTCTTTCTAATTAAAAAAATAAAATTACAGAAAACCCGTCCTTTATGCTGCCTCAACTTTCACGTTTTGCAGCCTTAATTATCATCCTTTTTGTTTTTATTTTGTTCCAGGTTAATTACATCCTTTATGACAATTCCATTAGTTTTTGGTGTTATATCATGTCACATGCCTAATGCCTTCATGTGATGTCAGTGTAATTTGACTATCTCTAACATCACTCTCTCTATTGTATATCTCTAATAAACGGATGGATTGGACTGAGGCATCTAGAAACAATGTTGTAAGCTCTAATTGCAATTGGATTGAGATAATAATATATATTACATCGACACAGTTATTAAAGACACTGTCAAACTCCACAAGAATGTCTGAATCCAAACAACTGGAACTTTTTAGCAAACTTTATAAACTACTAATCCAGTTTTAGTTGCAACACCTTTAGGTAGGTTTGGAGTTGCTAGGTGGTCCCATATATTATTTTTTGATTGCTTTTTTCTTATTAGGTTGTATGGTATGGTGGTATGGACTAGCGCCCCTTGCCACATCAGACCCATAGTGCCTTAAACACTGATTCTTGGACGTTATTGGGGGTGTATGGGGGATTCGCCAGCTCCTTAACGAGCAGCAAAGGAGAAGGTATGTGGGGCCCATTGATTCTCACCGATTAGTATTATTTCTTTTTTGAATTCTTTTTTATATAGTTTGAAAGGGTATTTTATTCTATACCATACAAGTTAACTATAGTCTGGGACACTCTAACCCGTTATGTATAATATCTTAAAAAAATGCAGATAATTAGTTCCTAGATTTAAAAAAAAAACATAAAACTTACACGTCTGGATTAACCGACAACACAGACGATCGACATTACAAATTATTACACTTAACTTTTATTTTACAATAGTCAAGTTCTTAAGTTCGAAAACTTCGACGCAAATGATCATGCTTTAACCGTCCCTCAGGTCGTCTCAAAGGATATAAATTGATTAGATAGTGTTCAGTTCTTCGTGTGCCTTTTGATAAACAACACTCCTTTCATTCAACAAGAATACGAACATATTAGCAATGTCGAAGGTTATCTACAAATTAGTGACGATCCTAACTATCCTTTCTTTTGCAATGACAGTAATTTACATATTTTAATGTTGTTATCAAATGTAGATCCTTCCCAAATTAATTAATAACTTAGGTGATTTAGATGAGTTTTCTAAAATAAAGATCAAAGTTGTTGAAGAAAATACTTGGGTTAAGAATCTTCGTACAGAGAGTACAGAGAATATTAATTCTCAAACAAGGTTTGTCCTTCGATTTCTCATGTTATTGATTACTTTTATTTTACTTTATTTTTCAACGTATTTCAATATATTACTAATAACTTTTTTCATATATTTTGTTTACGATAGGTACGATGTTGTTGGATGACATAATATAATTGAAGCTGAACATATTTCCTTAGTTGATGATTGTTCTTCAATTGGTCAAAAACGAATTCGATGTTATTGGTTACGAAGCTCCAACAAGTAGAAGTATTAGAGTAATAGGCTTTTAATTTATATTTCAAACCAGAAAAACGTATTTCCTTCATTTACTTATCTTTTGGGTTTTGGTACATCTATAGTACGATGTTTCGTTGTATTTTTATCTTCAACTTCAGATTCTCATAATAAGTCCATGCGTATAGTTTCTTTATAATCAGTATAAACGTATTTTTTTCCAAAAGTAAGAAACATATCATTTCTTAACACTACGAAATTCGCGAGTATTTGCACTAGTTTATATATAAAGAAGTTATGAATATGATTCAAATATGATAATTGAAAAACTGAATGAACAGTGGTAAAAGGTGGTGTTACTCTTCAATTGGCCGCTTTTTAGAAGCCACGCGTAGGGCTTCTATCAACACCATCTGTTACACATTCAAAAACCTGATAAAAAACCACCGCTTAGGAGAGAGACTGATAAAAACCCACCGCATCAAAGACAGAGAGAGAGAGAGAGAGAGAGCGCACACGAAGGAACAAGATTAGGTGGCTGGTGACGACGATGACGATGGATTCGAGGTAACAGTCAAGGTCTGAGATGAACCGACGACAGGCACGGACACAGATCCGGGAAGCTAGAAACGGGGGAGATGAGCGGCGGTGGGTTTTGTCGCCGGTTCCGCATGTGAGATAGCGTCGCAATTTCAGGTAATCTTTTGGTTTTCTCATTTTCAACCATAGAGAGAGACTGTGGTGGTTGTTGTTCCGCTGCGACCTACCACCGGCGACCATTCCAGCGACGGTACCAACGTCTCGATGACGGCGGCCAGTCCCAGGCGGTCTAGGGTTTTGATCGGCTGTCATCGGCCGGTAGAGAAAAGAGAGAATACGGCGACAGTCAGAACCCGGTAGAAAGATTAAGCTGTGTTAGAGAGGGGTAACCGATGATGGTTCCGACGGTGTTACAACCTGCCTCAACAACACCTGACGACGACGTTTTGATCATTGTGGTAGTGGTAGTCTTTTGTGGCGCGGAGTAGGGTTTGTGACGGTATGATCAGTGGACTTTGGTGGCGGTGAACATGGTTTGTGACAGTGAGCAATGAGGTATGTTAGATCGTATGTTGTGCCAGCTCTTACAATGACGACGGTCAAGCGGTTAGGGATTCGATCAACTTCTGATAAGCCCTTTACTATTGCATGTTCGCTATTTGGTTAGGCCGGCTGTCCCTGAACCTTAATTCGACGACTAATGTTGATTGGATTAGTAGGTAACATCCGGTGAGTTACCGACGAGGATTCGATGAACGGGCAGGCGAAGATTCCGGTGAACAGGTAAGCACACAACACTCACAAACCATTAGAACCCATACACTTTGATCTAATGTGTGCATCAGATTGTAGTTAACTTAAATATATAAACCCACTGAAATTTGGAATGAGAGATAAAGAAACAAAAACAATTAATTAAATAACAGAATCTCAAAAAATATATCATTTGAGTAGAGTAATTGATTGTTTAAATTGTTACAAAGTCAATAGTTATTACTCATGTTCACAAACAAAGACTAAACGGTCGACCTCGAAACATGACAACATTTTAAATGGGTTCGACACGACATGAATACATATATGGGTCGGGTTAGAGTAGAAGAACTCAACCCGAAACCCATCAACCTGACATAATTGACACCCTTGTCTATGAACATTGCACTTATAAGACTTTATAAACAAGGACACGTGAAATCTTCATATCAGTTTCTAGCAAGAATGCATGATGATTCATTAATTCTAGCGAACTATAGCATTGAATTATCTGCAAATTAGAAACATATATAAAGCTTTGATTATATGTTAACAGAATCTTAGACTGAATGCAATTTCTTCTTCTTTAGTGTCCTTAAATGCGGAACATTTTGAGGGGATGCGTGTCGATTTTACCAAGTTTCTTAATCAGAGGTTCGCACTAAGTCACAGGTACTAATTTCACATTAATATTTGTTCGTTAAATTGGCGCAAAACTACAAGTGGACATTTTGACCCGTTTACTTAAAAATGGGTCGGTTTGTGTTGTGTTCAATTTCAAACGGATCATATAACATAATTGTTTCTATTTAAGATTTTGTTTAATAACGCGTTAGTTGATAATGCAGTAAGATTTTAATGTTACAGCACCCTCATGGGACCCACGGAGATTCCTTCTCATTATGCTGAAATGATAAAAATTCCGACTACGAACAAGGAAAAAGCCGATCAATAAAGCCGAAGACGAGATTCCAAAGCCCAACCTCACTAAAGAGAATCACACGTTTGGGTTATAAGGTTTATCCACTTCCTTACTTCCTCAAAAAAGGGGGTATAGAGCGTTGTCTTTTTTTGTTATTTTGTCGCTTTGTCCGTCTGTTTGAGGATGATAAGCGGTGCTTAGATTTAGCTTGGTTCTCATTTCTTTTTGGAAACTAGTCCAAAAATGAGAGGTTAAACGACTATCTCTATCAGAAACAATAAATAATGGAATTCCATTGAAATTCCATTTGCACCCGTCTCCTTCGGGGATCCATAAAAAAGCTCAATATTAACTCTTCACATAAGAAAATACTGGCAAATGTACTAAAAGTAAAAATATGCATAAATCTTTCCTATTTAAATTAATACAACTAGGTTTAAAGAAGTTCCCCGCGTTGCGACGAATTTCTTTTGTTATTTAGTTTGTGTTTATATGTGTTTTGAAATCACTACGAGCGTGTTGCGAACGGAACTGCTGACAAGAATAAAAAGAAAATATAGAAAAAAACACTAAAAGATAACCGAAAGAAAATCAACCAAAAAAGTTGTATGGTAACGATGTTGTTCGTATGAAACCCGTGGTCAGAGATGAGCAAATTGTCACTACAACAAAAATGGCTTTTTAGGACCTTTTCTGTGGGACACTTATAATAGAGGGTCCTAAAAAACTATTTAATAGGACTAATGAACTTTTGAGGTCCTTTTATAATATACTCTACTAAACTGGTGTCCTTAAAAACTATTTAATAGGATGAATGATTTTTTGGGGTCCTATTATCATATAATTTAATAGGACTCTTAAAATGTAGATCCTAATAAAGTACTTTATAAGACATTTAATTGTTAGTGTCCCATTATGTGGTACTGTATTAGGACACTTGATCATCTGGGGTCCTATTATAACATAACTTAATAGGACACGTTGTAGTTAAGTCATAAATGTTCAGTGTTATAGGACCTTTTCTAGTCGAAGTCATATTAGAACTTAACTTAATAGGACACTTAACACTTGGGTCTTATAACTTTAAACTCTATAGGACGCTTAATCATTGTGGTGTTATTATAATACACCGTAATAGGACACTTGATATTTGAGTCATAAAACATTAGTTTTATAGGACGCTTATTCGTTAGGGTTTTATTATAATATAACTTCAAAAGACACTTGACAGTTGGGTCTTATAAATTTAAACTTTATAGGACGCTTAATCATTGTGGTGTTATTATAATACACTGTAATATGACATGTGATATTTGAGTCATAAAACATCAGTTTTATAAGACGCTTATTCGCTAGAGTTCCATTATAACATAACTTAATAGGACACTTGACACTAGGGTCTTATAACTTTAAACTTTATAGGACGCTTAATCATTATGGTGTTATTATCCGTAATAGGATACTTGATATTTGAGTCGTAAAACATAAGTTTTACAGAACGTTTATTCGCTAGAGTTTTATAATAACACTGGGTTGTTGACCCGTGATTACACGGGATGGTAGTAAACAAACAATAATTTTGAAACTAAAGTTTCATCATTCATCCTGTTACATTCATTTCCACCCTGAAAGTGGGACACAAACTCAATCAAATTTTGTTTGAATGGCCAACTCAAACTTTCATTAATTCATAAATTAAAACCGAGCAAGGTGTTAGGGTATACACCATCCGAACCCCACGGTTACACCATTACATTAAAGTACATAAGAATTTTTGTCTAGCCCAAACATGACAAGTCAAAACTACTCCATCTATTCCAAGTGAGTTCCAACCCCAAGTACTTTATAATAGAACAACCAAGGCAAGATCTGGTCTAACCCAGCAGATATACTAGTTGTGATACATATCTGTTCACATAGACATAACTATTAAAAAACAAGTAATGGCGATGAAAAAATAATTATTATCAGCGATGCAGAAAAAAATCAAATACAATTACTGAATATGCGATGAAAAAAATCATATTACTAAATAACTAATTAAAATCATGAAGCAGCTTCAAATAGATCTTCATCCCCGTCAAAAACTAAGGTATTTTTGTCAACAATGGTCCCATTTAAACCCCTTCTAACCAATTCAATATTCATATTTTCATCAAGTTGAGGACCCGTAGACGTGTCACTCTGCAAATGTGTTTCTACATTCTCAAGACATGTTTGTTCATTCATGTCATAAGAATCTCTAGGCGTTGTCTTGATCACAACTTTCCATCCTTTGTCAACACGATCTGCAACATAAAATACTTGTTGTGCTTGACAAGCTAGTATAAAAGGGTCTTTATGAGGGTTCAAACCTTCAAAATTGAGTAGAGTAAACCCATTCTCATCTTGCTTTTTCCTTGAACCATTCGAGATCCAATCACAATGGAACAAAACTACTTTCCTGTCAACAGCATACTCCAACTCAATGATATCATTCAAAACCCCATAGTATGTTACATCTCCCACGATAGGATTGTTATCTTTAGCACTTGAGAAGCTATTAGTCATGGCCTCAAGCATAACTCCGCTATTTTGTGTTTTCCTATTTTGTTCCAGATCTTTTGTGTGAAATCGGAAACCATTTATGATAAATCCCTTATATTTTTTCACAAACTCAGCTGGGCCACTTGCCAAGTTTCTTAGATCTTCCGTGATTCTATGATCCCCTCTGGTATGCAGCTCCTCAACCTGAATTAAGGCAAGATGCATTAAATTTTTTGTTATATATCTAGCGATTAGAAGCTTGAAAATGTTATATCATTAAAATTGTATTTTAAAAGTAATACATCTATGTCTATTTCGTACATGATCTTGAAACCATGACTCAAAAGTCTCGCTATGTAAACGCTGAATCTCACGCTCACGTAATTTCCGATTTTCATGACGAACATTCGTCAGATGTTCTCTGCAACGTCAAAAGATGATAATGATGATAACAACAAAAAAAATTTTAAATATAATATAATAAATGGAACTCATAACTTCTAAATAACTACTTACGTTCTAAATTCATCAACTTCACTACAATTGAATAACACATATGAATGTGCTTTAGCCAAAATGTCAAGGTCAAGTATCTCTACCACTGTAGCACCAATCGGCCGACCCGACATAGAAAAGATAGGTAAAATATCCTCGAAACCACCGTCATCATAATTCCGACTTGTCTTATTATGTACGGTCTCGACATTACTTGATAAGTACAATGAACAAAATGACAAACATTCTTCAGCTAAATATCCTTCTGCAATGGAACCCTCGGGTTTACTCCTATTTTTGACGTAAGATTTTAATGTAGATAAATACCTGAGTGATAAAAAATATAAAGATCAGATTCAATGTTATCTTTAAAAAAGTATTTACTAAAATGTGAGTGCAAACCTCTCGATTGGATACATCCAACGGTAATGAACTGTCCCTCCTAATTTGGCCTCTGAAGCAAGATGAACCGAAAGATGAACCATGACATCAAAGAATGATGGCGGAAAAATCCTTTCTAAATCACAAAGGATTTTTCCAATCTCATTTTCCATTTGAACCAAATCATTTGGATTAAGAACTTTTGAGCATAACTGTTTGTAGTAACGACATAGCTTGATCACAGGATAACGCACGTGCTTAGGTAACACATTTCGCAAAGCAATGGGAAGCAACTGCTGCATCAAAATATGGCTATCATGACTTTTAAGGCCAAACAGTTTTGGAGGTTTTAACTCTACGCATCTTGATATATTAGCTGCATAACCATCTGGAACTTTAACCTTTTTAAGAACACGACAAAATATATCTTTCTCCTTTTTATCCATTGAGAAACAAGCAGGTGGCAAATACACTTTGTTGTTATTCTGAACTTTAGGATGAAGTTCAGGTCTAATACCCATTTCTTGCAAATCAAGGCGTGCTTTTAAATGATCCTTGGTCTTTCCATCTAGATTCATTAACGTTCCAACGACACTATCACAAACATTCTTCTCAATATGCATTACATCTAGATTATGGCGTAGCAAGTTAGTTTTCCAGTATGGTAACTCAAAAAAATACTTCTCTTCTTCCAGTTAAATGGTAGATCAAGGTTGGTATTCACAAGTTTTCCAAATTTAATTTCAAAACCATTTAGCTCATCAAGTACTTCTGATCCTGTTAAGCCACGTGGTTGCCTCTCCGTTTCTTTTGTGCCATCAAAAGACTTCTTATCTTTTCGAAAAGCATGATCACCTGGCAGATATCGACGATGTCCCATGAAACAATATTTGTTGCCATGAGTTAAGCGTCGTGATTTTGTATGTTTATGGCAGCAAGGGCATGAAAGTTTTCCTTTTGTGCTCCATCCAGATAAATTCGCATAAGCAGGAAAGTCACTTATCGTCCATAACAAAGAAGCACGCATAGGAAAGTTACTCTTTGTCGATGCATCATAAGTCTCTACTCCATTAATATCCCATAACTCCTGTAGCTCAGCCACTAACGGTTCCATATAAACATCTATATTGTTCCCAGGAGCTGATGGGCCAGGTATAAGTAAAGATAACAAGAAATAAGGTTGTTTCATGCACATCCAAGGAGGTAGATTATATGGCATCAAAACAACAGGCCATGTACTATGAGAAACACTCATTGTTCTAAAAGGGTTAAACCCATCACTCGCTAAACCAAGCCTGACATTACGAGACTCACTGGCAAAATCAGGATAATTAAAATCAAATGTTTTCCAAGCTGGGGAATCAGCAGGATGTCTCAAGTAACCATCTTTCGTGCGACTCTCTTCATGCCATCTCATGGAGGCAGCAGTTTTAGATGACATAAACAACCTTTGCAACCGTGGTATGAGCGGAAAATGACGTAAAACCTTTGCTCCAATCTTCTTAATCTTCTTATCCGTATCAGGTATGTTTAACTCATCATCAGGATCATTTTCATTTGCTTTATACCTTGACTTATGACATATATCACATTCTGTTTTCTTACTGTTTTCTTTCCAGTATAGCATACAATCATTAGGACATGCATCAATTTTATCATAACTAAGTCCTAATTCTCTTATTATCTTCCTTAGGTCGTACAATGACTTCGGTATGGAAGCATATGGGAAGGCTTCCCTCAATGTATCAAGCATCATGCTGAAACCCTTGTCATTACACTTCCCAACACACTTACTATGAAATAGTCTAATGATAAAAGAAAGAACCGAGGACTTCTTACACCCAGGATATAGTTCTTTCTTTGCATCTTCTAACGCTTTATAAAACTTTTTCGCATTTGTGTTTGGCATACTCTGACTTTCATTTTGTGTCCCTATTTCATTTTCATGTCTATTCTCACCAAACTCGTTGAATGCATCATGCACCAACCCTTGCATGTCATCTTCAGCATCCAACATAGGAGTTTCACATGATTCGGAAATAAAAGGTGCAATTCTGTAGCCTTTAATAAACCCGACACATTGAAGATGCGTTCTAGCCTCCTCCCGATCAACCCATATTTGATTACCGCAATCAATGCATGGACATGATATTTGACCATTTTTACCCTCGGTAGTAAAGATAAAATCAAGAAATTTGTCAAGACCGTTTTCATATTCAGTAGTAGCTCTTGGTAAAGACATCCAACTCGTATCCATCTTAAAACTGGATTAAACAAACAATTAGTAATTTCATAAGTCATTTATACATGCACCCACCAATGGGGTGGTGGTCCATTAAGCCTTTAAAAACATCTAGGTTGGGAAGGGGAAGGTCTGGGGTTCAAGTCCCACCGATGACAAGGGATTAAAGAAATTAGCCGTTCAAAAAATATATATATACATGCACCCAACTCATAAGTAATTAAAGAATGTATTTGGTCAAAGCTTTTACAACAACAATACTAACCAACTGGGTTTAATTCGATTTAAAAAAACATAAGGTTTAATTCCATTTGAACATATTCACTGATGATTGGGTGTTTTAAATCTTTTGAATATGAAATTTTTTACATGCTGTAGCGTTCCCCTAATTCCCAAACAAGACGCATGAATACTAAACACAAATTCCTTTACTCTACAATTTCAAACAACACGACTGATGTTCAACAAAATTGGTAAAGGGACACTGATTCGTATGAAGAAACGACGGAAAAATACAACGATAACTTACAGAATGCGAAGGGATCGAATGATGAGGCCTTGCCCGAGTTTCGGCACGTCCGGTGAATCGCGCAGGTTCGGCAGGAGTAGCACAGGTTGCAGAAAGGTTTTAGAGTGAAACTGTTTTGGATGATGTTTAGAACCCGTTTAAATAACAGGTTCGACCGACACTAGAGTTTTGGATGAGATCGCACAAAGGATCCGGGTTTTATCCGATTTCCGTTTTTGTGCCATATGGTTTTCATTATAGATTATTTGGACAGCTAATATGCGGGTGAATGTGGTCCCAGAAAAAGTGCAGATGCACGATATAGGATATGGAAACATAATAACTTGCTTTTGTCGAAAATATGTAGTTTCCAAAAGAAATCCGGCGATATTGCGTTTGATCAGTCTTGAGCGGCATGACTCCTTTTAAATTTTTGGATAATATGCACAACAAGCTTCTCAAGATTTGGTAGAACTACAAAAGTTGTTTTAAGTTCACATATTAACATATTAATATTTTTGGATAATATGCACAACAAGCCTCTCACATATTAATTTTTGGATAATATCACCCAAACACAACCCGTTCAATCTGAATTTTTGTTTTTTTTTTCTGAAATTAATATATTAAAATAAAAATTTACTTAAGAAACATAAATGTATATAATAATATCATATTTAAATTATAAAATCTATGATAATTTTTCTTATTAAGTTATAATCATGGCATACAATACACACCCCATTTGTTTTATGACATAAAATATATTGTAAAATAATATAATATAGTATAAATGTGTTAAACGGGCCAAGCCGCCAACCCGACCAGTTTGACCCAAACCCGACCCGTTAACCTAAACAGGTTCACGGGTTCAGCCTGAAACTGACCCGAGCCCGTTTAGACTAAACCTAAACTAGCGAATTTTGTGTTAGGTTCGTGTCAGGTTTTAAGAACTTTTCACAATATTTGCACCGCTAAAAAGTATAATATCTCACAAATAAGTGTCGATGTCCTCTTGTTATCTTTTTCGGTCGTTATGCTTTCATATGAATATCATACAAGTATTGTAACAAATTGAATCAATACCATAACAAACAAAATCGATACCGCATAAAAACTTAGGGTGTAAGGAGTGGTTAAACACTTGAGAGTGGCAAACTAAAAAATCAACCAATGAGAGTGTGCCATGTCAAAGTGGTAAACTATGCTCAAAAGTGTTTGCAATGGTTAGACACTTGGTGAAGTGGTAAACAATTTAAAAAAAGGAAAAATATGTGATTGGTTGAGATTGGAATGGACCCCACCCCACACTACCCCCTCTCTCCTTCCCTTCCCTTCTCACCGATCGGCGTTTGGTTACCGGGCGACAACGAAACCGAGCGGCAAAGGGTGTCGGCGGCAAACCCCCTTGCCGCATTCGTTTCTCGCACCACACCGTATACCCTTATGACTTATTAGGACTTATCAACTTAGGGTGTTAGCAGTGGTTAAACACTTGAGAATGGCAAACTAAAAAATCGACCAATCAGAGTGCGTCACGTCAATCAGTGAAAAGTGTTTAAAATTTGGTGAAAAGTGTTGGCAATGGTATAGACATCTGGTGAAGTGGTAAACTTTTAAATAAAAAAGGAAAAAGATGTGATTGGTTGAGATTGGAATGGATCCCACCCCACACCCCCTCTCCCTCTCCTTCCTCCCTTCCCCGCGTCGGTTATGCCTCACCGAAGGGCCTTATTGACTTTTCCCAAGGGCCTTATTGACTTTTCCCACCCCACACCCCCTCTCCCTCTCCTTCCTCCCTTCCCCGCGTCGGTTATGCCTCACCGAATCTTATGTGGTGTGAAAAGTCAATAAGGCCTTAAAAAAATGTTTCGATTAACTTATGTGGTGTGAAAAGTCAATAAGGCCCTTGGGTATACTTTAACCTAACTTAACTCCACCTAAGTGACACATCAACTTTTTTTTTTCTCAATTTCCCTCTTCAACTCCCCTCTTGCCCTTAATCACAACGGGTGGTTTAACCCAAACCATTTAAAAAAATAGTGAATTTCAAATTTTGCAATTAAATATAAAAGAGTTATCTACGTTTCGATATAAATTTTATTGAATATAGAGTTGTATTTAAAAAATATTTTCGTATCATAAATTATACTGAAGAAGCATGTCCCGAACGGGTCGGTACTTCTACGGTGATGGATACGAATATGGCCACACCTCGTCTTCTCCGCTTCATCCTAGACCTGCAAATAAGAAGAAAAGAGAAACGAGGGCAATGTAGAGACTGCCGGTAGAGGAAGAATCCCCTTTTTCCAGCTACAAAAGTGTGTTGCCCTATATCTCATGCCCTAATGAGGAGGTGGAGACCTCCTTATATAGGAGATATGGGAAAACCCTAACCTCAATGGGCCAGGCCCAGTTAGGGGTTGTCTCTACGAGCCCACAACCTAGTGTAGTAAAAACTACAATGCGCTAGGCTTCGCGGGTTAGTACACAATAATAATAATAACGATAATAATAATAATATAAAAGTGATAAATAGCAGGAAAGTCCGACCACTCGGGTCGGGTTCAGTACCATACCTCGTCATGTCCCCCAGTCTAGTGTTGCTCCCGCGTGCAAAGCGTGGGAGGAGCACTTAGACTTATTAGGAGCTCGGGAGTGAAGATCACTAACTTTAGGCTTACATGTCATCCGGGTGCGAGAAAGTCGCTGGCCACGTTTATTGTGGTTGTCGTCGGCTGCGAGTAGAGATATTGGAGCAATGAATAGTATACGATTGCTCATCGTGGAAATCATCGTGGAAATTGGTCGGGTAAACCTGACGCACGCTGATTAGTTATAGACAATTGTCGTTTGAATTACCATGATCTTCTTAAGGTTGTGCGTACGCGGTTAGGTCCCGCGTATGAGCCTTGCAACAGGCTGAGTTTTGGTAGTTCAGTGTCTCGCCCATGGTTACTTTTTCGGGTGTGGCCCTGCCTTAGCGGTGCACACACAGTCGTGTGGGCTACTGTAGAATATCCACCATGTGGTGTGACTTTTGTTGGTTAACATATGGTACGCTAACGGCGTTCAACCCATTGAAAGAGTCGATGTTGATGTGACGACGATCCCTTCCACGCGTCCGTGTCACCGGGATCCCCGTTGTCGTTATGTACAGCCATTGGTGGTCATAGACGCCTACGCGGATGTTATGCCACCTTAGGCGAATGTTAAACCGCTGGCGGTTGTACCAGTCGTTGTTATTGATGATCCGGTTATAGCAATTATTGTTGCAATCGGAAAGAATGACATGCAATGCACCCCTGCAGAAGTGCTTGCTATACTCAGTGACCTCGGAAGGGTGCTTAGAGCGTTATTTATGTTCCCCGCAATGTTTTTATAATTGTGGGACAAGTACTTGGTTTTTCATCAGTGGTTATGCATCTATTACCAAGATACCCACTGGAATAGTAGTGGTTGAATACATCTATTACCGAGATGCCCACTCTTAGCGCTGTATAATTTGATCATCTGACTTTGTTATTATGAAAAATATTTCGTGTCAGAGTTGTTTTTTACCGTGATATGCAGTTCTAATGGGGTGGTATATTGTGTTTACAAATGTTTATATGAACACTTGTAGATATCAGAAAGTGCTTTATAACCCGCGCGGCGTTAATGAACATTTGAACAACAAAGCGCTTTCTACGCGCTTGGCGTGAGTGAACACTCATTGAGATAATAAAATGCTTTATACGCGTTAGGCGTTAATGAGCACTTTATGTAAGCTACTACGTGCTTTTCCTGGACGCGCACTGGCGTGTGGAATACACATCCGAATAAGTATTTTTCCTGTCGCATAGCGTGTGGAATACTTATTTGAATGATCACTTATATTGGTTTTGTCGTAGGCCAAATGATGTGAGAAGTATAAATATCTCCTGGTGTATTGAAACATCCACATTATATAAGAGCCGATGCGGGTTAATGTGCAGTGGATATCACCTTAATGGGCAGCCTAAGAGAAGATACCACTTTTAACGCGTAGTGGTGCTATGCCCTGCTAGTCCCCCAGTTCAGTGCTGTTGAATTATGTCAATAGCATTGAACTTGAATGACAAGTATTTAGAAGCAGTGATATAAGTACATATAAGATTATATCGTATGTGATAGAATACATCATGCTTTTCAAACAAAAGACTTACATAATATAGTGTAATGTCATATGAGAGCACATAATCTAACTATAATTCGAGATTACATGAATGATGTAGTGAATATAAGGTTTTACCTCAAGCTACATCCTTAAATAAGGATTGCTTATCACGATGGCTAGGTCAGGATGCTCATGTCGAGTGACCGTGTCCGGATTTAGTAGTGCGTTAGTACAGTAGTATTGAACTTGTTAAATCCTTTTTGAAGATGAATATGGCTTCTAAAATGCACCATCAAGTCATCTCAAGTGTGTAACATAACTATAATAAACTGTCAGTGTGATAGTAAGAGTTTACGACCTTACAAAAAGATCATTAGTCGCGTATGCTGCAATGGTTGGGTCAGGACACTCAGACCGAGTGAGCATGACCAAGTAGCGATGCAACACACAGCCAAATGATGATGTGGTGCGTAGCTGCCTTTTGAATCGGCTCGTAACAGGTGGTCAAGGGCGTCCAGTCATCATGTTGAATGTTATAATGAAGCGCCCTTTAATCAAGGATATTCGGTGTGTCACTATGTCCATAATTCGTAAGACCCCGCTTAGCATGTGAGAGGTCAAGGCAGTATAAGTGGGGAGCATCAATATCCACAATTTATAAGACCCCACCCGAGATAATTCTTAATGGATGTCCAGCTTTATAAGTACTCTGAATGTAGCTTACCGAAGATGTAGCCCTACCAAACATGTAACAACGGTACGAATCACTTAGCGAGCAAGATGGTTTGGAAAGAAATGGCCCGTATCAAATCACAATCGTTAACCATGCAAGCTGACTACACCATTAAATAAGGATCGCATGGCGTGTAAACCAGTACATTTGTAACCATACTACGTCCTACATTAGTAGTGTCTAATGTGGCATGTTGTGCAAGTTTAAGTTCAATGCGAAAACCATGCTCTTGAGTGAGGATCTTCCTGTATGCGAATCATACCGTCTGCACCACATGATAGCGTCAGGTAACGCCAATGTTATCCGACGTTATTCCTCAGAGATAGTGATGTTATACTGAACACCTCATCTTTGGACAAAATTACTAAACACGGTTGACATGTTCTTTATGTTGAATCTGAAAGTGGGCTTGTTGTAACCCGCACATAAGGTCCAGCCCAACGCTTACCGCAAAAATATTGGCTGATGGTAGTAAATGTGTATATAATACTAGTATACTTGACTTGTATGTACAAAGTATTTGATATACAGGATGCCAGCCCTCAAGAAAAGGCAAGGGTTAACGTCAGCATAATTAATCATAAATAATACTTGATATGGCTATGCCCATGATACGGACAATATAGATCCCACTATGGAGATTTTCTATAGTACCATTGAAGTCCCAGTTGGGTGATTGTACAAATGGGCCATTGAGTATACTATTATTTAGAAATATTCAGCGTGAATCTGTTATACTTTTGGGTTGAGCCAAAAAAGAGTAGACCAGATTAAACGAATGTGGATTGAATCATGAAATAGTGAATAAAAGGGGAGCCTTCAAAGAAAATGAATAGTACAATGTAGGCCGCTTGAGTGTGACTCTACCTTCAATACGTCTGACATCGGAGGGTTTCCGCAACAGGAAATTAAGCGGCATCAAAGTCTGCTTATAGGTAGCCAAGTAAGAGCGTTTACGTAACGGAACAGAGTTAATCGCGCGAGGCCACGAGGCCCGGAAACTTGTCCGTAGTGTCCAAGCAGATGATGCTATGCGATGGTATAGAGTCGTTAGGGGTTCACGAACAGGTAACGCCTGGCGAATACATCATCATGATTATAGGGATCGTCAGTTGGAGATCACATGACCTTGATGTAGCATGAGAAGATGACGTGTAACAGAGGCGAAGAGGCCGACGGTGTTCTGACATCGTGACAGAAGTGGCGAGGTCCAGAAAACCATTCGCCGAAAGTCGCGGGTGAAGAAATGCATACACTTGAAGTGGCGTGAGGAAAAGAGTGCAACACGCCTTTAGTTGGAGACTACGAGATAAAACATATGTTTTATTCCGAAATTTTCAAATTCGAATATGCTTCATAAATTTGTCATGATTGTGCTCGAAGTAATGCAAAAAAAAAACGTCTGCTGCTGATTGTAGTGGCGCGAAAAGATCTCTACTTATGGCATGGCTTATAACCCGTATGTATTCAGAAGTACATAACCGTATTTGGAGAAATATACGTACGCTAAAGGTGAACTTGTAAGTAAGCACTATTATCAGCGATTACGATAATGTTTTGTACAAATATATCGCCTCTTACTATGACCTTTTTATACTTATTTTAAAGGTCAAAAACTCAGTTTATAAACTATGAGTATGGGTGTTAGCGGTGTCAATGTTATATCGCGCAATCTCCCCGGGTTTAAAGTTGCTAAGTGATGTTGGGAGTACTAAAGTAAAAAAGTAAATAGTTGATTCACTGTAAAGAACCGATATACACACAAAAGTTTTACGTCAGCAGTGGTATTGTAGGTGGTAAATTGACATATCTATGGTCTTTCATGTAAAATGTTGTGAGTTGTGGTGGTATAAGTTTGAAAAGCTGACATGTCAACCCAAGAGAAAATGAGTTCATACACATGCCTCTTTTAATCATCCACGAATATTACTACCGGAAAGCATTTTTAGTTTGCGAGAAGGTGGATATGGTGCCATGTTATAGTTTAGTAATGTGTCGTGGCAAGGAGATTCTATTCCGTGTTTAAGCCGTCATGCCGCGGCGGAGGAGGCTATACTCCTGTGCATCCAACCTATCCAGTGGCAGTGAGAATGTCCGTCACGGATGGGTGGCGACTCAGTCGACAATATGCAAGTGCCGTGAGACGGGGCGGCGCAACAGTGGTGGCGTGAACAAAAGCATCTGCCCGAGGAAATTTGATGCGCCCGGGAGACGGTTGGGTATCTATATTTGTTCGTGTGACATGGTGTGACTAATGCCCGTTGGTTGATGGCGCGAATCAAGATGGTGTCAAATGGAGATGGCGTGAATGGACCAAAAGTCGAGAGTGGAGAAAAAAGCATCCGAAGAAAAGGCGTCTTAAATAAGAGCTTCTGCCGGAGAGGCGGGTGGAATATAAGCTTTCGCCGGAGGTGGCAGGTTGAACAAGAGCTTCTGCCGAGGGCGGCAGGTTGCATAAAAGCTTCCGCCGGTAGTGGCGGCTTGCATAAAAGCTTCCGCCGATAAAGGCGTGTTGCATAAAAGCTTACGCCAGTAATGGCGGGTTGTGGAACTTTCACATAGGTTTGTTTAGACGCTGTGACTTGTGAGACATGAATATACGTAAAAAAAAATGAGAAGCTTTCTCGTTTGAGTGATGTGGGATGAGTAACTCACATACGGAAGAAATTCTACAAAAGATCCGATCAATAGCAGTGACATATGTTGCGGTTAACGGCGGGTTGAGTGAAGCTTAGGCCGGTTACGGCGGGTTGAGTAAAGGTTTCCGCGGTAGTGGCGGGTTGCATAAAAGCTTCCGCCAGTAGTGGCGGGTTGAATAAAGGTTTCCGCCGGGACGCGCGGTGATCCGGGGATGCGCGTGAAAGCTTCATCAATACGCGTGACGTTCAACGATACGCGTGACAGCCCCGCCAAGGCGGGCAGCGTTCCGACGATGCGTGTTATGTTATCGCGCTGCGCTCTATTTAACCCATCAGGTATAAACGAAGAGCAGTTGTATGTAAAAAAAAAATTGATGCAAGAGTTACCATCACGCATTCTTTCGGGACAAAAGGTTTATATCTTTGATGTTGTGAACATATAATTTGAATAAACAAATTTATAGATGGCATACTTACTGTTTGCGGGTTCTGTAGAAATACCCAAAAGCAAAAGGTATGTATGCTTCATGGTTGTACCATTAGCTATGTGGGATGTACCTCCCTTTAACCATCATCGTCCAAATTGATGTGCACCTCAAGCTTCTGCATATTCTGCACAATCATATGGGAAAAGTCCACAATCAATGATATGGCAAGAGAGTCATCCGTCGATGATATGGCAAAGAAAAAGCATCCCCATTTGTGGCGGGTGATATAAGGCCTTCGTTGGAAATGGCGTATGGGTAAAAGTGTCCGCCAGAAGCCACAGGGTGCATAAGAGCATTCGCCGGAAGTGCCACAGGGAACGAGTGTTCCCGGGGGGCAGGGCGGTCAAGATGAAGCAAAGGTATGCTTCTATTTATAACTGCATTGTTCAATTTTACCTTTACAAGACGCCTCTGAAAGTGTCGAAAAGCAGCCATCTGTATGTTGTGCCATATGCTTTATTGTGTGTACATGGCCACATGAGTACGCGTTTTCTTTTTTTTTTTTTATCATTATTCCCTTTTTATACTGGGTGAAACTTTAGGTCTGTCGCGCTTTTCATCGAATTAAGCACAAAAGAAAAGCAGTGATGGCTATCGCTAGAAAACCTCCTATGTGCATAAAGGTGCATACAGTTTTAGGCCTGTAACTTATTATGAAAACTCAATATGAAACTAAAATTGTTTTGCACAAATCCCCCACATCTGTCATCATATATGACATGTTTGACTTTTGCCATATGGAAATAAGAAAGTTTTTAGACCTGGATATTATGAACAGATTCTCGGGATGATGCATGAGGGTTTTTTTTTTTTTTTTTTTTTTTTTTTTTTTTTTTTTATAGATGATGTTACGTACCAGATTTAGAGACCCTTGTTTCTTCCGAGAATACACGTCGAAACTTGGATAAGTGCAGATGGAGACACTTGGTAGAAAATGACCGTTGGAAACGTTCCGCGGTGAACAAAAGCTTCCGTCGATAGTGGCGGGTTGGGACGACCTCGTAGCCCAATCGATAAGGCATCTAAAAGTGTGCTGATTAAACAGCGAACCTCGCTTGAGAGTGCCATATGGTAAGGCTTTTCGAGTTACAACCAATGCTTGAGAGGGGATTATCAGGCCCGAAATGGCAAAAGAAGTGTGGGAGTCATTGCCGGAGTTGGCACGACCAAGAGAGGTGTCTGCCGGCGGTGGCACGACTAGGAGAGGTGTCTGCCGGGGGTGGCGAGATGAATAAAGTTGACTAACGATCGCCGTGTTCTAGCCTGGCACCTGAAAAGCCTTCTAACGGATAAGATAGACTAGCAATAAGCGTTTTGAAAAACAAAGGCTCGGCTAGCCGTTATCTTGATATTTTCTTGCCTTTAAATAAGGATCATTAAACATGCATCATCCTTAGATAAGCGTAGTTTGGTGTATAATTAAGCGGCGCCCAATCTTATGAACGTTTTTAATGTGGTCCAATAAAAGTGATATTATGTCGCCATAGTCCCTCATTTCAATGCATTGCCCATACGGGTACTGCACCTACTTGGGTGCAGCGTCGTACGTTTTGGCGCATTACGGTGTCTACCATATATGGTGTGTAAACTTGAATGTCTGGTTCAAATGTCTGGTTCAAATGCATAGTAATGCTATCGTTCACACCGTGCAAGTCCACTTAATTCATGGGTTTCAATTATATATTTCTGATTGTAGGTAAATTTCCTTTAGCCATGCCTATGGCTAAAAGTTGTAGTGTCATGGCCTACATGCAAGTCAGTAAGAGGGATGAAATAGTCATAAGTTAAATATAGAAAAGATACACGTACCTTGAACTTTGAATTTAGGATATGTTGGTATGGTGGTGAAATTTTTTCGTCCTATCAGTCTGGGCCCAGAGGCGAGCCCAGGAGTTGTTCTTCAAAAACATTTTTGTTTCGCGGGTTCGTTTTGTTGTAAACTTGTAGTCCGCCTATTTGAGAAAGGAATAGTCTCATCGTGGCCGCGTATGAGGTCTGACAAAGATGCTTTTGCCATCGTACATGAGTTTCGCATAGCTTTACGCCTTTTTTTTTTAAAAGAATATAAGTGGCAAGATTGGTCATTTTGCTCTGGAGGTTTCGGAATGCTTGCGATGTAGTATGTACCTCCGAAAACGTCATAAGTTGTTTTCACGCTTCATCGCCATCCTCGTTTTTAAGCGACCAGAATGTGATTCATAGGAACACAATTATATGACATTTTTTTTTAATGTGAACAATCGCTAATACATGTGTATGCATATACGCAAACGCGCATGCAAGTATACTCTGTGTTAGAGTAAGGTGGTAATGGAATCGTCTAAATTGTGTTCATGAGGACACACGTGTGTAGAGAGACCTTCAAGCATAGTTTGCTTTTTATAATAACTTGAAGAGGATGAGTATATTTTAGCGTTAAACTTCTGTTATGCCTTAAAGTCAACATTATATATGTGCGTATGTTTTTCCAACATTCAACACTTAGATTGAGAAAGCATTTGATTACATCTGATATCGTGTATGCATAGATGCATCATAAATTGCACAATCTATGTTATATTTCACTTCTAGTTACAAGGTTAATCTTAGATATATGATCAAACGTGTGAGTTTTGTGAAGAAAATAGCATACCCAGTTCTTGATTGGTTGATGTCTAGAGAGGGCGGTGCGTCTAGCTCGAACCCGCAAGTTTGATTATTCTGTGGGGCTTTTTTGCTCCGCTACGACATCGTACAACACGTGGAGTAGTCCGCCATGTTGAGAGATTTCTGCTCTGGGAAGTTTGCAAATGGCATGGGGCGCGACTTTTGGTTAGACGATTTTGTATCAAATTAACCTTCCGTTAGACGTAGCGTGAACTGTTGGGTCATATACGAATGTGGCACGACCCAGAACATCGTATGACGGTCCCCGGGGGTGGCGCGACTAAGAACATCGTACGCCGGAAACAGCGTGACCGTTCCACTCGTGCGTTATATAACAAGCAACAATCGAGATAAGACCACAAGGTTGTCAACGCGTAACCTCCCATGTACTCAAAAGCCAAGGGTTCTTAATGAAAAGGTTCTCAATGACGACGCAAATTACACGCGACGACTGGCGGCGCGAAGGCCGGTGTCGAGGTAAAGAAATCGAGTGCCCGAGGCGGCGTAAACAACAGAATTTTTCGTTGGAGGCTGTGTGGTAAAGAAATTGAACACTAGGAGTGCCACGACTTAGGATGTCATCCGCCGGAGACGGCGTGAACAAGAAAGTCTTCCGCCTGAGGCGGCGTGGTAAGGAAACTAATCGCCGTAAGTGGCGCAAACAAGGATGTCTTCCGCCGGAGGTGGCGTGTCCACTGGAAGTGGAGTAGTTTATAGTGCGTGCACTGGAGTGAAACTTTTAAGGAAATTTATTTATGATGCACAAGGTATAGAATATTAAGAACTTCAAGAATATAGAAGAAGACTGGTCCTTCCATAATGTCTGTATAGTTCCATACATCATACTTACTATACCAAGATATGACAAAACTAATAAGATGAAAAATTTTAGCATCTCTGTGTTATTTTCCATGCTTTAGCATGTGTACATTAGCATCTCGTATATCTTATCTACGGTTTATTTTATTCTTAACTTTTGCTAAAAAAGTCAGATACATGTGCGTAGATACAAAATTTTTCAAATTGATGGTTTCTCATACCAGAAACCGTAGGGTTTAAATCGAAAATATAGATGGTTAGGATAGACCTAACAAAATCATCAAAACAATACGTGTTACTTCGAAGTTTTAGCATGAGAAATTACGTACCCGATTTGAAGGGGGTTTGGATGCAGTCTTGGTTAACCTCGAGATTCCAAACCGGCAAAGAATAAAAAGACAAATCTAGAGATTACCTTGAGAAAAACGAGGCGTGGTCCGTTGACGGTCCCACGGATGGCGCCAATGAAGAAGCATGTCCCGAACGGGTCGGTACTTCTACGGTGATGGATACGAATATGGCCACACCTCGTCTTCTCCGCTTCATCCTAGACCTGCAAATAAGAAGAAAAGAGAAACGAGGGCAATGTAGAGACTGCCGGTAGAGGAAGAATCCCCTTTTTCCAGCTACAAAAGTGTGTTGCCCTATATCTCATGCCCTAATGAGGAGGTGGAGACCTCCTTATATAGGAGATATGGGAAAACCCTAACCTCAATGGGCCAGGCCCAGTTAGGGGTTGTCTCTACGAGCCCACAACCTAGTGTAGTAAAAACTACAATGCGCTAGGCTTCGCGGGTTAGTACACAATAATAATAATAACGATAATAATAATAATATAAAAGTGATAAATAGCAGGAAAGTCCGACCACTCGGGTCGGGTTCAGTACCATACCTCGTCATATACCAAGTACTGGTAACGTATCAATACCATGCCACTACTAGTGATGTACCAATAGCGTGTCGTTAACGTATCAAACTGGCTCCAACCGAACAACATTGTTACTAGTGCCGTATTCATTTATTAGTGTTTTTGGTTTCAATACAAATCAATTTAGTTATTTTTTGACAACTTTCATTACCGTTACCCGACTGGTTTGTGCATATACCGAATTTCATTTGCACTACACGAGAATTTTATAGTATAAAGAAAAGAGTAATGTTAGTACTATTTGTGAGTATTATGATATGATTTTAGTAGATATTTAATAAATAGGAAAAATATTATTCATGAGTATTATGATATTATTTTAGTAGATATTTATTTGACTCTACCAGTGAATGAGATCACGTTAGTCTATTCAAGGAAAACACCATATTTGCGATATTGACTAAAAAATTAGAAACTCCCTCCATTTTCATTCTTTTAATTCCCGTCTTAATAGGATCTCAAACTTTCACTTTCAGGCACTCAATTTCGTTTCACTCTTGTGGAAAAGCTCAAGGAAAATCAAAAGCATCAAACACTGAATAATCTTCTTCGGCTAAGGTATTTTTCAGTTTTAACAGTCTATTTAATCATCTCCATTCTATAGTTTGATTTATGTATTGTGTGTATTAACTGAAGAGAATAGTATAACCCTAGGCTTTCAAGCTTTAGTATAAACCTAGGTTTTCATTCTTTGAATTCCCGTCTTAAGTCATGTTATATGAACCATCATGTTAATTACAGAATACAATAGTATAACCCCTAAGTTTTCAAGCTTTAGTTGAGTCTGCGATTGATGAAGATTCATTTAATGAAAAGGTTGAGCATTTATCCAATTACCATCTTAGACTATAGGTTATGGGGTGGGGGTTGGGGGCGTGGCTTGGCTGAAAACGCCCAAGTCACCACTCCGGGTGGGCTTAGGTTTGGGCGTGGCCCCTTGGGCGGGAGTTTCAGTCCGGGCGTTGGGCATGCCTAGCGGTCCTACGTGGCCAGCTCCTATTCCCTTGTTGGATAGGTCATAGCGGGCCATGTTTAAATTTTAAAATATAACCGTTTGGCCAAGCCAAACGGTTCACCCACCCACCTGTCCACATCGCTATATAACCCCCAACCCCACCAGCTGTCCACACGGGCTAGCGACGCCCCGCCATACCCCACGGACACGTCACTAACCAGCGGGGGGCTCGAACTCCACGTGTCAACCATGCCCCAAACTCCCGCCCACCATACCCCACGGTCTTAGTAAGCGCTTAGTGTTATACATAGAGAGACGTGTAATTCTTGTAAAACCAATTCAAAGACCACTGACCGTTTCTAAATCATTTCTCCAAAACAGAACAAAATTTTAAAACAATATAAGGATGATAACCATACTGAGATGAATACTAAATGTTACCACTAGATCACAATCAAATTATGTCTCCCCTGTGGGTGCAATCTTTCTTTGTGTAGATAATTTTTTTTCTTTTATTTTCCATTTTTTAACAACATGCTTCCCAGTAATGGTGCAGCTACCCACTCTGCATTAGTTTGTACAGAAGCAACAGAACCCTTATTTGACACTGAATGTCCCCCTTTAGTGATATCTACAACCACGGTGTACTTTTTACCTCAGATGACCCGTTCATCTTCAATCACCATTTCAGAATCAACTTTCGGTAATACAAATAACTTCCAAAACGTGATCGGAAAAGCCTGTATCCAAAAGAGAGCAATGGATTACACAATTTTTTTTAACTTGATTGGTTATTATATGGAATATGCTTCCGCTGGCGTGTCATCCTATTTTGATATAAGTTGTCATATTGTTTTAAAACCTTATAAACTTTCTATAAAGCATAATGTTATGACATGAATAGAATAGAATTGGTGCACTAAGTCAGGCTCTTTCTCTTGTTTCTGCATATAACTGGTTTCATGTAAAAATGATGTTCAGTATATACTTTCCATAGACCATAATGTTGTGAATTTGTGTTTGTTTAATAGCTCTATTACAAGTAGGTATTACCTAGCTAATCAATCAACCAGTCACAAGTACATGCGTCGCAATGTTGTGAAACATACTATTTACTCAAATGTATGTAATTTTTACATGTTGGCCGCATTCGACGATGTACAGATCCTCTACCACGACCTGTACATTGTTGTTTCAGAAGGCCCTTGAACGATTTGTTTGGAAAACTAGGGTTTTTAACCCAACCCAAAATCGTTTTGGAAACGGGTTTGAGAGATCTTGATCTAAACTGTAGGGTTGTAATCAGCTTTAGAACCCTTACTTTGTGGTCTAGAAATTCATGTCTTCCTATTTTGACCCGAACCCGTTTTGACCCATGAGCCGACCCGTTTGACGGGTCTAGTGGCTTTGCACGCTTGGTTTTCTTTCGTGTAAGAGATAGCGTATTGGTTTCTGTATAAAATAAAAAAACAGAAAAAGAGTATGTCAATCGGGTCTACAACTCAGAAATTTAAGTCACATGAAACAGACCTGGAGTCATTTGTTTATTGCGCGCCTCTAAATTTGTTATAGTGTTTTATTATACTGTATTGTACTATTGTGTTTGATTAGATTACAATATATCTACTTATAATATTTTAAACTTAATAGTTTTAGTTACTTAAAGATGACATCTTAATGTTTTGTTTATGTTTTAACGAACATTGGAGGTTTTGAACTTGGTTGTTTCCTGTATTTTTTTGGCTGAGTCAGCAACAAGTAATGACTAAAAGAACTTTGGTATGGCTTTCCTGCATTTCGTTACAATATGGGTTTGTTTATTCTCAAGGCAATAGTCTTAGATTGGATTGTTATTTTTCCATATTTTATAAAAGGTACTGTATAAAAAAAACCACACATAAAAGCCCAAATGTTGGTTTATTTATTATTTTCTGGTTTAATGTATAAAGCCCAAATACAAAAGTTGATTTTTTTTATTTTTGGTTCTAAAGCGAACGAACTTTTTTCGACCCAACCTCGAGCCCATATTTTCAGCTTGCTAAAATTATCGAATTGAGCCCAAGCCCACTCGGGCTCGGTTCGGCCCGGCTAGTATTTACGTTGACTGTAAATATCTATGGCTGTAAATATTTTTATGAAATCTAGTATTAAAAAGATATAGATTTTATTTTTAGTTTTTATTCTTTTATCTTTCTTTTTATAAATCTTTATTTCTTATTTATTTGGGCCTTTTATGAATTATTTAATGAGATTTTTCTTTTTTTGTGTACACCAGTAGTAATGGAAGATAAAAGTATGCAAGGACAAAGCTTCAAAAGACAGATGAATCCTTATGAAAAGAGTAGAATGTCAAGGGTTCAAGAGAACCAAAAAAAATTACAAGCTTTGGGATTGAAAAATATTGCTAATTCTTTGACAAGTCTAGTAGAGAGTGACAAAACAAAGAAAAAGAAAAAGAAATCAATGGATACGAGCGAGAAAGATATAGATGTAGAGTATATGCCTGGTTCTGATGTTGATGTTGAGCAAGATTATCAAGAGGCTGCTACAAAAATCTCTAAAAAGGTACTAATATCAAATACTCATAATATAATTTCTTTGGGTTTCTTCTCTAACAATTCGACTTACAGAAACAACGTCGAACATACATTGCTCCGCAGTCCCTAAAAAGATATACTAATTTAGCACAGAAACGACTCATAGCTCCGACTGTCTCCCGTGTGCTAACAACTTCAGAATCTCATATGCAAAAGGGACAAGTAATTGATACAAGAGGGAGATCAATTGTAGCTAAGAGAAAGTTATTAGCAGTTGACAACGATGATGACCACGGGGAGCGTGACATGAGATTTCATGGTACCTATGTTTGTTTTTAAAATATTTTATGTATGAAATTTAATTAATATTATGTCTAGATTCAATTAACTGTTTTTGATGCTTACTTTTTTTGTAACTATAGATATTAATGAAGAACAAGATGATGTTGAATCTGATGATATTGAAGATATAGATATGAATGAAGATTATGAAGAACAAGATAGTTTTAAAGATGATGGAGATAAAGACACGGAAGATTTGGAAAAGGTGAATGATTTAGAAAATCAGAACGATGAACTGGTTGAAGAAGAACGTGAAGTTCCAGAAAATGAAGAAGAGCATGAAGTTTCACAACAAGAAAATGAAGCAGGTTTATTTGATCTACTTGTTTGGTTCATTTTTTTTGTTAAATCATATATTTAGTATTTTTAATGTATACATGTACATTGTAAATCATTTTCACTTTTTGTAGTTCGGACTGTACGTAAAAGAGTGAGAGGACCAACGCGTATGCCAAAGGTTTGGGCCCAAGAAAAAGGGGATAGAATTCCTATTTTAGTTAATGAACACGGACAACCTATTAATGACAAAAGTAGTCAACTGACCCATTTCATGGGAACCCTTTCAAGGAGTGGAAAGTATTGTCCGATTTATAAACCGTGGAATAAAGTTAAGGCCGCCAAAAAAGAAGCGTTGGTTGCACTCTTAAAGGTACATAATTAAAAATATGTATGTTAATGACTTAAGTATTTGTTTTCTCATGTAACCTGTTTCATTTTTTAGACAAAATTTGATATTCCTGAAGTTGCTAAAGGCTGGATATTGCAATCATTTGGGCGGAAGGTGAAGAACTGGAGGGCAAGAATTAAGGAGCTATACCATGATCCGTCTTTGTCACTGAAGGAACAAATAAGTTCTAGGCCAAAACAAGTGCAAAAAAAACAATGGAAGAAACTTGTGAAGTATTGGAATAAAGAAAAGTCTAAGGTATGAAATAGTCTACCACTTTAAATAACATTAGTTTATTTCCCATTCTGAAATTTCACTTGTCTACTGAAGCTCGTAAGTGAAAAAAACAAGGCGAATCGGGCAAAGAAGAAGATGTTTCAAGTAACGGGTAAAAAAAGTTATGCTCGAGTCCGCGAAGAGCTAAAGGTGATTGTATGAGATAGTGCAATTGTTAATGTAGCATGTCGATATCCATTGTTAATACTTATTTTCTTTTTATTCAAACAGGCATCTAAGGGACAAGATCCAAGTCGTTTGGAAATGTTTCGTGCATGTTTCTCCAAAGATGGAACTACCAAAAATTTGGAAGCTTCAAATGCAATTGTAAGTAATATGCTTATATATTCATACACATATTTTTTCTATGTGTTCTTGATGCTGTTAAAAATACATACCTTATTTTTGTGACTATGTCTAATATAGGCACAAATGCAACAACTTAATTCTAATCTTCCCGAGGGCTCGATCGATAAGCCTGGACCAGAGGATGTTTTTTCTAAAGTAATGGGTAATGATCGAAAAGGTGATGTGGTTATGTATGGTCTGGGTGTTCGTGCTGCTGATGTTTGGGGTGTAATACCAAGTCGTTCAGCATGTCATAGAGAAAACATCCAATTGAAGACTCAATGTGAAGAACTTACTAGTACTGTGGTCCAGTTACGAGCCCAAGTATCAGAGATGGAAGGGTCGAGGGGTGGTTCCAGTGTTCAACCTCTTGCATCACAACATTTCCCCAATGTAACCAATGGACATCAACGTTTACGGGTATTTTTCTATATAAATCTTTAAAAACCAATTTTCCTTAGTTTTTCTATAAAAATTTTAGCCTGCTAGTGTAAAAATTTATTAATTTTTTTGGTAAAATGATTTTTTGCACTATTATGACTAGAGTTTAATAAATATTTGTTGAAAACTAAAATCTAGGTCGGAGATGAAGTTTTCCTCAAAAGCATTCTAAACTCTACCGAGATTGTAGCAAGAGGAAGAATCCAGAGCTTGGACCCAAATGACCTAGTTGGTGGTACAGAGATTGGACCAGAATGGTGTGAGGTAAACGTTCAAGTACCAATAAAAAAAGATGAAAACTTGGTAAGACCATATGGTTTATTTTCTACAATTCAAGATTGTATTGGCGCATCCATCGCATGGCCCTATCCATTCATCTCGGTATGCATTTGTTAAATTTGTCATACAAATAATTTTAATATCATGGAACTTAATGCTTATACATGGATGGTTTATTTGTAGGTAGTCCATGAGGATTGAGGACGCATGATGACTCAAGATTTCATGCTTCTTATTTCATTTAATCGCTTTTAATTTCTTTGTTAAATGTTAAGACTTTATGTTAGATAATCTTATAACTTATTTATGGTTAGTGTTTTTGTTATGAACATGCTTTTTTGAAATATAATGAAGTTTTATTTCTTTCATTAGTTGATTTTATACAATAACTATTAGGATGTCATATGTTGATGGTTTGTTTATAAAATTGGTTTTATAATCTCATTTGGGATATAAGGACCATTTTCTTGATATTAAAGTAGCTATAACGTTACATCATAAGGGTCCTATAAATTAATTTTTAAGGACGCTTGTATGTGTATCAAAAGATTAAAAGTAGGTAATCACATATTAGAACATTGTAAAAGTGTCCTAATATGTTCTTTTTCGGACGCTATTTATGTTGTCTATATACATATTATGCGACCGTAAAATTGGTTTCATGATCTTATTTGGTATATTAGGACCCTTTTCTAGGTACTAAATTAGCTATAATGTTACATCTTAAGGGTCCTATCAATTAATTTCTAAGGACGCTTGTAAGTGTATCAAAAGATTAAAAGTATGTAAGCACATGTTAGAACATCGTAAAAGTGTCCTAATATGTTTTTGTTAGGACACTATTTTGGTTGTTTAAAGACATATTATGCGACCATAAAATTGGTTTCATAATCTTATTTGAGATGTTAGGACGCTTTTTTAGTTCCGAGACTTTTTACGACCCCTTTACATGAAACGCTTTTACCATTGGTCCTATTAAATGAAAGGTCCTATAAAATAGCATTTTAGGACGCTTTTACGTGTACTAAAAACCCAGTTTTCTTGTAGTGTCTGGGCACTGGTACCAAATTTGCCGAACCGAAAGATCTTAAGTACCAATTCGGTACCGACTTTTGGATTCCTGGTACCGGTTCACTACCGTTTTTTACCTTCATATACTGGTACCGTAACCGGTATTTTCGGTATCAGTACCGATTCTGTATCGGTTGGCACCGAGCTCATCCCTACCCCTGAAACTAAAAAAAGAAAAAATTAAAAGTTGAAGAAAATCAACAAAAAAAGTTGTACGATACCGTTGTTCGTACGGTAATTGTGATCAAGGATGAGCAAATGGTACCGGGTAGCAGCACTGAATTTCCAGAACCAAAAGATTTCTAATATCAACCCGGCACCAACTTTTGCCGTTTTCTGTATTAGTACCGGTTTTTACCTTCATGTATGTACTGATACCGAACAGGACCCTACCGGTATTTTCGATACCGGTTGATACCAAGCTTATCCCAACCCCTGATATTAAAAAAAGGATTAAAGTTAAAAAGAAAAGAAAATAACTATTATTATAATATTATTAAAATAATAAAAGTATTAAAAAATTTTATATTATTATAATATTAAAATCATTATTCATTTCAATTCATTTATTAATATATAGTAAAGTAATAATAATATATATACTTTCTATAAAAGGAGAAATCTCAATGACATAAGAAAAGCTGATGTGTCAACAGGAGAGCATGTCCAACAAGGCTTTTCTTATCTCATTATTACATCATAAAGCCTAATATTAAAAGAGTTTAAAATTCAAAGTTGGCCCACATTTAAATTGCAAAGGTCTGCCCATTCAAAATCTCTGTTATAATACGAACCACTGTCCATTCAAGCCACTGTAATCAAAACTAATGCCCATTCAAAGGTCTGCCCATCCAAATGAATGTAATCAAACCACTGTAACCAAACCACTGATGATTAAAAATTCAAACTTCAAAACCTTTGACGATTCAATATTATGGCTCCAAATACAAAATTCAAAATTACAGTGGCTCCAGATATATAACATATCATCTTCTTCAATCAATTACTCTCTCTAATCAAAATCACAGTGGCTCCAAATTCTGGCTCCACAATCAAAATTCAAAATTCAAACCATATTCAAAATTCTATAAATAAGACATAATTATCTGGCTCCACATTCAAATTTCTCTCGCTGATATCTGCAAGCGTGTCTCTCTCTCTCAAATGCATTTTTCTCGTGATTCAGCCGCTATTCTCCGATTACACTTCTTTGTTCGAATGTTTGATGATTCTGTTTACATATTATCGTTCCGGTATCGTTGTTCCAACATCGTCGTTTCAATGATGTTGGCCATCACACATCAACCTTTCAATATCGATGTTGCAATATAATTGTTACAACATCGTGAAAAGTTGCAATGTGTTACATTCTTTGATGGGAGAGTTGCAACATCGTGAAAAGTTGCAATAGATTTGTTTCTTATTTTTTATTAACTGTTAAGATGCATGTTTATATTATTAAAATGAAGTACTACAGAGAAAAATAGGAATTTAATGAAATATTTATAAAGTATTACACGCTAGGGTTAACACTTGCGAAGATTTCGTAGACTCTAGCCTTTCTCCATGTGATTTCATGCTCTCTTTTTAATTTCAGGTCAGTTAGCATGTTGCAGATTTTCTGATCCTGTTCTAGAAGTTGTGTAAGAAACTCTTCTGCATTCTTCTAGAAATCTGATGGAGGAGAGTGGAGGACTTCATCGAGCAATGCTATGTTGTTCCAGGTTTTGTTGTTATTAGTGTTGTTGATTATGTCGACTTTCCTGTTTAGTTCTTGGTCTGCTCTTTGTTCTTTGAGTGACCACATCGAGAGTTGTGTTTTAAGATCGCTGGTGTCTGACCAGTGGTAGAAACTGAACTTTGCCATGTAGATTTTTGTAGGTTTTCTGATTTGGAACTATTTTTGACAGAAAGTGATTTGTAGGACGAGTTGTTGATGTTTTGAATCAAAACTAATCATCGGTTTTTTACAGAGTTTAAAAAACGCGTTTACATGGAAAATGAATCGTTTAATTGTAATATTCATAATCTGCTTTTGTTCTTTCAATTTCGATATTTTGTCCCTTGGGTTTCTTGGTATTTAATTTTACGGTTTTCCCATAAAAGTTGGGGTTTTGAAAAGGTTTTTGCATTAAAAGACTGCTTTTTTTAATTTTACATTAATATGTTTATATATATTAAATCTACACGTTTTGATAATTACAAAGTTCAGTATATAAACTCATAGTCACTTCACCTGTTTTTCATCACGTTTTCCTAAGAAGATATCATACTTTCAAGAAAGTCGAGTAATATAGTTTATTCAAATGGCCTCATTCACATATGCAAAATCGGATGATTTCAACCAACGTTTTGTCAGGCAAATCGAGGAACAGGTGTATGAAGACAGGGCTACTCTTCAAGAGTTGAAGAGATGTTTTGATGGATTGCAGGTTGGCCTGTTCACTAGAGAGCAGGTTTCTAGAGATCTTATGCGCATGCCTTCAACTTCCATTCGTGAGCTTTGTGTTGTTAGTAATATAGAGTGTGGTGATAGAGACGTGGAGTTCATGGCGATGCTGAAGGACATACATCGAGAGGTTCAGCAATCGATGGAGTTGAAGCTAAAGTTTCTTCATTCTTGTTGTTATTGTTAGATTTGAACTTTAATGTTGTTCAGTATGTGATGTAATTATTGGACTTTTAATGTCATGAATAAATGAATAAATTTTAAACTTATGAACCTATGTTGCCTTTTAGTTTTACTTATTTAGTTTTTTAGTTTGATTTAGTTTAATTATTGGTAAGTCAACAGAAGTTTAATAATATGAAGGGTTGGTTTGATGGCGAAGAGATAATGTTGATGTTGAATTGTGTCTGAACATCTATTTGGTAAGTCAACAGAGGTTTAATAGTATCAACGGTTGGTTTGATGGTTAATAGATTATGTTGATGTTGAATTGTGTCTGAACATCTGCTTGGTAAGTCAACAGAGGTTTCATAGCATCAGGGGTTGGTTTGATGGTGAATAGATGAGTGCAAAGATAAAAAAAATGTTTAGAATTTGATCATTGATAGTAGTTTTTTGAAGAATCTGCTGATGATGAAACAACTGTGTATGCTAACGACTGTTTGATTTTCCACTGTTGACTGAATGACATAAATTTAAATAGTATTAATCTTTGTTGTCGCATCTTCATTTTAATTATCTCAGTCATTCCTAACAGTGGTTGGGCTAATAGCAGATGTTAGACTTACCACTGTTGAGTTACACTGATTGAAAACAACTGTTTTTGAAACTTATGCTTGCCTAAAAACACATCCACTGCTAAATGGTACCGTCTGTTATCATACTTTCTGTTTTTCCTAATGACTGTTCATTTACCATAGTGTTGACTGCTGACTGTCATGCATTATGATAACAGAGGTTCTGACGTGGACAGATGTTAGCTAAAAATAAAACAACTACTGAAAATTATCAACTGTTGTTATAACTTCTTATTATCACACAACTGTTTGACTTACACTGTTTCCAACGACCAACAGAGGTTTCCAAACACATATTGTTAGACATCTTTTATTAAGTTTGTAAATGTAAATAACAAATTCAATAAGAGGTCTATGTGTAAATATTTTTCATTTGTTGAAAATATGGGAAAACGAAAACACAACTGTCATTATTTCTTTAGCATTATTACACATCAAACATCTATCATCTGACTTCTTTCAAAAAATCAATTCTTCCCAGTCATTTTCTAGGGTTTCAGCTTTCTTATTCTTCATCTTCTACACTTGAATCACTGGAGGTTTTGTTGTTTTTTCTTCAACAACTGGTATGTAAATTCATATTGTAATACTTTATATTGTTTAACCGATTTTAATTCAAAAAAAAATTCAAATTCCATCTTGCTACAAATACGATTTTAAGTTTATTGCTATACATTCAAGAAGGGTTTAGTTAGGTGTTTGAATCATTTGTTGATAACATATTAAAATAGTTATTATTTGCAGAAAATTTTTAACTCATACTCTGTTTCTATGATTAATTTCAGTAGATACTCTGTTAATACAAAAAGTTAATGTTCATCTTCGAAGCCAACTTTTTAATTTCAATGTTTTAACATCTTTACTGATTCAGGTTTTGTCATGTATACTACATTTGTCAAGTTTCTTGATAACCCAGAATCTTTGAAACTAGTATGACATGTTTTTATATACATAATTTATTTTTATTGAGATATATATTTAACAGTTGTTATGGTTTATATTTTCTTACACTACTTAAAAATTATATACAGGATGTACCTATAGCCTTTGCTAATCAAAAGTGGGGAGATTTTTGGCAAAAAAAATAAGTTGCGAATCTATCATGAGTCTGGTAAAAAATGGGTTATAAGGGTTAGAACAGAAAATTCAACACCAATAATAACTGACGGTTGGGACAATGTTGTTAAAGATCTCAATCTGCTAAGGGATACTTTGTTGGTTTTCAAAGCGTTAGGTGATTTTAGGTTTGAACCTTCATGTTTTGTTGATGGGATGTGTGGTGAATCTTATTTCACGTTTAATCGTTATGCAAGATTTGGTTTTACGGTATGACTATTGATCTTAACTTCAATCTTTTTGCATCTTAAATGTGTCAACACTTATTCTCATAAGTTACATACTTCACATATAGTATTCATTATTTTTAATTTTATGCAGATAATCGAAGACTGCTTCATTTAACAATTTTATGTAAACAGCCCACCAAGTGGCAAATTTCAAATATGTTATAAGGGTTCCTATTGGAATGTTGAGGTGTCTAAGGTTGATACAAACTTTGTATTTGCTAGAGGATGGCCTGAAATGTGCAAGGATGTTGGGATACTTGAGGATGATTTGCTTGTGTTTAGCAGAATTGATGATGTTGTTTTTGAGGTAGTAGTTTATAGAGATGAGACTGAGATTTGCTTTTCAAAGAAAGCTGAATCTGATGATGATAGTGTACTTAAGATATCGAAGGCTGATTATGTTGAGAATGCATTCAAGGTACGTATGTATTTAGCATTAGCAGTAAAAGTTTTAATTATTTTAGTATTATATTAATTATTTCATTAATGTTGACCAGGACATTTATGAGGATGAAGAAGTTGTGTCTGTAGGTGAAGGAAGAACCGTTACTCAAGTACTTACTAAATTATTAAAATTATTTATTTTTAATTTAACACATATAAGAATTTAATGTTTTTACAACTATTAGTAATGTTGTTTACTGATGTTACATTTATCCAATAATGTATTATTTAGAAGAAGTTACGAACGAATGCCGAATGCACGTCGAAGAGACGCATGTCTTCACGATTGAATAAAACACAAGATGTAAGTTTACCGTGTTAAAGATTTTTATATTACTATGGTTATTAAAGTTACTCTATGACAACAGTTTAAGAAGAAAGGTAAAGTTACATCTGAGAGAAAGGAGACGGTCAAGAATATGACTAAGGGAAATGCTCCCTTACCTGTCGACACAAGAGATCATATTGGATGTTCTTCATCTGCTCACAAAGTTAAGGTATTTATACTCGCCACTTAATCAGTATATCTTATATAAACTGTTTTTTTTTTGTTCATATATTCAATATTCCTTTAATTCACATGTATATGTTTACTTTTTCATCAAGGGGAAGAGAGCCGACAACGTTCAGAAAAAGCTTATCTGTAGAAATAAGATTATAAAGACTGCAAAAAAACATTCTGGACATCCTCTCGACCCTGAGTTCTTTCATTTTGATCGCAAAGGAGACTATAGGCTGGTATACCGTTTTTTATAACAAACTAATGATTTATGTTTATTTGTCTGACTATCATTTTTTTCCACACAATACATGTAGCGTCTTCCTGTTGAAGTTGTCAGATGAGCAGGTCTTTCTGTTGATCTTCATCCTTTGAAAGTTCAAAACATGGTTGGAGTTGTGGAGGTTTATGATGTTAAGTCGGAGTTAAATGATTTAAAGCCACGTTATGCGTTGGACGGTTGGCGAAAGTTTATGACTGAGAATAAGTTGAGGTTTGGTGATATGTTGCACTTCACATACGTGTCTTCGGAACAGAAGATCATATTAAATCAAGTTACCTCAGTTTAACAACGACATTTAAGTATGTTCTGATATCAGATATTATAATTATGAATTTTTTGATGGTGATATTGTATGTTTTTTTTAAATTATTAACTTGATGTTTTGCTGCTATGTATAGCTAACATGATAAAACACTGTTATTAGCACTTTATGTTTTATATATAGATGATATCATGCTTCTTTTTGCTAATAGTAACTGCAATTAGTAGAAACTTGGATTATTAATTGCAAATGTGACATTCTTCTGCATTTATGGGTTTATGAATTTAGAATAATGGATGGATGTATATGACTGTATTTGGCATGATGATGTTGTGTTTCATGTTGTCAAAACCAGGGTTTGAACATCTGTTTGACTTTTGGTTAATAGTTAATGGAAATACAATAACAAACAGTGGTTTTAACATCTGTTTGACTTTTGGTCAATAGTTAATGGAAACCCATGTTAGGTTCAACAGTGTTTTGAAGAGGAAAACAGTGTGAGAAGACAGTAGATCTGATTAAGTTAAACATCTGTTCAGATTTAAACAGATGGTTGGCCTTAAACAGATGTTTGGTCTTTAACAGATGTTTGACCTTTTATATCAGAGGTTTGGACTTAAACAGATGTTTGTGCTTAAACAGATGTTTGGTCATAAACAGATGTTTCACCTTAAACAGATGTTTTTCCTTAAACAAATGTTTGGCCTTCTATATCAGATATTTGGACTTAAACAAATGTTTGGCCATAAACAGATTTGTGGCGTTAAACCAAACATCTGTTTAAGGTCAACATCTGTTTGACTATTGGTCAACATCTGATTGACTTTTGGTCAACATCTGTTTTAATTTTGGTCAATATCTCATTTAGTATTCAACAGAACTTTGGATAACTCAATATCTGTTTAATTTTTTGTTTCGTTTTCTTGAATTCTATGTAATTTTGTAAAGTAGTACAAAAACAAACATTTTTACAAAATCCCAACTCACCCTATCATTAAAGTAATTTTGTAAAGTAGTTTGCTATCAACATAATGGAATTGCTGTTGAATAAACCTATTGACCATTAGTGTATATCTCTTTTATAAGTCTGCACTAATTATTTTTTTTACTCTCTGTCAATATGGGCTATGCATGGTTTTCTAAGAAACGACCCGTATTTGCACACAAGTCTTACCGCTAGTATAGGAATAATAGTAATCATCCAACTTATTTATAGCATAAAAAGAAATAAATATTCATTTCACAAATATTAATTATGCGTGTTATAAAATCTTCTCATATCTCACGAAAAGAGATCTGAAACCACATTCAAAGGAAATACATATATATTTTTACTGCCGTTCAAAAAAAACATATATATTTTTACTTTAAAGACAAAAGGATAAAAGTAAATATAATATCAAATATTGACAAATTATTTGACATAAGTATTCCTTATTACTTTTACGTACTCTTAATCGTGGTCAAAGTTCATTGTTTATGTCTTAGACCATGTGTAGTGGTTTGATTAATAATGTCTCTATCTTTGGGCGTTTTATGTAATGTGACAATCCAGTTAGCAACGGGGGCATTATTAGGCGTTTTTACAAAAGGGGCGAAGTGGAATAATGCCCAATAACGCCTCATACAATCATCACACAATTATTAATTTTCTTTAAATTTTAAAACTTAAAATACTTCATTAAATTAAAAAAAATTACAATACTCGAAATAAAAAAATATAAAAACCGACTAAACTTAAAAAAAAAACTGGAAATAAAAAAAACAAACAAACTTAAAAAAAAAAGATGATGATCTAAAGGCCGTATTTTTCCCGAAGTTTTTGGCGGTGCATTTGCGCAACGATCAACGCGTCGCCTTGGAGGTGATCGATCGGTTTGGACAAAAATTTTATGTCCTTTTCCATTTGCCTTGCCGCTTGCATCTCGTTAAACTTTTTGTTTTCGGCGACTCATTCTTTCATAGTCTCCCAGCGCTTGTGGCCGAGGTCTCGAATGTCTTGGAGACGACTGTTCATCTCCTCGAAATCTTCCTTCAACTCGAGATTATCGGAAGACGCCTCCACCGGTTTTTTCCCGGTTCGCTTATCTTTTCTTCTACCGGTCGGGCCAACTCTTCAACTTCCTCGTCATCGTCCACAACAACATTTAAATCGACGTTGCGGGCATCGGAAGTTGGTGTTTCAGGGTCAACGGAGGATGAAGTTTTCGACCGTTTAGCTTTACGTCTACTACTAGACGTCATGTTCGGTACGCTAGCCAACTTTGGACTTTTTCTTAGAAGCTCCCAACATCTATAGTACGTGAAAACGCCTTTCGTTTTCTCGTACTCATTCATAGCCCTCGTTAAAACACCGACTTCACCTTCTCCGCTCAGGCTGATTATCGTAGATTCGTTGATAAACTTCCTGGAAGGCGTGACACTTGTTGTTGATATCGGTCCATTTGCTAGAGATGGAATCTTTGTCACGATGTTCACCTTTTCCCCACGTACTATAAAAAAGCTCACGAATTCTGTTCCAAAATTCTCACCCGTTTGAAAGTTTGCTACAAAAAGTAAAAAAAAAAATAAGTTGTACGTTAAAAAAAATCGACATGTAGAAAAAAAATAAGTAAAAAAATAACACTTACCCACATCGGGGTTCTCCGAAACATTGACCCACGCCCGAACCAACGTGTATTCCTCGTCCTTCGTCCAAATAACGTAAGTATGCTTACGACGAGGTTGGTTTGCGCCCTTTTTTATGTGACCTTCTATCGCGTTTGGATGTCTCGCGATCTGGTTCGGGTTACGTCTCCGGCACGGTATTGATGCATGTCGAGTGTGATATGTTTTTATATATATTTTTAGCCCTTTTTAACACTTTAGTCAAGTTTTAAATTTTAAAAACATGATATTTTACTAACACTAAACACACATATGGGCAAGTGCACCCATCGTGAGCGTAGTATAGCGTTGGTAAGATACCGAGGTCGTCCAAGGACACAAGAGCTTTTAATACCAGTTTATCCTCAACGTCTAATCAAATCAAAATTTTAGAAAAAGGTTTTAACATGAAAATAAAAACTAAAAATGCTGAAAATAAAAATAAAAATAAAACAGATAGACAAGATGAATCACTTGGATCCGACCCGCCTTTAGTGTAACCTTTGATGTTTTCCACACTTTTGCACTTTTTAAGAGATTATCTTAGTTATAGTAGTAGGCCCCTCTTTTGAAGGTGACGTTACCCTCAACCCAGTAGTTTGAGTCAGCAAGGATACAATCCTAAAGGGTTGGATTATTGAAAGATAATTAATTAAGTTATTAATGCGTAATGTGATAGGCCCCTCTTTTGAAGGTGACGTTACCCTCGGCTAAGTGGTTTGAGTCAGCAGGGATACAATCCCAAGTAGCCGGGTTAATGTATTAATAGTAGTTTACATATGAGGGGATCAAGCCATTCGCACCCCCGCCATCCAATACCAATGGGTATTGAAGGAGGTCCTAGTAAGCTTGACCCTGGTCCTTGTAGGATCTATACACTGAACAAATCAAGAACCTTACCAAACCATTCCCTTAACCCCCGACTAGGTAGCCAACATATCTCTATATAGATCGTAGAGATATGAATGGTGTAAATCTTTTATTTTATATAGACAGTAAAATAACGCCAAGACACCAAGGACAAATGATAAGGAAGTTTCACCTTCAACATAAGAAACTAGTTATTAAAGTCATTAATACAGAACCAAATAAAAAGTGCAAAAAGATTAAAAAACAAAAATATTACACTAAATGCTTGTCTTCACCAAGTGATGTAATAGACTTAGGCAAACATGGCCTTTGATTGTTAAGAACTCTTACTATCAATCTTGGATACCGAGACTACTACACACACTCTATGATGGATGATGGATGATGGTGGTAGATGTGGGTGTTGTGATGGTGGTGGAGTGTGGGTGAAGTGGGAGAGAGGTGGTTTGCCAAGGGATGCCTTTGAAGTGAACCAAGCACCTCTATTTATAGCCTGCACAGAAGCCCGGACACGGCCCCGTGTTCATTGGGCACGGCCCCGTGTCCATCCACTTTCTCTTTTTTCATTAAATGCAGTTTGTCTGCATTAGTTGACCACGCCCCCGTGTCTGCTGGGCACGGCCCCGTGTGTAGAAGCGTATCTGTACTATCAAGATTTGCTTGGATTCTACGAATCTTAGCGTTGACCACGGCCGTGTGGAGCTGGGCACGCCCCCGTGTTGGGAAATAGAAGCTTCTACAACTTTGTCTTTTCTGCAGACACTTGGGTACGCCTCCGTGTCCGCTGTGCACGGGGCGTGTTCAGCCTTCTGATATCTTGTTTTTGCTTGGGAAGATGCTGTCGAGGGGCCAGGCATGCCACGTTTATTCCTTTTCTTGTATTTATGTTAGATTTAGCTGCATTTTTGCTTCTTTTGTTCATTTGCGCTCATTTAATCCTGAAAATACAAAAGGAAGACAAAAGCACACTTTTTCCAACATTAGTACTAAAAAGGGTTAGTTTTATGCCTCATTTGATGTAATTTATATGTTGCATTTTACACACATTAGTATCCACCTTGGGTTTGAGTTGTTGTTGGGATGGTTGCGAAGCGCCGGGTTGGGCAAAGCCGTAAGTGGGTGGCATGAAAGGAGTAGAGCCGCTCAAATAAGCCGCGTACGAAAACATGTTCGGGTCCATGTCTTGAAGGTTAAAGTTTTGTTGCGGTTGGGTGGTATTTGTGTTCCCTGGTCTTGACGGAACACCAAACGGGGGTTGGAATGGATTCATAGTTGAGTTTATAAAAGTTGGAAGATTGGGTTGAGAGAAAGTTTGATAGAAAGTGGGTTTTTTTTATAAAAAGTTAGAAGAAATGTGGGGTATTTAAAGATTAAAATAGGAGTTAAAAAAATTTAAAATACTAATTGTTTTTACCGTTTGAAAATGGTCAAACGTGAAAAGGTGTGCAAAACTGGCGTGTTTTAAATCTTGCTGGAGATGATTTTTTCGAAAAAAATGCCCGAAAACGCCCCGGGGGTGAGACTGCGGCGTTATGGGGCGTATTTGGTGGAAAATTTTGAAAAATCCACGCTCATTACGGATGGTTTTAGTGTAAAATCCGGCCAGTTCAAATCTCGATAAATGAAATTAACCATAAAAGATATAAAATCTATTTTTTATAATAATATAATAAAAATACTATTGATCATTGATTTTAAATCATAAAAATAATAATCCCTCTAATATATATAACTAGTTTATGCCCTGTTTGCGTTGTCGGGCGCTTGGCCAAATATTTTTCTACCAGTTAAAACAAAACACTATCATAGTTTTACTAGAAAAAACATAAAACGATGAGAAAACTGTAATTTTATACTGAGGGTAAAACTGTAATTTGTCATAACTAATGAGCGATCGCTAGCGAATAAAAATTACACTGAGTCGGCCAATTAAAAAAAACACTATCCTAGCTTTTGTAAGACAAAAAATGAAAACGATGGAAAACTGTAATTTTGAACCGGGTGAAAATCGGATTGGGGGTATAATCTAATTTATCAAAAGGTACAACAATCGGAAAATTGTACTTTTGAACCGTGGGCAAAATAGTAATTTTGACCGGGGTAAAATTGTAATTTGTTAAAATCTACAAGGATGGTAATACCATAATTTTGAACAGGGGGTAAAATCATAATTATAGGTTGGGTAAAATCTTAATTTATTCAGGCCAATGGATAATTGGCTGCCTTGCACTATTCCCCTCTATGGGCTTTGTGTGTGTATATAAAATAAAATAAAATTATTCTCCTCTATGGCTTTCGTATGTATATAAAATATGCATTAGGAAACTACTAAGTGGGTTTGAGGAGTCCATTGACCCTTTATTCACTGTTAAGTAGATGGTTTATTTTACAATATTTTAAAATTTTTTATGAGTTGTTTCTTAATTTATATATACTTTATTTTCTGTTGGTTAAAGTGCGACCATAGCTTAAGTTTTTTATTTAGTTATTTTATTTGATTAATTAAGTGTTCATTATTACATATAATTTTTCTATTAGCTAACTAGATTAATAAAAAAAAGTTTTTGAAACGGTTGTATCAATGATAATAAGAATAACTAGAGGTTTACAACCGCGCTTTGTGCGGGGCGACCCGATTTTTAAGAAAATTTAAATGGAAACGTAGCGCATTGCTGCGACGTTGAAACGTAAAGTATCTCGAATTTATTTATTATATTTGACCCAACTCATTTTCAGAAAAAAAAAAATAAAACGTAGACCAACTAAAACCTACATAACAACAATAAGCATAACGACATATTATATTTGCTCCAAATCATTTTCAAGAAAAATTTAGGTCAAAACGTAATATATTGAATTTATACTTACCGTACATAAAATTAAACACGTAAAACTTGATTACAAAGTTAAGGGTTGTAGGTGTCAATACTAAAAGTTGAGGGGTAAGAAATATAAATAATATTTTAAATAAAAAATAAAAGAAAAAGAAAGTCAAATGCACTATGTTGCTAAACGAGTTTTTGCCCCGCCTACGTTGCGGACACTAAGCCGAATATTTCTCTCTGATGACATGTACATCTGTATTTCAGTTACTTGTACATACCACTCCAAACACGATCTCAAAAAAAATTAAATCGAGTCAACCAATTAAAACAAAACACTACAATGCTTTTCCCAAAAAAAATAAAACGATTAAAAGACTATAATTTTAAACTTTGGGCAAAATTGTAACTTTTCAAGATAAATGAGCGTGTGCCAGGCAGCCGCCTGGCACGAATAAAAATTAATCCGAGTCAACCAATTAAAAAAAACACTACTATAGTTTTGTCAAAAAAATAAAAACTAAAATGATCGCATGGCTGTAATTTTACACCGAAGGCAAAATCGTAATTTGACAGGAAAAGAAAACACAAAACGATGGTAAAATTGTAATTTTGAACTGAGTGTAAAACCGTAATTTGGCTGGGACAGGAAAAAAACGAAACCAAGGGTAAGATTGTAAATTTTAACAGGTAAAATGCTAATTTAGCTAGACCAACGAAAAAGTGTCACACAACTATCCCGCACTATATTGTAAATTAACCCTCTTCGTAGAAGACATATAGCAAATTTACCCTCTTCGTAAAAGACATAGTATTGTTTGTGAGTACACATTATGATTGAATAATTTATTATAAGTGGACTTCCGTGCTTCATATTGAAAATATATAATTTTGAGCCATCAGAAAATAACTGCTATACCATGTATTTTTTTAACGTCAAATCACTTTATTTATATATATATATATATAAAGAGCTAGCTAGAAACTGGAAAACAAAACAGAAAAAAAAAACATAAAACAACAGCTATACCATGTATTACTTGCAAAAGAAACTAAATTAGCATTGTACCGAGTCTTCCATTCTCAAATTTCATTTTAATATTTACTATTTTTTTTAAATATAAAAACTTATGGTATATATATATATATAGGTATAGGTTCCTGTAAAAAATGGTTTTTTTGTGAGAAAGGTAAGAAATAATCTACACCATTAGATCTTTGATCTAATGGTTGAGATCATAATGGCAAAATTGTAAATAATGTTTACTATTAAACATATTAATTTTATAGATTAAGGTTATATAGGTAAATTTCACATTTTTAAATTAAGAAACTAACATTAATGCACATGTAACTTCCTCCGTCTTTTTTAAACGTCAATAACTTTTTATACGTAACTTTTTAAAAAAAAATACACCATAATAACGAGCGTTTTTTTTTTTTTTTTATCTTTAATATGACTACCATATTGTTATACTTATGTAGAGAAAAAAATAATGTTTCGATCAGATGTTTAGTCAATGAATGGTGTTATATACTTACTGAATGGTGTTATATACTTGCTGAATGGTGTTATATACTTGTTGAATGGTGTTTATAGAGATCTTTTAAAAAAAATCCAGTTCCTATAATAAGTGGCGGTTATGGGAAGTTTTTAATTAATTGAAATCCCTAACTTTAGGTCTTTTTTAAATTGATTCAATTGTGAAATAAAATATCACGACGTATGTATCTAGGGAACAGTCGCTTCAAAGTGAATTCTCCCTAGATACATCTATTCAATTAAATTATGTATTAATGATAAAATTACTTGTTTACCCTTTTGAATTAAGGATAAATTACACTTTTCGTCCTTTATGTTTGTACCGGGTTACAACGGATAGCCTTTAACTTCAATAATTACAGTCATAATCCTTTATTTGGAAATCTTGTTACATCTTTTGTCCTTTACCACTAACAAAGTTAAAAATTTCAGTTAAATTTATTTATATAAGGGCACTTTTGTCTTTTTACCAATTTAATTAAAATATTTTATAAACTCCTTTATAAACTATCCCCTTTTCTCCTTTCTCTAACCTAACATTTAGATCCATCAGCCTTACTCTGTAACTCTCTTCTCTCTCATGCCCTTCTCCCTCTAGAAAAGGGCCGGCCATCCTTAGTGGCGGAGCCACGGTGGCAGCCAACTACCACCACCCTCAGTACCAACCTCAGACAGTAATATCCTCATCTTGTGCCAAAGATTCAACAAACCCAAAAATTTTATAATTTTAATTTAAATTAATAGTAAAAACATATGATAAAAATCTTAACTTTTGCTTAGCTTACACCATTTGAACTGTAAATCAAGAACCCTACTTACCAAACAATGCAATTCAAGAACCCATTGACCCAAAAGTCAAAACTGAAACTTTAACTCACCTACAACTCTCTCTTCAAACCCATCTCTAACTTTATCTTTCTTCACCTTCCCAAACGCACTCGTCTTCTTAACCTTCGAATCCATCACATAAACATCATTCCCCAACACACTTTCACCACTATACGCGGGTCAGTAAAGCTCCTCACCGCTCTAGCGATCTGTTCGTCAGTCTCCTTCGGGCCCTCGTCGAACGATGGCGGAGCAACGGAGCTGTCAGGCTTTTCCGGCGGGTGAAACGCGGTGATTTCATCTGGGTCAACTTTGTTGAAGAATGTGGTGTCGATGTCGGTTGCTTGTGTTTTGATTGAGGGAAATTGAGGGGTTTTGAGAGGGAGAGAGGTGGGGTGTTGGTGGGTGGGGAGGAGAGAGAAGCGACGGAGAGAGAGGGAAGAAGATGGAGGAGAGAGAGGAATTGAGAGAGGATGAAGGAGATGGGTGGGTAGATAAGCTGGAGTGTGTTCATTCATTGTATAGATCTTAATTTTAATTTAAATTTTAATTATTAAACATATTTTAGAGTAAAATTACCAACTTACCCTCATGTGCAAGGCACATGTCACACTTAACTAGAAATTTTAACTAGGTTAGTGTTAAAGGACGTAAAGTGTAACGGGATTTGCAAATAAAGGACTCTGACTGTAATTATTGAAGTTAAAGGTCATCCATTGCAATCCGATACAAACATAAAGGACGAAAAGTGTAATTTACCCTTGAATTAATTTAGATTTAGGACACATGTCATCTCCACAATATTTCTCACATTTCTCACACTTTTAACCTTTTTTACAATAACCTTACCCTATATATATATATAGAAACGGGATCAGAAGAAAACGCTCAAAAGTGTGAGAACGCTTCCTGGCCTAACACGTGTTACGCGGCATATAGAAGGGCGGGCGGGGGGGGGGGGGGTTGTCCTTTCATATTTCTTTTTTTAAACGCGTGTCACATCCCGTTTCCATTTTTGGCGTTTAATAAATACACCGCGTTTTATTGTTTGTAGATCAGGATCATAGTTAATATTTTGGCGTTTTAATTATGTTTTGGCGTTTTTATTGTTTTTAAAATCAGGATGCATGTCTATGATGTAAAAAACATCAGTAATTTTCTTGATGTTTATTATATCAAGTAGGATACATGTCTATAATTTGACAGACAATTATGGTGTTTTGAAAAGATAAATAAATTCAGTTTTCCATGTTGTGGCTTTTAATATAATAAATGTTTGGCAATAATGTTACCGTCTCTTCATTTTACTGTTTAGCAATTACTGTTTCGTTCAATTTCATCGGTGAATTAGTGTTGATTTTTCAGTGATACCTTGTTTGGCGTTTTTGGTGTTTTATATCAACATCGTGCTTTGCTAGCATCCGTTCTCTCAGTTTTCACAGTATTAGTCGTTTTGGTGTTTTTGGCATTTTATATTAATTTTTTTATGTAGAGAATTAGATAATAGAATCAGAGAATTAGATAACAAACAATAGAAACTGAAAAAAAAATGAAAATTATAATCTAATTTCTCTTCCAAATCTTCATTGTCATCAACCTCTTCTACTTTAACCTTTTGGCGTTTTGAACCTGTTTTGAATACCTTATGTAGATCCTTTTTTTTCCTACATAACGACCGTCTTCATTAAGGGGTAAAAGTCTTTTTCTCTTCGTTTTTTCATGAAAATTTGTCCATCTCATTCAGCAAAAGCTTATAGAAATACCCACCTCAGAGTAGAATCCATTCAGTGAAACTTCATTTAGAACAATACTCAATAAAGAAGAAATGACGTTCCTCATCTGTGGCTTTTTTAAGTATCTTTTTTGGCGTTTTAAAGTGAATGTTTTGTTGGAAAGATGGCGTTTATTTTTTTGGTGGTGTGATCAGTTTATTGTGCAGAGACCTCTCTCTTATAGGATGTTTTTGGCGCGTAGTTTAGTCGAGATTTTTATTTATAATAAATGATATTAATAAAGTAGCCGTCTTTTCAAATTACTGTCTGTATTTTTACTGATTTTGTTCAGGTTTTTATGAGTTTTTATGGTCTTAGACATTCCATCTTCCAAGTTTGGCGTTTTTAATGGCTTTAAGTAGTTTTTGGCATTTGTTTCCATTTTTAGCTTTTAATAATTCTTCTCTAAATTACTTTTATTATAGGTTGGGAGTTTTTGGCGTTTTACTTCATTAAGGCGTTTCATAATTATGACTTTTGGCGTTTTATTAATATAATGTTATTATTTATTCTAAGTTGAAAAATACATAACAAACAACAGAAAAAGAAAATTAAAAAAATAAAAATAGAAACAATTCATCTTTCAAATCTTTACTGTCGTCAGTCTCTTTCTTCTTTGAAACATATTCACTGGAGGTTTGGCTTTGTCATGCTTGTGTTTTTTTTTTTTTTTTTTTTTTGCCGTTTGGAAAGACAATATGACATGAGTTTTTTTTGTTTGAATATGTATCTTCAAACCACTCATCAGTGTCATTCGTCTAATTCATGCCATTATAATATTCATCAATAACAAAACACAAAAACTGACATAAGTCTGACCTCAGTATCTTTTTCTTGAAGTTAATTTTGTTCATCTCATTCAGCAAAATGTTATTTGAGTCGCAGCACTTCAGGAAAGAATGCATTTTCCGAAATTTCGCGTAGAACAATATTGAATATACAAGAAACGATTTTTGGCGTTTTTCTATAGGAAATAGTGTATCTGAAAGAAAAGTCCATTTTTTGGAAATTTTTTTATATTTGAGATATTGGCGTTTTCTAAGATGATTGGTATATAGTAAAATATGGCGTTTTTGAGTAGGTGTGTTTGATGTTTTGGATTTTTTGGCGTTGTAAGATGAATGTTATATAGTTGAAATATGGGATTTTTCAGGTTGGGGGAGGTGTGTTCTTATGTATGAGAATGTTTTGTTTATATAGGGATGCGTTTTGGCCAGTAATGGCGTTTTATTCATTAGTTGGCGTTTTGGTATAGAAGTGTAAAGACCTTTTTACCCTTAATGAAGCGCGTCGACTTAATAGAATTCGTGTTATTTACGAAAAACGCCACCGCGCCAATCTAGTCCATAGATTGTTTTGATCGGACGATCGATAAGCGTTCTCACCGTTCTCACACTTTTCATCGTTTTCTCTAAATCCTGACCCTATATATATATATATATATATATATATATATATATATATATCGGGGAAGATTTAAATGAGAACGCTAAATATTGTGAGAACCATAAGAACAAATGAAAAACCGCGAGAACTTAGTTAAAAACAATTTGAATTCAAAAGTTTTTCTACACTTATCATTATTATTCGAATACAATGTTAGAAATTTAATTTACACGTTTAAATTTACGTGAATTCGTAAATAAAGAAAATTTACTCATGTGTAATTTTGTCATTGACACATGTGTAAATTTGTTATATTTACACATATGTAAAAATTCTAATAAGAGTGATTTTGAGAGGAGAAATAAATTATTTGATGTTTAAAATTCTTTTTTTTAATATTGTATCTTAATTATAATGAGATTTGTATTAAAAATATGGTTTTCATTGGTTTTTTCATTCGTTCTCACGGTTCTCGCAATATTTAGCATTCTCAAGATAACCCCCCCCCCCATATATATATATATGGGAAGGATTTAGAGAAAACACCTATAAGTGTGAAAATAGTGAGAACGCCCCTCATCTGTTGAATCAAAACAATCTACGGATTAGATTGGCATGGTGGCGTCTTCGTAAACAACATCAACTTTCGAAAGTGGACGCGTTTCATTAAGGGCAAAAAGGTAAATGTGCATCAACAAAACCCATCAAAAGGGACCAAATATAACAACCCTCCAAAACACCACAAACGCCCTAATTCAACCCCGTATACTCGTAAACGGCCCTAAATAAACATTATATTAATAAAAAAACAAATAAAACAAATATATATAAGGTCTCGCGGGCCGCGACCCAGTTTGCCTTGGGCCTCGCGGGGCGCGACGGAGCTATGTCTGGCGAACGCACAGTGTGCCACGTGGCACAACACCCGGCATACCTATACCCATGACTAACCGGCCTAAGCCCTAGTATAGATGGCTGGCGGGCCGCGCCAGGCTTAGTCTGTGGGCTCGCAAGCGAGGGACCTGGATTCCAGCCTATAAAAGGCAGTGATCACCCTTAGTTTCATTTATTCAAATCTTTCTTTCTCTCTCAGACGTATAGGCAAAATATAATCGGCTATTATACCCCTAAAACGCGAAGCTCTGTCTCGTTGTAAGTATTATAACCCCCGATCACGTATTTGTTACCCTACCTGATTGATCTAGGGCTCCGTAACGCATGTCAAGGCTCTGCCTGACTCAGTTCATTGGAGTTCGGTCTCGTGTTGTATGGCTAATGTGATTTGGGTTATCTTACTAACACGTGTGCATTGTTTAATTTTGAATAGATAATAACCAGGAGAATCACTAGGAAGCTATAGTATTATCTAAGTTTACAATGTGAGTCATTCTCCTTTTATCACCTTTTGTGATACCATTATTTCAAAAAGTTTTACAAAACCCAAACTATTTATCAGTTATAATTACAGTGATTGAGTCTTTGTATTCTACAATTGCTGCCAGTATTTTGGGGTTTGTAAGTACTTGATAACCTTCACAATTTGGCACGGGTATCCAATGTGTAATATGACCATAGTCACAGATTCGTCGAGTGACAAGTACTGAACGAGTAATTGGGTAGATATAAACATTGTAATCGCTCTCAATGCTGTAAACTTATAAAATCTATTTTTATTAAACTGGGACGTACTTGCCAGTATTTCTTGCAGATAAAACCTTTTTAAAACCTATTTAAGGTAACTTAATGTGAAGCTAATAGATGCCAGCTGGAGAGCACTGAAGGCTTAAAGAAGTGGCTATAAAAGTTACCTAAATAAAAAGGAGATTTTGTTTTCAATAATTAGGGTTTTCTCTATAAATACATTGTAATGAAAACTTGGGTTTTATCCTATTTAATTATTATAAAAAGTTTGGTGTTTTTAAACTCTGATAAATATTTTCTAACTACGGTCCTGATGTCTCATTTCCGCTGCCAAATTAATAAACACCGATACCACCGGCCTGTGTGAGGTCTCGCGGCCGCCCGCTCCCGGGGTAGGGGTCGGGGGCTGCGACAGAAGGTGGTATTAGAGCTACAGCCACTTGTTTAAGCCACTGAGGTGTTCTGCTAATACTTAATTTTTAACCAATTGTGTTAGGAAATAATTTATGTGATTATGTGTAAATATTTTATTATTATTTTGTGTTATTTGACAATACGTTAGTTTACAGTATGAGTGAGCAAGGTACATCCGACGCTTATCGTCAATTAGCTAGTTCCCCAAAGAATGAAGGAAACTTATCTCAGCCAACCCCCTTAGGATACTCTGCTGATACTGAGGAAGGAATCTTTATCTTTAAGGCACAGTATGAGGAACCATTTCCTCCTAAAAAGAGAGGATGATTTAGTAGAGAAGCGCGTCAGAGGAGGAAAATAATGAAGAAATTACAACAGAGAGCATTAGCGAAAGCAAATAGGGAAGTGAATGCACAAACCCAGAAAGCAGTTAATAGACCATTATGGGAAGAGGAACTTGATAGGCAGTTAGCAGATTTCCATATGTTAGCCACTACAGCAGCAAACCCTAATCTGAACCAAATCATTGAACCACAACTGTTACCGTTATTTTCCGACCAACAAATGGAGTTAGAACCCAACGAGGAAGACCAATTTCCAATCCCAGCATTCGACCCATATGAGATCCCTAGAATTCCCGCACCAAATCCCATAGCACAGTGTATCGACCTGAACCCTCTAGACCCATTCTGGAACAACGACTGGTATATTCAGAGTGTACTAAGTAACCCTTAACCTTACGGACAACCCATACCTCGATACCCTGACCCAGTACCAGCACCATTACCTCCCATGAGTGAAGAAAATATGCAGAAACTTCGCCAATGGGGCGATGAGTTAGTGGAAGAAGGAAATAGGATCCGTCAGATAGGAGAGAAGCTCGTTTGGAAGTATGACGAGCGTGAGATGCAGTATTGGATGAACAACACCTAGAATAATATATATATATATATATATATATGTGTGTGTGTGTGTGTGTGTGTGTAGTATGTACTTTGATAAATATATATATATATATATGTATATAACCAACTAAAATAGATAAACTAAAATAGATATCGATGCATAACTACTAGTGTGTTAATTTTCAGTTGTAATTTGTAATTGATGCATATATATATATATATATATATATATATATATATATATATAAGGAGTAAAGTCGCAATGTTCGACGTTTTTGATCAATCTGCTTGTGTGATTGCTTGTATTAAATCTTATTCTGTGATATTAATACCTAATAAATGTTTATAATTCAGATGTCGAACGAAGTAAATCAGGAAAACCAAAATAATGCTAATAACGGGAACCAAGTAAATAAAAGTGCCATCGAACATATAGTTGCACAAGGAATCATAGATGTTATGCCATATATTATCAAGACTATTAAATAAGCACAAAATAATAATTCTGTAATTGGAAGTAAACGTCAACCTACTGAACCAAGTCACAGTGTGAACGAAAATCACGGACCAATAATCCAAGCTACAATTCCTAAAAGAAGAACAACCATCTCTTATGGTTGTTCTTATAAAGAATTTTTGGCCTGCAAACCAATAGAATTCTCAGGCAATGAAGGAGCCATTTCAGCCTTGCGCTAGATAGAAAAGATAGAAGCAGTCATAAAAATAAGTAAATGTGCAGATGAGGATAAAATTATGTTTGCTTCTAATCTTTTTAAGAATGCAGCCTTAGAATAGTGGAATACTATTCTCCAATCTAGAGGAAGTGACAGAGTTTATAATATGGAATGGACCAACTTTAAGGAGATAGTTGAAAGAAAATTCTGACCTCCTCATGAAAAGGAACAAATCGCCAATAAATTCCTAAATCATAAAATGATTGGAATAGACTGTAGGGAGTACACTACCATATTCTTTGAATATGCTAGGATAGTACCAACCTTAGCCTCACCAGAGCCCGTATTAATCTCCCGTTACATCTGGGGATTAATTAGTGAAATCAGACATGTAGTCAAGGCAGCTAGGCCCCAAACCATAGAAGAAGCAGTAGAACTAGCCAACACCCTGACTGATGAATTGGCACGTACACAAGAGGAAAACCAGAGAAAGAACCTAGCCCAAAAGCTTACCCAAGAATTTTGCTACGGTAATTCCAACCGTGGGAAAGGTCCAGGTTCTTCCTCTACACCCTACTGCAAGTCTTGTAAAAAGAAGCACTCAGGAAAGTGTGTTGCGTCCTGCAACTTTTGCAAGTACCTAGGACATAAGGAAGAAGACTGTAGGAAGAAAACTAGCAATAGGCTATGTTATAATTGTGGAGAAGCTGGTCACATCAAACCGAACTGTCCGAAACTAGCTCTAGCAACAACCAGCAAAGCTAAGGCAACTGAAGGACCCAAGAAGAATGCCAAAGCATTCATTCTGACAGCTGAAGAAGCCAAGATGATTCCGGATGTGATTGCCGGTACGTTTTTAGTTAATGATATTTTTGCCAAAGTATTATTTGACTCTGGTGCAAGCCAAAGTTTTATCAATACTTCTTTCTACAAACTTCTCGACCAATCATTTACTAAACTTCAACAAAATTGTCTGGTAGAGACAGCAAACGAAGATTCCATTAAGATAAGTGAAATCTTGCACGGAGCAAGAATAGAAATTCTAAACCATAATTTTTCTGCTAACCTTTACCCAATGAATCTAGCAGGATTCGATGTTGTATTAGGAATGGATTGGTTGGTAGCCAATCATGCCAGTATTTTATGTGATCAAAAATCGGTACAAGTAAGTACACCAAAGGGTGAAAAGATCACAATTAAAGGAGATAAGCCAATCAGGTCAACAAAATTCATCTCTGTGAGGAAAGCTGCAAGCTGTGCAAGAAAAGGAGAAATAGTGTATATGATTTCGGTAATCATTAACACTAAAGGAAAAGCATTAAAAGATATTCTCGTAGTATCTAAATTCTTAGACGTTTTTCTAGAAGAGTTACCTGGATTACCGCCAGATCGAGAGGTTGAATTTAGGATTCACCTCATACCAGGAACGGTAACGCTTGCCAAAGAACCATACCGATTAGCACCGACGGAGATGCAGGAGCTGAAGAAACAGTTGGACGAACTACTTAACAAAGGTTTTATACAACCTAGTTCATCGCCATGGGAGCACCGGTACTGTTTGTCAAGAAGAAGGATGGATCGATGTGTATGTGCATTGATTACCGGGAATTGAACAAGGTTATGATTAAGAATCGGTACCCTCTACCAAGAATCAATGACCTGTTCGACCAACTTCAAGGAGCTCAATTCTTTTCTAAGATCGACTTACATTTAGGATATCATCAAGTGAAAGTACGGGGAGAGGACATTCCTAAGACTGCTTTCAGAACAAGGTATGGTTATTTTGAATTTACAGTCATGCGATTTGGTTTAACCAATGCCCCAGTCGCATTTACGGACATGATGAACATGATATGTAAGCCTTACCTGGATAAATTCATAATTGTCTTTATAGATAATATCCTAATTTACTCCAAGAGTAAAGAGGATCATGCAGAACATCTGCATGCACTTCTGACTTTGTTGAGAAAAGAGAAGCTTTATGCTAAATTCTCAAAATGCGAATTCTGGTTACAAGAAGTGCAATTTCTTGGACATCTGATTAATCATGAAGAAATTCATGTGGATCCCACAAAGATCGAGACGATTACCAAATGGAAAGTCCCTGAATCACCAATGGAAGTAAGGAGTTTTCTAGACGTTTTATTCAAGATTTCTCTGGAATAGCTATTCCATTAACCAAACTGACCTGCAAATCAGTTAAGTTTGAATGGGGACCAAAACAGGAGGAAGCCTTTAAGATTTTAAAGCAAAGGTTAACCAACGCACCCATACTCGCGTTACTAGAAGGAACCGAGGACTTTATAGTCTATTGTGACGCGTCTAAGTTAGGATATGGATGTGTGTTGATGCAACGTCAAAAGAGTTATGCAGATAACAGACGAAAACCATTGGAATTCAAGTTGGAGATAAGGTATTATTAAAAGTTTCTCCATGGAAAGGAGTAGTCAGATTCGTTAAAAGAGGAAAGCTAAGCCCTGGGTATGTTGGACCTTTTGAGATTATCAAAAGAATAGGACCCGTAGCTTATCAGCTACAACTGCTAAAGGAAATGGCAGGAATACATGATGTGTTTCATGTATGTAATCTCAAAAAGTGCTTAGCAGACGAATCATTAGTGATACCTCTTCAGGACATAGAGGTAAATGAGAAACTTAAGTTTGTAGAGAAACTACAAATTGAAGATAGAAAGATAAAGAATCTCAAACACAAGAGATTAGTTCTGGTCAAAGTAAAATGGAATTCCAAGAGAGGACCAGAATACACTTGGGAACTCGAGTCAGAGATGCAACGAAAATATCCACACCTATTCCAGTAGATCTCGAGGATGAGATTTAAAACAAGGTGGGGAGGATATAACAACGCTCCTAAAACACCCTAAACGCCCTAATTCAACCCCGTATACTCGTAAATGGCCCTAAATAAATATTATATTAATAAAAAACAAATAAAACAAATATATATAAGGTCTCACGGGCCGCGACCCAGTTTACCTTGGGCCTCGAGGGGCGCGACGGAGCTATGTCTGGCGAACGCACAGTGTGCCACGTGGCACAACACCCGGTAGACCTATACCCGTGACTAACCGGGCCTAAGCCCTAGTTTAGATGGCTGGCGGGCCGCGACAGACTTAACCTGTGGGCTCGCAGGCCGCGAGGGACCTGGATTCCAGCCTATAAAAGGCAGCGATCACCCTTAGTTTCATTTTTTCAAACCTTTCTTTCTCTCTCAGACGTATAGGCAAAATATAATCGGGTATTATACCCCTAAAAAGCGAAGCTTTACCTCATTGTAAGTATTATAACCCCCGATCACGTATTTGTTACCCTACCCAATTGATCTAGGGCTCCGTAACGCATGTTAAGGCTCTGCCTGACTCAGTTCGTTGGAGTTCTGTCTCGTGTTGTATGGCTAATGTGATTTGGATTATCTTACTAACACGTGTGCATTGTTTAATTTTGAATAGATAATAACCAGGAGATTCACCAGGAAGCTATAGTATTATCTAAGTTTACAATGTGAGTCATTCTCCTTTTGTCACCCGTTGTGATACCATTATTTCAAAAAGTTTTACAAAACCCAAAGTGTTTATCAGTTATAATTATAGTGATTGACTCTTTATATTCTACAATTGCTGCCAGTATTATGGGGTTTGCATACAGTACTTGATAACCTTCACAATTGGGCACGGGTATCCAATGTGTGATATGACCATAGTCATAGATCCGTCGAGTGACAAGTACTGAACAATTAATTGGGTAGATATGAACATTGTAATCGCTCTCAATGCTGTAAAATTATAAAATTTCTTTTAATTAAACTGGGATGCACTCGCCAGTATTTCTTGCTGATAAAACATTTTTAAAACGTGTTTCAGGTAACTTAATGTGAAGCTAATAGAAGCCAGCTGGAGAGCACTGAAGGCTTAAAGAAGTGGCTATAAAAGTTACCTAAATAAAAAGGAGATTTTGTTTTCAATAATTAGGGTTCATCTCTATAAATACATTGTAATGAAAACTTGGGTTTTATCCCATTTAATTATTATAAAGGTGTTTTTAAATTCTGATAAATATTTCCTAACTACGGTCCTGATGTCTCATTTCCGCTGCCAAATTAATAAACACTGATACCACCGACTCTGTGTGAGGTATCGTGGCCGCCCGCTCCCGGGGTATGGGTCGGGGGCTACGACACCAAAACATATATACTTCCCAGAGAAACCTCCCCAACTCCAACGGAAAACGCGAAAACCATAGAAAACGCGAAACCACAAATATTATGGCATTTAAAGTTCAAACAAGATCCATAGGCCAAAAACAGAATGAGTTAACTTCGATTTACATTATGCAAATTTTATGATGTTTTTAGCGTTTTAGTTTTATCAATAAATGTGCAATTTTTATGGGTGTGGAAGAGGAAGGATCACCTGCTCCAAAACGTCAAAGAACCACCGAGCAACGAAAGAAGACAACAACAAAACATGGACAGATGGTTACTTTTTATGATGTTGGTTTGTAAAACTCCATATATCATGTAATATACTTTGATAGTTTGTTACTAAACGCCAATACATTTATCATTTGTATAATATTGTTTGACCGTATGAGAACGTCATTTTTACATATATCATTTTTGTTATTAAATGCCATGTTCTATGATCGTCTTATTGAACAATATATAGAATAGAACAAAGGATGGGGGAATATGCAGATTAGCTTAAACGCCTTGAATTGCTTACATTTTATAACTTTAATGTTGACTAATGTGTTTTGGTTTACACTGTTGCATCTACTTGTTTCTTAATAAAACATATTTCATTATGGGGTATTCATCGTGGCGTTTTCAATAATATGTGTGCCTAGAGGTGAGAAATCCATGAAAACGCCATGATAAATACTCCATAATGAAAACGCCATTAGTTGAATAACAAACAGTAAGAAGAACTGATGTTAATGTCTTCCTAAAACATGTTAATGAAAGCGCCATAATTTGAATAATTAACAAATAGTAACCAGGTGTAAACGCCATTGATCATAAACAATAAGAATATATTAGAACCAGAAGACAATTAACATTAATAATTAAAACGCCAAATATTGAATATAAGAAGAACACCATTGAAACATAAACGTCATTTAAAAAAAATACTTAGAAAAAAAACGCTATTGAAACAAGCATAAAGAACAAAACGCCATATCTGTTGCAATTTTTTTTTAAACGGAACTATAACGCCATTTATTGAGGGGAACGTGGACAATGACGATTGTGCCCCTGCATATCATTTAGCGCCCCTGCCATGTGTTCGACCAGGATCTGTTCTCACCGTTTTCACACTTCCAACCTCCCCCATATATATCACAAAATATAACATGTTAAATTTTCGTTATCTAGCAGATATGGGTCAAATAAAATAAACTTGAACTACATAATAATAATTGCCCATAGCTTTATAGCCTAGTGTCATCTTAGGGGTGGGATAAGGCTTTGGGACCAAGAGGTCCTAGGTTTGATTCCTATAGGGGGGGGGGTTCCCATATTTATTGGATTTCCTCCTGAGTTGGTGTATAGGCATTATGCCTAGTGGAGATGGATACGATCGGGTGGTTCCGTTGGTGGCACAATGATACTCAAGTGGTTTGTCAGTGATCCAAATTTGCCGTTAAAAAAAACTACATAATAATTCAAAAATATATTTCATTAAATATAATATTACAACTACAAAAAATATCTTTTTTCGTATTTTCGTATTTTGAAAAATCTTACTTGCATATTCTTTAGTAACTAGATTTATACCCGAAAATCTTACTTGCATATTCTTTAGTAACTAGATTTATACCCGTGCCACGTGTAGCATTTTGGACTTTGTTACACATGTTACGTTAGTGACATTAACGTGGTTAGGCATAGATAATCACTTTCCCGTCCGACGACAACTGTTCTGAAGCATACCATAGGGAGAAACGTCATCTCCACCCAATCACAATCATCACACAGTTTAAACTTAAACGTCCAAACAACGCGTTCAACGTCATTATTTCCACCAGACTGAATCAGTACACCCGCAACAACACACACAAACCACAATTCATCTTCAATTCCTTCTACGTTTGTTTGTAAGTTTGCTGTGGGGTGCTCAAGAAGAAAAAAAACAAACTTCAAATACCTATATCACACATATCACAATCAACAAATAAAAATCAACAACAGAAATATTGAATCCTCACTTAACATCAACGCCACTTCTGTCACCGCACTAATCCACGGGCACTGACTCTGCAACCACCACCGCACACGGAGGCAATAGCTCATGCTTATCCTCATCCTTCCGCGCTCTCGTAAATTCCGACAACATCTAAAGTCCAAAAGAAAACGCAGATAGAGCTGTAAACGCTAGCCACAACTGTATAGCACCGAATCCCAGCGGTCCAAACAAACCCTCTTAACTTCAACTGGAACCGTACGTAGGAACACACACCAAATCGGTACTGCACATTAGAAAACGGTGACAAGTGTTTCATTAAAGCAGGTTAGGTGCTGAAATTGATCAAATTAGTTAAATTATTGAAGTAATTTTGATTTTCTATAAACTGGTCGGTTGATATGTGACGGATCTGAAAGAATAGATGTTGCCGGAGTGTAATTCCAATCGGCACTGAAGGAATATAGACGGAAGAGATGTGGATTAAATGATTGATAAAAAGAGATGAATCAAGAAAGGGACAAAAAACAAAAAAGTAAGGTGTGTGTGCGCATGTAGCAGAGAAGAAGGCAAAATCTATTTGGGAGGGACTTAAAGCGTTATATCTGAAAAGTTTAAGGGCTATTTTGTCGGTGAGGAAACCCCACCGACATAGGTACAACCTCAAAACATAAATGTACGATAACACCCTGCAAGTAGGCCTGTAAATGAACGTTCGTTTAAATTTTAGTAAACACATAAATAGTTAGACTTATATAAATATTGGGTTTTCTAACTACTTATATTAATATGACTAATTAGTATATTTATGAACTCTAATTTAGATGTGTTTTATATTAGACTTGTTTGTTCAATCATGTTAATTTATGTTTGTTTATGTTCATTCAAATATGTTCAGTTATTATTATTTTTTTGTTTATGTTCGTTTGTGTTCGTTAATGTTCGTGAACTGGTCATTTCGGCTTTAAACGAACGAACACGAACATGCACGATTTCTTAATGAACGAGCACGAACAAAAAGATGTGTTCGATTATATGTTCGTGTTCGTTCAGTTCGTTTACAGGCCTACCTGCAAGACAAACCTTTAATACACAACTTACAACTTACTAATCTACTCACTTATTACAAATTATATAATCATATAATATAAGTACATTCAGCAAGTACCCACCCATCTTTCTCTGCGACAATTGTTACTCAAAATTTTAAAAATCATTAACAACATGATCATGTTGTTGAATTTACATGCTCCAATGGCGAAAAGCGTTTGCCAAGAACTAATATTAACGGAATATTAACCTACATCAATCAAATGATATTTTTGATGCGGTCAATGTTTGAACCGAATATAGCGCGTTTATTTTTTTTAATGAGGAATTTCTTTTTCTTGTTAGACTTGAACTTAAAATTTCACGTGTTTTAATCCTTTTTAATGGCTTAATTTTGTTGTCAATGCAATTTAGTGACGGAGCTAGAAATTTTTTCCCACGATATCATTTTTTTGATACACGGGTTTATAATAACCCAGAGTCGAAGTTTTAGAATCGGGTGGAGTCGGGCAGTGGCGTAGCTTAGTTTAAAGTAGGGGGTGCACCCGCCCCCGAATGTTTTGGTTAGAAATGTAAAATTTCTTATTTTTCGTTCGAAAATTTTAAAATTATATAGGATTGTCTCCCCAATTATTTTGCCTAAATATTTATACAATATATAAATTGGGTCCCATGACTTTCTGCTCCCTTAGAACTTTTGATCAAGCTCCGTCACTAAAGTCGGGTCAGGTCGAATCACATAACTAAAGCTAATGTCATAATAAAAGAACAATGTGATTATAAAAAAACACATAATAAAAATATAAAGTCTTTTGAAATATACCTAAACAATTCAGATAAACTAATTGGATATGAGATAAAATGGTAATTGGGTTAAAAAAAAGTAAAAGTACACTGTTAAAAATTAGTTAATTAGGCTTAATATTTAAATTCTAGAGTTAAATGTCATTTTAGTCCCTGTGGTTTGGGCCATTTTGCCAGTTTAGTCCAAAGGTTTCATTTTTAACCTGTGGATCCAAAAAGGTTTCACAGTTGCCATTTTAGTCCACTTGGTTAACTTCATCCATTTTTTCTGTTAACGAGTAGGCCAATTTGGTCATTTTGTATGTAATTCTGTTAACTAAAAGTGCAATTCAGCCATATAAAATGACCGAATTGACCTTCTCGTTAACAGAAAAAATGGATGAAGTTAACCCAGTGGACTAAAATGGCAACTGTGAAACCTTTTTGGACCCACAGGTTAAAAATGAAACCTTTGGACTAAACTAGCAAAATGACCCAAACCACAGTGAGTAAAATGGCATTTAACTCTAAATTCTAAATGTGTTTAGTATATAAAAGGTTTATAAAGAAAACAAAAGTGTCAATTTTAAAAAAACAGTGGTGATGCTCAATTTTCTATTACATGTTACATATGATACGTGAAATTTATTGGCATCAAGTGACACCGTTTCTCAATACATGAAAAATCAAAGATTTATCTAACAACTTGATACCACTAGACTAAAGGCCTTTTGGTTATGTCAACTAAAACATATAGGGGATGTTTGGTAAAAGTAGCTGGTGACTGGTGGCTGAAAGCTGTTAGCCGGTGGCTGGAAGCTGTTAGCTAGTAGCTGTAGCTTTTTAGATATATGTAGGGTATGTTTGGCAGAGTAAGTGGAACTTTTAATAAAATGAACAAAATTGACATAATTAAAAATTTAAAAAGTTTGTACATTAAAAAGTTAATTATTTTTAGAGATTAAAAAAGTCATTTTTTTCTTAAAGTTTGTAGCTCCTTCTAAACGTCACTAGTAGGAGCGTTCAACCAAAAGCTTCAAGCTCCTAACCTAAAACCTTTAAGCTCCTTCAACCAAACAGATTTTTTTATTAAGTAGAAGTTTTTCTTAAAAGCTTAAAGCTATAAGCTTTTAAAAGCTTCTAAAAACTCCATACCAAACATACTCATAATCATACACGTTATCTTAATTGAAACACAATACTAAAAAAAGCCCGCCCAAAGTGTTATTAATTGAAAGATTAATCTTATTTTTCCCTTTTAAGCTATCTAAAAAGTAAACACATTTGAAGTTTATACTTTTTTATTCTTATTGTAAAAGAAAAATAATTATGTTAAAACAAAAGTGTTTTCATTTTTGTTTCTCAACATTAATGTACCGTAGAAATTGTTGTTTTGAATTCTAAGAATTTTTATTTGGTTTGTATTCGTTAAATTAGTATTACAACGTTTTATCTTATAATAAATATCATATAGATTTTATAATATTATCGTCATGTCAAAAGGTTTTAAAAGTATAATCCTAATTAGATTTTGACTTAATATTTAAAAAATCTTGTTGAGTTCTAGACAAATAATGTTAAAAATTTTCACACAAGCTTGTGAATGTCAAATTATTTAAATGTTTTATATACTTAAATATACATAACATATAAACAAATAATGTTAAAAGTTTTTACACAAGCTTGTAAATTAGATATGTTAGAATAAAATTAATATAACAATCATTATATTTATGTTATAAAATATCCGAGGGGGAGGGGAGGGGGGGGGAGTAACGAGACCCAATTTATACATTATATAAATATTTAGGTAAAATAATTGGAGGCGATCTTTTATAATTTTAATTTTTTTAGACGAAGAAATCAAAAATTTTATACTTTTAATCGAAACATTGGGGGGAGGGGGTTTGCACCCCGGGTATCAAACTATTTAAATATTGTATATACTTAAATATAACATAACATATAACACTGTTTAATAAACTAGTAAGAGTACAGTATAGTCTCAAATTTGGATTTTAAAACCAAAATAGAGTTAATGGTTTGCTTGCCCTATTTTAGGAAACCCAACTTGAAGGATTAACATTTACATGCCAGTACACAAATACACCAACCTTTTCTATCTTCCCAAGATTTCCTTGCAACATCTATTTCATCTCAAACATCACACTTTCACCAAACCCTAACTCTCTCACCAATCTCTCTCTCATCACATATATGGAAACATCTATCTAAACATCAATCCAAAACACCTTGTATTTACTACTACAACATCACTTTATCTCATATCTTCTTCTTCCCCCAAAGAAAGCTACCTGCTTGTGTATGTAAGTCTGCTTTCTGATCATCTGTTTCTTTCTTTTTATATGTTATAATAGATTGTTTATCAAGAAAGAAGCCTACAAGTTTCAGAGAACAGAAAGAAACCCTAAAAAGAGGAAACATCATGTCCAAGATCTTCTATTGATAAGAACCCAAATCAGGAAAACCCTAGATCATATCAAATTCAAGAAAACTCATCTTTTATTTCTTAAAAAATGGATCTTTACCCAGAAATGGAAAGCTGTAACAACTCAGAAAACAGTCATCATAATATAAGCAGTTTAGTCACCGGAGCAGCCATCTCCTCCTCCACTTCACCATCAATCACCTCCACCCCTAGCCGCTACGAAAACCAGAAGCGTAGAGACTGGAACACCTTCAGCCAGTACCTCAAGAACCATCGCCCACCGCTGTCCCTATCCCGGTGCAGCGGTGCGCACGTTCTTGAGTTCCTCCGCTATCTGGACCAATTTGGAAAGACTAAAGTCCATACACCTATATGCCCATTTTACGGGTATCCGAATCCACCTGCCCCATGTCCTTGTCCTTTGCGACAGGCATGGGGCAGTCTGGATGCCCTGATAGGACGCCTTAGGGCGGCCTACGAAGAAAACGGGTGGCCTCCAGAGACGAACCCTTTTGGGGCTCGGGCTGTGAGGCTTTACCTTCGAGAGGTTCGTGATCTACAATCGAAAGCTAGAGGTATCAGCTATGAGAAAAAGAAACGAAAGAGAGGTCCAGCACAAGAACATCAACAGTTCTCTCCAAACTTTTCACCATTCCAAGCTCTCCCTCTTCCACCTGGTGATCATATCTAAGCTACGAAAAGACGGTTCTACAAGTATCGGATATTAAAGTTTACCAGGTTACCGTCTCCTGCATCCAAAAAAAAAAAGTATCAAGTTTTGGATCTTGGTATCTTGATCTAAGTTTCTTTGGTTTTAAGTTTGATGTTTATGGGATTATCAAAATATTATCAAGATGACCTGCCTATTGTTGTTGCCCTAGCTAGCTAGGGCTAGTTTTTAAATTTGTATGTTGTGTAACCTAGTGTTGCTATGCAAATGTGAACAATTTGGGATTGTAATTTTGTTTATGTAAGTGGTTTTATTAAATCTAAATGTTTACATGATATTAGTAAAAGCACCCCCACCACCACTACGCATGTAGTCATTCGTGACTATGAGTGGTTGCAGAAGTTTTACTAGCAGTAAATGTACTTTCTGCTGTGGTAGTATTTATAAAACAATGACAAAAAAATAGTACTAAAATCTGTTCAATCTTGTTTTCAACATAAGTATGATCCAGCATCCAACTGCTAGATCTTGTGTTTTTTCACTCTTTAACCAGGTAAATTACAAGATCTGACTTAGATTGATCAGGCATGTCTTCAAAGATTTGCAAGCTGTGCATTGATGAATGATTAATTTAAATTTAATTAAAATGTTTTCTTCGCTATCTATAATCTATGTTACTTTGAGTGGGAATATTATGTGGTTGTCTCTCTAATTGTGTCTACTCATTATAATAAGTTGGATGGTCTACGAAATTAATTGTTCTTTTTGTAAAGAGTACAGCTTATACTTATTGCTAATAATCGTTCAAGGGTGTGTGAAATGGCAAAATGAAATATATATTAGTAGTTGCATGCTCTTAGTTTTGGATTGTTAGCTATTTCTACATGAGATTCATCATATGATTATCTTCCATTCAATTATTGAGTGGAATATGAGTCATTATATAGTGTTGTCGTTTCAATATATAATCGATCAAAGAAATTGGCAGTCTTTGTTGGTTGAGCCATTGAGGTAGACCCAAAGTTGAATTGATTATATATGTAGTAAATTTTCATTTTAGTTATTAAGTAGGAGGTTTTTCACCGTCCGATCTAGCGGGAAACCTGTATATTACCTTGTTACATTAAAAAATACTATGTAAACTAACACATAAATATATATAAATGAAAACAATTGTAAAATACTAAAGTATTATTTAAAATCAACTATATGAAAACACCAATCACTCACAACTATTTACTTTTCACTCAACCCAATTTTATTTTTTAGATACAAATAATATTAACAGTATTAAAGCAATTACCTATTGGAAAAATACTTACTAAAAATCAATATAAAATGCGGAAAATAAATGAACAAATATCTATTTTTTCATCATCGTTAGCTAGTCAAAATGCATAATCATATCCCGTCGAAATTACCGATCTAAGCATGTACGAAAGCCGTTTATGATAAAAAGACTTTGTTTTACCAAACATAAATGTAAACCACAAAAAAAGAAAAAATTATTCACTCATTATTGTCGTTGGGTGGTCGAAACGCGTAATTGTATTTGATCGAAGTTACCAATACGAGCATGTGTAAATCCTATTTACAATATGAAAAAATATACTTTATGTTAATAATAACTAGCTTTTCGATAAAAAAAATATTGAAATGATGTAAAAAAAATTATACATGAGAGTATATTTAAAAGTTTTGAAAAAGTTAAAAGAACAAAAGTTATTATAGAAAAATCAAATTAAATAACAAATAAATTATAATCAAAAAATCACCAACATTGAATATTGTATAGTATATAATTTTGTTGGAATATTATTTACGGGTGGTATTTAACCAATTACTTAACTTTTCTTGTTAAAATTATCGAAAACTACTTTATAAGTCAACCAATTATCTATTAGTTTTGTTTATATCATAATTCGTTAAAACACTTCTAACAATAAAAATTTGTCAATTTTGCCATTTTAATAAAATTTTCACTTTAATCTTTAAATCAATTATGGTAGTTAGGTGAGATTAATGAAAGTTCTCACAATTTTTTGTTATCATAAGTTCTAAAGGGACAAAGACATTGAATTAAACTTAATAGAACTTGATGAACAATTGACATACAACAAATTGATTTAAGTTGAATTTTCTGGCTACTTCAATGCATGTAAAGTGAAACTTCTACATTATCTATACTATATATTAAAACAAAACATGTTTAGGCCATTTGGCATTATCTTAAACCCTTATTTGCCACCTGGCACTCTATTAAGCCTTATTGAAAGAATTTGAGCGGGATTACACCATGCCCTTCATCCGCTCCTTTATACGATCCGGACTTTCCATAATTCTGAAATCAGTTTTTTTTTCAATCTTAATTCCAATCACAAATCCTAATCCAAGACGATCGATCTTTCTGTTATTTCTCTTTCGTCATTTCTTCAAACCCTAGAATAGATCTAGGGCTCGAATAGATGATTCCTTTTCTTCATCCGATCAAAAATAGGAGATTTTCGGTAAGTTTAAATCATCCTATTTGATTAATTTTGCTTTCGGTTGGTTGGAATTACATATGATCCATTGATCTGTATTGAACTTTTTGAATTATTTGATCGATTATACAACAATACGAGTCAACGCATCTCCATCTGTGCTGTTAATCTGCTCACATATTGTTGTACTTTTGTTGATTCATACTCGAATTTCACAGATTTGTTGATTGATTTGCAGGTGAATGAGTCTCTGGAGACGGTGGAGTGGCAGCATAGACGACGCCGAACCGGCCTCTGCTCGGTGAGTTTATAGTCGTTGTGTAGAAGCTCCTTCAACCTTCATGTTGTTGTTAGGGTTAGGGTTAATTGTAACTGTTTGTTGAAGACAGTAAGTTTGTAACGGGTTGTTATTTTAATATTGTTTCTTTTGGTTTCTGCACACCAGGTGTTCGATGAAATGTTTGAGTTTTAATTATGTGATGTGTTTTGTTTTACAAGGGTTTATCAACGTTCATTTTCTGTACCTAGCATATACTTTGGTTGCTAAAGTTATAAAGGCATGGATATCACCTCACTAGAAAAGTGTTATGAGCGTGGTACTAGGAGTTCCTAATTTGGTTTTTTTTAAGGGTTTAGGTTTCACAAACTGTCTACAGAGTAAAAGATTCGTCATGGGTAAGCCTAAGGCTCAAGGGACGTTGGTTTGTTGTCTAATTCTTGGTTTGAATATGTGATATTCAATCTGATTTATTCAGTCTGTTAGTTTGTTTATTGAGTACAATCTGTGTGCAGGAAAGATTCACGGATCCTTGGCTTCGTGCTGGTTAGGTGAGAAGTCAAACACCGAAGGCTTGGTGATTGTTTGTTGTTTATTGAGAGGTCAGTCTGTTTGGTGATTCATGTTATCATATATTAGAGGTAAACTGCATCAGTTTTTCAATGTATTTCTTTTCTTTTCCATTCTTCTTCATCGATTGTATCACTTACTGGTTTGGTAAGGGTTGCAAATATAAGTATGGTTGCTGCTACTAATCTGCTACACGTTGTTTAAAGCTTTCATGTGTGGAAAATGAAAGTATTTTTTTAATTGTTCTTATTTTCCGTCTTTGCTCGCTCTTTATTTTTCTAAACTATTCTTACTTCAAGCAAGCCACATGGCAATCAGATTGCTGGTGGTTTCACTTTTAAGAGTGATCAACAAGCGGAACAAAGGAAAGAGGCAAGAAGAGCATTCATCATGCATTTTACTGAAACCAATTATTTTCTAGCTTTTATTGTTAATGGCCTAATTGGTGAAATTATAAATCCATTGATTATCTGATAGTAGTCCTTTTGCTTAGGGATGAGCATGGCACCGGTCTGGTACCAAATCGGTACCGATACCGAGTCCAAAAAACGAAAAAAGTGGGTACCGGTACCGAAAATAATCTGTACGGTACGGCGTTTACCGGTAAATCAACCAATATACTGGTAACATACAGAACTGGTACCGGTCACGGAAACGGAAAAGGTTGGTACTGGTACCGAAAATGAGCGGTACGGTACCGGTACCCGGTACCAAATGCTCATCCTTACTTTTGCTTTCTTCAAGCCAAAAAAAAAAAAGTGAAACTTCAAAGCTGCTCTTAGCTGATTTTTTTTCTTTTACAGGAGTTAATTTTGAAGATACAGAAGACATTGCTGTTAGTTGCTATACGAAAACATACCGGGTATTTCAAATGTTCGTTCTTTCACTCAAATCTTTCAAAATTATGGTTATGTATCATAGTTTCCTAATTCGTGGTTTGCTCCTACGGCTACGCGTTTCAGGTTCGCGATTCGCTAGAGTGGATGTATTTGGTACGGAGGGGGGTAGGTTCAATGTGAAAACGAATTTGCTTTCATTGTTTTATAAATACGTAATTATATATTCTCATAGTTATTCTCTTTAGCTTTTATTTATAAAATTTCAGAGTTAAATTCATTTTGTATAATCTATGTAGCTTTTGTCTAAATTGCTTATGCTCGCTTATTGCAGGTTATAAATTTCTTTGTTGGTCTGCTATTTCTGAGGATGCTGATTTTGTACACGGTTCTTGCAAGCGATTAAGATGGCACTTAATGCAGCATAGTTAATGGTATATTTTGTTTTGGTTTCTTTTGGGTTGTGGTTGATTTGAATTGTGCTAAAAAAAGTTGACTAAAAGAAAAAAAGGTCATACGGGCAAAAATTTGCTCCGTGTCTTTTAAAGCGTACAACCCCCTAATCATTTCCTCAAAATATAAGGCTTTTTTTATAAGATTATTCTAATCGTTAATAGCACATAATTTATTAGAAAGGTTTAAGGGCAAGAAAGTCCTACAACCCGACCCAGCCTGTTTCGACCAACAATAAACACTATCCTTTTCACCAAAAACTTGTGTTGACCTACTACTTGACCCGCTCATCGTGCCGCTTCTTAACGTTTTGCTTTTCCTCTTTAAACTTCCTTACGATTTTCATCTCATTAATCTTCAAAATTTGTACACAGATTAATATGCTCTCGAGTATTAATATGATGTAGCTGTGGAATTGGGCTCTTTCTCCTGAATTCAGCGCTTTGCCTTTAGGAGCAAGACATGCGCTGCTGTCACAGTGGAAAGAATCATTGAGGAAATAGATTGAGAATAATGTTAGTTTGTTAGCGTGTGTTATGAACATATGAAATGTTTTGCTGAATAGGTCACTGACACAAACCAACAAGCTATTGTCTCTAAGGCACCAAAAATGTAAGTTGTATCTCAAGTCAACACATTTAGCGGTTCCCTAACATTTATACAGTTGCAACAATCCATGTGGAGCCTCAAAGAGCAGTGCAATTTTTGGTTCAACTTAAGAGGGTTAGTTCTATTATTATTCAAGCAATCATGCATCATAAATAATATCATCCAAATGATCTAAATATAAGAAATGTTAATCCTAATTCCAAGCCAAAAAAAAAATCCTACACAAACATACAATACAAATATTGACACCAGACATATGTTCACTCACAGATTAAGATCCACCATCGAAAAGACCAGGTAAAGGCGGGCTGGTGGAGTAAAGCTCGATTTGCTAGAGACGTGTAACCAAATATAAATTATAGGTACGTTATTGTGGTAAATTAGAGCTATCTAACCAAATATTTTAGCTATTACATTATTTGTCTCATTGTAGTTTACTAATTTATTATTACTTCAACGGTTATTTAATTCAAACGATTACTTCAATAAATTAAACTTATTCATTTGTGTTTTAGTCCACCCGCGAACCTCGCGGGATCTTAAACTAGTTATTTATATATGGATACAACGGACCATTTTAAGAATATTTAGACTATGGGGTGTGGGGTGTGGGTTGGAGCGGTAGAATGCCAAAAACGCAGGCTAGACCACACCAGGCTAGGGTTGGTCATGGTGTTGTCCCGCTGGCATGAGGATTGAGCCTGGCGTGGGACGGGGGGTAGTGTGACATGGCTGGCTTTGATTGGCTGATTCGATGTAGCCGTTTGGGGGTAGCCGTTGGGGGTGGCGATTATGGTATAGTAAATCAATTTTTTTTTAAAATTACATTTTTTACCTATAAATACTCACCCAAAATTACATATTTTCTCATTCTTCTTCAACTATTACCCAACACAATTTTAACATTTTCCCATTCTTCTTCAACCAAACCCATACTAAAATATCGAAAATGGTGCATTGGAACGAAGAGGGGGAAATAGCACTAGTGACATCGATTGTTGACGCATAACGTACCCTACAACGCGGTCAAACCACGTATTGAGGGCGAGCGTTTCAACAATACCAACAACACGTCGGGAACATGCGTCACAACTTAAACGCGTGTCAACACAAATGGTGTGAGCTCAAACCGAAGTTAGATTGGTTTAAAGTTTGCTTCTACCGTGTCCCTGCAGGCGACTTGACCCATGACGATCGAGTGAAGATCGCGAAGATCGAGTACAGGCACGACGGGAATACGGAGTTTAAGTGGGTTCCCCAATTTAATATTTACCGTACTTTGTAATTTTTTTTTATTTTTTGTAGGATTTAATAAGTTGGTTTTTTATTTTTTAGGATTTAATAAGTAGGTTTTTTTTATTCTTTATGATTTATTAAGTAGGTTTTTTTATACTTTAGGATTGTGTTTTATGTAACTTTTTTTTTAAATTAATATAAGTTGTATTTATTATATAATTGTCAACTTTAGAAAAAAAAAATCACATGGCACCCCACGCCAGTCTGGTTACGCCGCTCTTACATCCCACTTTTTTTGAATGTGTACTGGTGAAACCAACATCTCCCACATGTCGAGCAATGCTCCCAACCCAATCCCATCCACACCCCATATTCTTAGATTTTTTTTCTAACTTCCTTTTTAGTGGCTAAAGGATAAAACAAGAAAAAGAGGTTATAGCGACGAAATATAGTCGCAAAAAGCTTGTTTTTCTTAGTTGCGAAAAGCCTTATTTCTTGTAGTGAATATAATTAAAAAAACAGAGAACTCAAGGGGCTATAAATTGTAAGTCACTAACCAAACTAGTGAACAAATTCAGATATTAAGTTACACGAATTCTCCTAATCTAGAGAAGGTAAACTAGCTCTATTTTTAATCTACAAAAAGAATAGTATTCTTGTATATCTTTAAAAAACCTTTGGATAGATTTTCTCTTCCCATCAAAGATGGCATGATTATGAGCTCACCATATGCACTAACGTAACATCCAATATTTTTCAAGTATGTTGTAAATACTTCGTGTTTTTTATCATTTTGTTATTTTATTTAGCTTTTCATTATTTATATATCAAAATCTATAAAAAAAAATTGACTAAAATTTGGTAAAATTATTCAATATTTTTCTATGAAACTTTATAAGAACGAATATAATAGTTTTCAATCACTAATAATTTATATTTTACAACAACAGAATAAGTAAATAAAAAAAAATTCTTTTCATGTTCAAAAAGAAAAAGAATTAATAATAATATATAGAGTAAATTGCCACAATCGTCCCTTAGGTTTAAGTCTGTTTGCCAGTTTCATTCAAAATGATTTTTTTTTTCGTGCCAAATAGCCCTCACCTTTGGCATTTTTTATCATTTTCATCCAAAACACTAACTTAGTTTACTTTTTCTATTAAGTTGAAGGATATTTTGATGAAACTGACAAATATTAAACCTCAGGGGCGATTTTGGCAATTTACAAATATTAAACCTCAGGGGCGATTTTGACAAATATATATGCAGTTCTTATAAAAATTAATTTCCAATTTTTTTATATACATCAGTTTTATAAAAATAAAATCTACTTCAACCTCTAAATTTTATAAAAATAAAATGCTAGTAATCTTATAGAAAAATGTCAAATAAACAAATCTTATCATATGTACCAAGTTTATAATTCATTTTGTACTCTTTTAAATTCGTTCCTAACAAAAAACATAAGCCATTACCCCCTCCCCCTTATCAAACAACGTATCGTTACCAAATCTTACAATTATCCACCAAATAGTATGTATAATGCTATGAACCAAAAGTTTCTTTACTCAAACCACTCAGAATAAATATTAGTTAGTTACCCTCAGAATCTTAATTAGATAAATATTTTATTTCTGCCAACATATTTCTTAGGTGCTCAACACATTTAAAAATATGTAAACTTTTACAATTTTTTTTCTATCTCTACACTTGATTAAATAGTAAAAGTTGTAATCGATTAAATACCATTGATATTTATTTTATATACCGTTTTCTCTTATAAAACTGATCTATATAAAAAACTGGATATTAATTTCTGTTTTAATTTATAAAATTTTAAACACCCTTCACCTTAATAGAAAAAATAAACTGAGTTAGTGGTTTGGATGAAAATTTATAAAAATTATGTGACAAAATATAAAAACCGCATGTATATTCTGTTATATATATATGTGTGTGTGTGTGACAAAATTAATTAAATAAAATAAATTAAAAAGAGTTTAAGTAAATTGCCAAAATCGTCCCTGAGGTTTTATATTTGTCAGTTTCATCCAAATACCCTTCAACTTAACATAAAAGTAAACTAAGTTAGTGGTTTGGATGAAAATGGCAAAAAAATACCAAAGGTGAAACGCTGTTTGGCACAAAAAACTCATTTTAGTTGAAACTGTCAAACATGCCTAAACCTTAGGGACGATTTTGGCAATTTACTCTAATATATATCATATATCATATATGTCCAATTTCTAAACAAAATATTCATAAATTCATTTTTTATTGAAAATTACTATTAAACTATTATTATTGCTAGGTTGTGTACCCTGTGTATTACACGTATTGTTATTTATATATCATAGATAATTATTGTTATTTAAGATGCTAATATATCATAGACAATTATTGTTATTTATCAATATATACATAAGTTAAAACCTACAAGTTAGACAACTTGAATTATGAATAAGTTGAAATGGAAAGCTACACATTATAAGTGTGATAGTACGCCTAAATCTTAATATTAGCTAGAATACATATTTCATTAATGAATTTCATTTTGATATCATGTTTTGTTTTTTTTTTGTGCAAAGAATAGTATAATTTTATTTTATAAGTCACCATATGATTTTTATACCAATGTTTAAAGATTTTATTCCATTTGTTTTTTTCTTTAGGTTGCTATATCGAATAACGGTACCGTAACGAATCAAACTGATACTGATCGAAGCTGAATTCCTGTCGCATTGTGCGAGGGATTCCACTATTTATAACCAAAAAATTATATATTCGTTATTGTTAATAACTAAAAAAACTAAGCTCGTCCCATAATTTATTCCACCGATCAAATGTAAACTCAAGCTGTTATGCAAATATTATTTACATTAATGAAAAATAGCTTATATATATGATTGATCGTAAATAGATTACAACCATAAGTTAAATAAAATTGAATAACTATATAAAATTAATCTAAGAGTAAATTACAAAAAAAAACGTCTTTTATGTTGATATTAAATTGAAAGTGAGTCCTTTTTCTTCAAAAAGTACAAAAACGTACTCGATTATTGCAAACCCTTGTACGTTATGTCTTTTCGCCCAAACCGGGTTAAATTTTAATGTTAAATTTGGGCAAATTGATAATTTTACTCAGTTATTTAAAATATATTTAATAAATACAACAAAAGAAAATTTAAAAAAATTAAAATACAGAAAAAGATACATATATCATATTAGATCCTCTATCACTTTCTCTCCCGTAACTCTCTCTCTCTTTCTTTTTCTCTCTCTCTAACTTGTTCTCACCACCACCACCACCATCTTTTCCAGCCGACGGCCACCACCCTAGAACCTAAGTCAACCTTCGCACATCTTCAAAGAGAGAGGTGGGAGCTCGATTTTGGAAAGAGAAAGATGGGATATCGATTCAAAACCCTAATACTAAATTGAAGCCTCAAATCCGTAATTGCGCTTGATTTTGGAAAGAGAGGGTTGGAGAGCGATTCAAAATTGGAGATTGGCTAAGGGTGGCAGTGAACGGTGGTTGAGGTGTGTGTTGTTGCTTGGGTTTATGTCTGACCGGTGGTTGTAGTAGGGGTGGTTTTGGTTTTTTCGTATTAATGCACATTTACAGTGCAACTTTTTTTTTTGATAAAAAAATTATACATAAAATATAGCGAGTTTTATTAAAAAAATTCAAAAATAAAAATAATATTTTTGGTATGTTTTTAGGTCTTTTTAGTTAGTTTTTTGTTTTCTCATTTAAATTAGTTTTCTCATAATCCATCCCCTATATATGTATGCGTGCGCGCGCTGAAAAAGGGGTTTCTATCAATGTAAAGTTTTTTTTTTTTTTTTAATTTACGATATGTTCACTCAAAACCAAAACAATCATGATCTCCGGTTGGTGCATTTGGCTAATGTGGAATGAGGTTGCATTCAATCAGAAAGTGGCCTCGGTCTCAAAGGTTATAACAAACATCAAGGTTTTTGCTTACCTTTGGGTGAAGAATCAAATGAAAAAGAAGGTGGCGGATTGCTACCTTTGGAATCCTGATTAGGAGATTTGTAGTTTGGATGTTTGTAATCTTCTCTTTTGTTGTATCTTTTTAGGGGTTTTAGAAGCTTGCTTGCCCCTTTCTTAATAAAAACTTTTCGCCTTGGCTGTTCACAGGAAAAAAAAAAAGGGGATCGGTCAGTTTTAGTAGTGTCGATCTCTACGTTACATACGTTGTGTACAAAATTTTAAAAGCTCACATTATATTGTTTTAATTTAAGAAAATATACATAAAATGATAAGTTAAGTGAGGAGTAACAGTTACTTCCATGTTTTTTTATATAACTTTTAGTTAAGATTTATGATAATATATATAGATTTAAAATAAGGTGACAAAAATATTTTCTAATTCAAAAACCGTATAATCCAAATTCTTTCAAGAAAAGTAATGTTAGTTTTTCCTTAGGCCAAAATATAGCTCATATATTTTAAAACTAGGTTAGAACCCCGTGTAATACACGGGTTGAATAAATGTAGTTTTATATATCAAATAATAGAAAAATATATTTTTGAAACCTCGTTTATTACACAGGTTGAATAAATGTAATTTTACATACCAAGTAATAAAAAATATATTTTTAAAAATCTCATTTATTACATGGGTTGAATAAATGTAATTTTATATATTAAATACTAAAAAGTTATATCTTTAAGAACTCTGTGTATTGTACGGGTTAAGTAAATTTTATTTTATATATTAATAATGAAAAAAGTTACATTTTTAAGAAGCTCATGTATTGTATGGGTTGAGCACATGTAATTTTATATACCAATAAATAAAAAGTTATATCTTATTATATCTTTATAAATCCTGTGTATTATAAAACTTTTGGACTAAATTGACAAAATAGCCCAAACCACAGGGACTAAAATGACATTTAACTCTTTACATTATATTAATTCATATTTAGTGTACGTATTTTGTTAATGTCAAGATAAATAATTTTGAAATCTAATAAATATTTCAAAAGATTATATTATCTCCTATCTGAATTGTTTAAATTTAATTTTATAATTATCTTTTAATTAATATTAATTATCTATAATTAAGTAGCAGATAAAGATGAGAAAACTAAAAAATAGATGGCTCCAATGAATGACATGTGTTCTAAAGTTGGTTTCTTTTATTATATAGTATAGATATCACATACTTATCATTTGTATACTATCTTTTTTTCACTTTTATTTTCTCATTAGGATGCCAAGAAAATAAATTACAAACAAACGACAGGTAAACGAACAACAAGCTATACGTCATAAGTCACAACTCATTTTTGAATTACAAAACTGATCCTACAAAACTGATCCTACTTTCATGTTTCTAATACCATATCCGTATTTGTATTTTTATCAAAGACCTGAATGTGCTAGTGTTATTTTGCTAACAAATTCCGCGTTTATTCCAAGAAATACAAGTCACCAGCAAAATAGTTAGTTGTAAGGCTAGATAACATTTAAAACGCAAAATTCAAGTCACTAACTTTATGAAAGCTCTTTTAATATTAATATGTTTTAATTATTTATAAAAATAATTTTATATCAGTAAAAAGTTTAGAACAACTTTGGACTTTATTTGATTTAAATCTTTTGACTAATAAAAGATAATACCTGATTAAATCTTTAATTCTTTTATACTTGGTACGATTTTTTAATTAATAAATAAGTAACATTTAACTTTAGAACATACTAGGGGGAATACCCGTGCGATGCACGACATGCATAATAGTTATTGGTTTTTTCTGAAACGACAGGGGGAAGGGTTGTAACTAACATAATAGTTATTGTCTTTATTTTGCCTTTTGAGACCACGCTATAACAGGTTAAACAGTACATGGGGAAGGGTTGTAAGTAACATGTTAACAACTTATTTATATCAAACAAAGTAAAACCACGTAATAATTGTTGAGATATAATAACCCAAAAGGCACCCATTGACTCAAGTGTTGTGACATTGCAGCATAGCTTCTACATGGATTTTCATTTAGCAAGCAATGCATTTGTCCATTCAAAGAATTTTGGGCACTCCATAACAAAACCAGATATCGTTTATAATGGTTCGTTTCGGTATACATGCATTCGATATACCAATCAACACCGGTTTTACATGGATTAAAACCATTAAAAACCAAACCTTGGTACCCATGTTCGAACAGTATCAATTCGGGTAATCACGGTAGTTAAAGTTGCTAGGCAAAGTTACTATTTGTCGTAGTCACTACTAACATCACCGGTTAATACTAAGAGAATAATTTCTAGCGATTATTAGTTCATGCTTCCTACTATAAACTTTTGTCCCTTGGGCCCTGTGCGTTTCCCCTTTGAACCCACTTCAAGCACGTAGCCCACACGGACCACACCTTTCATAAATTAATTACACTAAAATCACCAACACTTGTAAGCATGCATAATTTGAATCAATAACATTTCCATTTATTTAAAGTGACAGTATATAACCATATATAATATAAAAAAGTTGATGCATATAAAAATAGTTCAACTACTGGATATGAACATCAACTTTATGGGTGAGGTCATGCATATCTCTATATACTTGATGAGGTCAAAGTCAAATGCTTGATCATAGGCTAAGCTTGTGCAGAAAGTATTAATTAAAAAAAATCTACGAATCTGTCTGCTCAATGGTGTATGCCTGGATGTTCAAAAACAAAATAATAAAATATCACTTTTTGAACCAATTTTGACATCTAAATCAATTGTAGGCTAAGCTTGTGCAAAAAACTGTTTACGGCAACCTTACCCAGCCAATTTTGACCCGTACCAAAATGACTTGTTTTGGCATGTTACTAAACACGTTTGAAAACTGCCATTGTAAACTCAGTTGATTTTTAAGTTGGGCTCAACTTGGGATGCCTCTGGCATTAGCAATTCTAGTAAGTATCCCAAACTTCTGGCAGCCATATCTTCAATCGCCTTTTTAATAAACTATACCTGTAACATTAGGAATGGTTAACTATTGATCATGGCTAATAGCAAACAGCTGCCCAGAAAGAGATCTTCATGCCCTCAATTTTCAAAAGTTTTTCAATAGCATACATCACATTACATTTATTCTTGGTAATCAGAAATCACGGCATCTGCTTCCAAATGATGAATGCCCAACACAAGTTCCAAATTCTTCCATCGTTAAACCCACATACCATCCTTTGAACCTCATCTATAGCAAAAAGTCAAAAATAAAAATTTTACAAACAATATCCAAACTAATAGTGCTTAGTAACATATAATATTATGTAATAAAACATTTTTTATAAACATATCACAAAATTTATAAAGTTTGTGTGAGAATACATGGCAGTTTATATGCTTAATGCTTTAAAACATATAATTGTATTTCAATAAAGGATAAATAAAAATAGAACGGGTCAAAACAGGTTCGGGTCAGAATAGGTTAATTTAAGCAAGTTACTGGTGAAGAGTCTTTAAGCAAGTAAGTTACTTTGTTCTGGCTGTCATGTTGGCCATGTCGATTATGTGCGGAACTCAGCAAGAGTACCATAAAGGATGTTCACTTGATTAAAAAAAATCAACAACTGCAGATAACAAAATATGAACAAAACAGTAATTACAAAAATTAGTAATCATATGCTAATTTACATGATAAATCATTGAAGATCGTTACCATTAATTGCCAGCCATTCGTTAAGATCTTCTCCAGGAGGTCGGCAAACAACTTCCGTCAAATATCCACTACCCAAAGTTGCATCAATGTGTTTTTTAAGTTGTGCGCCCTGAACACGTACGTATATCCGAGCACTCTTTTCTGGCCAAAAAGTCTTCTGGTTTCTACAAACATAAACGTGAAAAGATCATTTGGCACTCTTGATCTGCTAACCAATAACTTGCCTTGCAAAACAACAAATACGATAATTACTCAAGATTTGTAGGTAAAACTTTTTAAGATATATAAGCATCACTAAGGTGCCAGCTTACATACCTTAGCCATATGTGAATATGAGAGATGTAGATTTCCAAAGTGATTTTTCCCATAAAAGAAACTCGCATTAAAGCTCAAGTAATAAAAGGCCGGACAAAGAATTATTAAACAGGAAGAATCAGTACTCACGCCAAAGTGTAAGGTTGTAACTGCGGAACCATTGGGTGACATTCCAAAGGCTTATACACACACTATAAGCACACAAAAAAAGAATCAGAACCGTAAGAAGTACAAAAAGTTAATATATCTTTACACATAAAAAAAAAGAATCAGTACTCACGCCCAAGCTTCAGTTATAGAGCTCGAGTTGGCTAGCCTGTGTAAATGAGCTTACTACTTAAGTATTAACCCAATTTCGATTCAAATAGTGTTCAATCATCACAACCTCTTGTAGTTTTGAATTTCAAATCAAAAAAGTATTAGGTTCAACCAGATAAAAAGGCATAATCATTTTAACGTGGGTATTTCAGGAAACTAAAAAGGATCAGATAACACCTCCTAATAACAAAACCTTTACTGGAACAATCTTGTATACCAACCTGCAAAACATAGATAAACGTTGATTTCTTATAAATCGAAATGGAAAACCAATATTAATGGACTAATAATAAGTGGATGTAAACAAAAAAAGAAAACAAAACCCTTTATTGGACATGGTAAGCCGAAGAACCCTATGTCCCTGCAAAAACAATGGATTCGTAATCAGCTTAATATATCATTGGTTGGGGAGAGAGCAAATATACATAAAGCATTCGTTGCAGACGATGTTAGAATTGAACGAAGGGGCGATTCACATCCACCATACGGTATACTTAAACACCGATTACAGCTTCAAAACACAGGTATAGATTAGTCTCATTCGATTATCATCATTACCGAACATAATCAAATCCAAAAACATACCTCTGTAAGTCTCAATCGGAACCCTAGATGGAAGATTTGGGAATTTGGAAGTAGAAGATGATGATGAAGATGTGCTTTGGTCTTGTCTTTTGTGCGTTTGGATGATAAAGGGTTTCACAATTACTGACATTCAATTGAATAACCATCAAAGTCCCTTCCTCTGCTTGCCTGTTCTCATTCCCCCCATTCTCTTTCTGGCGATCTATGCCTGATTCTCTCTCTATATGTATTAATTGAGCATGAATTGAAGCAGGGTTGAAGGAATTGAATCGATTAGAAACAGATGCATTCAATCGCCGATATAGGAGTCTGAAATCCCCCAATTACCCTTTTAGTGTCTTAAAATTTTGGATGAAATGGCTTACACATCCTTGTACGTAATGCTTCACAACTTGTAAAAATAGTAAAATTACAATTTGGTACATCACTTCTTCTTTTTAATATATTATAGATATAGATTATTAAGTAAAGTAAATTAAATGCAATTAATAGGATTTTTATAGGCTAGTGCATTTAAAACAACCATAAATTTTGGTTTTAAAATAGAACATATAACTAAACTTTAGAATATATATAGATAACTTTTTACTACCTCCTTTCAAAAAAAAACTTTTTACTACCAAACGTCAAATATTGAATACAATTATTATTGAAATGAAAGAAAGTACAAAAAAGTTCTTGATTTAATCATGAATTAATACGGTTAAAATTATTATTTTATTGAGCATATGATACGTGCAGTGGAATAAAAAATGTATTAATATAGGTGCATAGTGTCCTTACTAAAAAAGGGCAGGAAGAAAGAAATGAGAAGTGACTTTACATACAACGTGTGAAATGTCATATCCTTCAAATTACTGCCCTATATACATTTGACGGGACAACACTTTGCTTGTATTTAACATATATTAATAAAAAAGTGATATATGCACAAACCTTTGATGTATATAGTAAAAGTATTATGAAGTTGACTGTAGTATATTTGTTTATATCATTTTAATGCATTTACTGCTTAATAGAATAAGATTATAGTAATGAATATTGAAAAAAAATTATAGTCCTTTAAAATCACTCAATATCATTGTGTTATAAGTTTGTAAAATTTTTATAAGTAGATTTAAAGTTAAATGATCGAAATGAAATACATATAAAAAAATCTTAGTTGCAATTTAATATTAACGCTTATGAAAGGTGGAGTAGGATTGATACAAACTAAATTAAATCTAAAAACTATAAGAATTAATAACACATGGATAATTTATAAAGAATCAATAAGGGTATATTTGTCTTTCACAATATACAAGGATTATGGAAATCCCTAGTTTCATTCATTTATAATTTGTAAATTTAACAATGTCAATTTTTTTTTTAACGAGCTCGGTACCGGTAACGGCAGCGAAAGTACCGATCCGGAAAATCATCGAAATTAGGTACCGGCACCGAAAATGCTTGGTACAATACGGTATGTTATTTGAAGGTAAAAATCAATAAATACAGGTATGGTGCTAGACCGGTGTCGAACCGAAAGTAACGATTTTGAAAACGCCAAAAGGTGGGTACCAAATGGGTACCGAAAATGATTTGGTATAGTAAATTTGATACCGATATGATACCGGTTCGTTTACAGGATTTGATACGATTTGCTCATCAATATTCTAAATATCCAAGTTAATTTTACATGCTACAATTCATTTATTACAGAAAAAGACAAAAAAGAAAGCAAAATAAGTTGTTGTGTATATAAAACCTCATTCAAACGAAATACAGTTTACTTACTGTGTGTATGAAAAGTAATCTAAACTGTGCAATTACTTGCATTGCTGCGTTGCTACAGGATTTGATGAGCTCGGTACCAACCGGTATCGAAAATACCATTACCGAAATCCCCAAAAGTGGGTACCGGTACCGAATATACCTACTATGGTACGGTTCGGTACCGATCGGTACTGGTACAGCACCAGTATTTGAAGGTAAAAACCGGTGAATACCTGTGCAGAACCGGTACCGAAAATACACTAGTTTGATAAATTTGAGACTAATACCTATACCCGATACCATCTAATTTTAATTTAATAACAAATCACTGTTAATTTTAAATAATTCTATTTCTAATTTTAATTTAATAATATTAAATCACTGTTCATTTCCTTTCCTTTTTATCATATATAGATTTTGTGAACAACATATGCTATTACATAACTAGCATAATTTCATGTTTTTAAAGTGTAAATTACTTTTTTGGCCCCTGTGGTTATATCAGTTTTACTATATTGGCCCAAAATAAGATTTTTTAACAGATTTGCCCTCATGGTCCCTATAACTAACCTTTTTGGCCCATAAATCTAACCAAACCCCAACTCAGGTTAATTTATTGGTCACATGTTTAGCACATGATGTCTAATTTGGTCATTTTACCTCCCTCTATAAATAAAACCCTAAACCCCTCTTCATCTTCTTCAATAAATCATTTTCTTCTCCACCACCACCCCATGAAAATCAAAATTAATATATTCATCTCTCTCACTCATAGTTTCTTCATCATAAATTAAATTAAATTCAATTATGCCCATTTCATCCTGAATCATTCTTCAAATGGTTTCTCTTCAACAATCCGACTCTTCTAGTCCGGGTCGGTTTCAAATAACCCGACCCTACTACACTCCTCCTCCATCCTCAGCTGCTTCTTCTCCATCCAGCTTCCAGAAACATCTTGGTCGTTCAATGCGTACCGTGCGTTCCAGTTTCTCGCACTCAGGATACACAAACAACAGCTGTTCCTCCTTAGCCGCCTCTGCAGAACAGGAACAAACCCTCCCACCCTCTGTCGAATTAGAAAACGTCACTGATTCCTTCATAGACACGCTTTTGCAACAGCTTGCCACTGCTAAGTTATCCAACTCATCCTCTTCTGTGACGTAATCCGATGGATATTACGGACTCTCGCAAGTGTTCAGTGATTTCTCCGCCTATAGTAGTGACATATCTGGAGAGCTACAGCGTCTGGCTTCAACATCAGAGGAGGTGAAGAATTTGACTGAAACTGATCGAAAGAATTTACAGGAGCCGGAGCCCTGCTTAGGGTTTCTCCAGCGCGAGAATTTCTCTACTGAGATCATTGAAAACATTTCACCTGAAGATTTACAACCCACGGTTAAGATCTGTGTGGATAGTCTAAGTTCGAGTTTGATTGCTGTCAAGAGATCAGCAGCTGCCAAAATTCGGTTGCTAGCGAAAAACCGAGCGAATAATCGAGCGTTAATCGGTGAATCGGGTGCCGTACCCGCGTTGATTCCGCTGCTTCGGTGTGTTGATCCTTGCACTCAAGAACACGTTGTCACTGCGTTATTGAATTTATCTTTGTTAGATGATAATAAACCGTTAATTGCTGGTGCTGGTGCAGTGAAATCTTTAATTTATGTGTTGAAAACTGGCACAGAAGTGTCGAAACAGAACGCATCGTGTGCGTTATTAAGTTTAGCAATGGTGGAGAGAGTATTTATTGAAGAAGATGAAGTGAAAAAACAGGGTTTAGGGTTTTATTTATAGAGGGAGGTAAAATGACCAAATTAGACATCATGTGCTAAACATGTGACCAATAAATTAACCTGAGTTGGGGTTTGGTTAGATTTAGGGGCCAAAAATGTTAGTTATAGGGACCATGAGGGCAAATCTGTTAAAAAAATCTTATTTTGAGCCAATATAGTAAAACTGATATAACTACAGGGGCCAAAAACGTAATTTACTATTTTTTAAATATAAAAAGAGCACATGCTACTACATAACTAGCATAAGCACAATCTCATATTTATTTTTTATTTTGTAAACAACACACACATGTTGTTACATAACTAGCATAATTTCATGCTTTTTTTTTTAATTTCGGAAACAAAACATACTATTACATAACTAACACAATTTCATATTTTTGTTAGCATTTTAAACAACACATATTGTTACATGCTAACACAATTTCATGTTTTTGTTTTAATTTTGTAAATAGCACATACTATTACATAACTAGTAGAAAACAAGTTTATTTCCAAATAAGCTCCCAGTAACAACACAAAAGGAAAAAAAATAGCAATACATAAGAATTACACAACAAAATAAGAACACAAGTATAGATTTAAAATCAACACAATACATTTTTATACTAGCACATTCCAACTACATAACTAGCACAATTACAAAACATCTTTTTGTAAATTTTCAAAAAGTCACTTTTATAAATAAAAAAGAGAATTGCGATATGATACTCATATTAAAGATAAATGTCGACATCTGCATAAAATATACGTGAAATAGTCGGGCCAAAAATATGGAGATTAATCCCATTAAAGAGGCCAATGTTCAAGGTTTTTTTTTTTCATAACTATGCGTAAAGCTTCCATAGACATTAAAAAAATATCGGGAGAAAGTGGATCACTTTGTCAAATAATCCACTTTATCCAAAACTCTTTAGTGGGTGAGCCATTGACCAAGACCGAAGTCCTAGTCAACTTAAGAGTACCCATAATCCATGTGCACCACAGGGGAAATTCATATTGATGATAATCGAGTGAATAAATTCACAATTCAATTAGTTAAAATCTTTTCCAAAACCTACTTTACATAGAATGGCTTTTGACTTACTTTCCTTAATCCTGGATATTAACTCACTGATTATAAGGGGACCATCTAACACTGGATCGTAAATTATTAAAACTATGTTCAATTAATCAAGAATAAAACTTTGTTTTGATTAAAAGTGGAAGTCAATTGAATGGATTAATCATTGAATATTTGGTTGAAAGCTTAAGACACAAAAACAAAGATGAAGGGGTATGGTCTTAAATCCTGTGCCAATCAAATGAGTTAACCTCATGTCGCGCGCAATACCATACCCAAAGTAAACCAAAGCCTTGGCTTCCTCGATCTCGTGCCGACTACAAGGGTGTGCCCCCAGCCGCGCGCGAGGTCAGGACCAAGAGAGAACCATTTCTAACACTTAGTTCCTTTGACAAAAGACCTAGCTTCCTTAAACTTACGCCGACTACACGAGCTTGCCCCGGTTTGCACGCAGTGACAAGAAGCGCAAGGCAACAACGGACAGTAGAGAAAGCACGGGTGACAGGAAAGTGGGCAAATAGGCGCTCAACAGGCTGTATCTGATCGTGCTACACGATGAGCAATCGTGCAGCAGACAAGAAGTACACAATGAGACATACGTGGCACCAATCAGCTTACACCGACCACTGCTCCATGCTCTCCACTTAAATGCTGATGACAGACTAGACAACAAGGACAGTTGTCAGGACACGTGGATCCATTTAACATGCGCCAATTACCCTCTCGCTGGAATCACTAATGGTCGTGGCAGAGGAGACATAATGGATATTCCTTGTTGTCAACCTCAGGCCCAAGGTCCATCAACCCATCTCCTTCACAAATCACCTTTGCTATAAATAGAGAACTTCACCTCCAGGTTTAAGGATCACTCTCTTGCTCTCTCACTTAATACACATACTTTTATCCTCAGAACAAGTTCTTATTCTCACGCCAGAAGGTGGTTACAAGAAGAATCCCTCTATTCCCCTCCTTGTAACGAGCTTCACGGTGTGTTGATTGTTTTGCAGGATTGACATAGCTGTTCATCGAGTTCAGAAGAAGATTAACCTTATTTTGTCGAGTCACTAACTACGAACTAATCACTTGATTAGTTTGGTTTTTCTTCAAAACAATTGTGTAATCTCAAATTCAGCTAATTACTTTAAGAATATTGCATACTACAAAGTTTATTATTATATTCAATGATTCGTTATATAAGCGATTCCTAAACTAAATATAGCTAAGATTCTCTAAAAAATCTTTAAAACAATTACAAAGACATAAACAAGAAAAAAAAATCATCTCCAAACTTTTATCTTAATCTTACTTTGATTTTGCTTGTTATTCTATGTGGAAGTAATTTCTTTATTTAATGTGTTCTGCATCGGTAGCAAGTTACCATAATAGTAACTTGATCTTCATGTTTTTCAGTTTTTCGTTAGTATTAAGTTACCATTGGTAGGAATTTTCTTCTATCATATCAACTTTAAGAGAAAGTTGTTCTTCTCCGCTTAATTAGTAACTTGATCTTCATGTTATTTTGAGCTTCAATCGATCACCGTTATCAAGTGTTTCATCAGCATAAATATTAAATAAGGGGGAATATTACTACTAATATAGTATTGTCCTTCAACATCACACTAAGCAAATATCATGAATTGTAAGGACCTTAAAACCGAGTAACCTATAGTCGAATCACATCACAGTGTACTGTTTAAAAAATAGTAGTTCTCTTAAACACGCAATAAAAATTCAACTAAAAATTAGGGCTGTTCAAAAAGCTCGCGGCTCGGAGCTCGCTCGGATTTAGCTCGGAAAAACTCGCTCGATTTGGCTCGGTTTAAAACTGAGCCGAGCCGGCTCGGCTCGGTTAGAAAGTGAGCCTAGCTCGGCTCGGCTCGTAACGAGCCGAGCTGGCTCGGTTCGGCTCGCTTTGTAGCTCGGCTCGGTTTAGCTCGAATTATTTTACTTATAATAAGTTTTAATTTTATATACATTATAATATATTAAAAAAAAAACTGATTATTATTTACATGTATATAGGTTTGTAATTTGATATTTATGGCATATTTGAAGATTGATTACCATACTAATGAACTAATATTGTATTCTATTGAAATTAAAACTTATTTTGCGTTGTTAAACTTGATTTTGGTTTGAATTGTATTAGGTTGAACTTATTTTGAATATATTCTTTTAAATTTTGAATAATATTTTAGGCTATTAAATTTTAAGAGGTATATATTAGTTTTTTTTTTTTTTTTATAAAATCGAGCCAAACCAAGCCGAGCCCGAGCTTAGATTTTCAGCTCGCTTTCAAATCCGAGCCAAGCTGAGCCAGCTCGGTTTATAATCGAGCCGAGCCCGAGCTTGGCCTGGCTCGGCTCGGCTCGGCTCATGAACAGCCCTACTAAAAATAGTACTAGTTGTTAAAAAATTCAATTTGTTAATAAATATCAAAACATATGAAGGCCTTACACCACAATCATAAGTAATCCTATCCGCTAGCCAAGAGTATCACCGACTTGAACCACATACCTGCAAACAATCTAACTTACCTGCAAAAGTCTGTTACGATGAGTAAGTTATATAGTTTAGTTTAAAGTGTTAATTATACGTCAAAACACGTTATTTTAAACTTAAGCCTAGTATATATAAAAATACTCATATCATCTTTAAAACACATTAACTATTGTAGGTCCCCTAATCTGTGAGGATCGTAACAGAATCGTCGATCTAACCTAGAGTGCGGAATCCCCTAGATCAGATTTCACAGAAAAGTGTAGAAACAGAATTTCCAATAAAAACGATCTTTATTGATTATCTTCAAACGATTACAATCAATCTAGATCTCCCAATTCGTTCAAGCCTTTGTCTTTCACGAATTCTCTCCAAGATGATTAAGGTGATTAGAAGATTAACCTAAACCCTAATGCTAAGCTTTGTTTATATAGGACAAAGTTTTGCATATGGGCTAGGACTTGGGCAAGGCCCATTTCGCAAACCCTCCCCCATATGTGGGTTTGGTTTGGCCCAATCACTCTTAATTAACTATTACAAAGCTAAACTCGCTAACTGTTTATCGTTTAACTAATTACAAGATATCTAAAGACCAAATCTAAGCTGTTGTCACAAATATGCACCAACAAACTCCCCCTTGACAATAGCTCGCAAAGGTCACTTCAGTCTTCAGAATCTCCAAGTCTTTTGGTCTTTGGATAGCTTCAGCTTTAACAGCTTCTGTCAGCAACAGACTCCCCCTAAGCTGATGCATCCAATCACCAAATCTTCAAAACAGTAGCACTTGAGTAAACTCCAGGTCAGCATTTGAATAGCATTCTTCAGACTCTTCAACTTTGTCTGCAATGTAGAAAGGAGGTTCTACCATGCATCCAAGCAAACTCTCATCTTCACAGCAACTTCTCAGCAACATACTACTTCAATCTGTATACTATAAGACAGACATCTCGAGAAACCATAAGATTTTTTCAACATAAGTTAAACAAATTATTATTGTTCAATAGATTAGTTAAACTGTATAACATATTAAGCACTTTCCAAATCAACACCAACACGCACAATTTTAAACAAACACCTTATAACCTGCATGATTGAAAATTTTGAACCCACTTTCTAACAATGTCTCCCCCTATCAGCAACAACTCCTCCAAGAATAACAGTTTTCCGTACATTAAGAATTTTAACAGAAAAAGACACTATTTTTGTATTTTTGTATTTTTGTATTTTCTGAAAGCAAATAAATACGAAAAGCAATAAACACTCTATTTTTGTGAGAATCACCGGTAAGAAGATCATATCAGCACAATCAAACTGTTTCACACCATAAGGTAATTCTTTATGTAATTTTTCGTGAAAAGCAGTCCAAGACGATTACCAGTATGTTTGTCCACTTAAACAAACTGCATGAACATTTCAAGTACCATTACCGTATGATACGTTAAGGTAATATTATTTCTGATATACTAGTGTGTCCCACTTCAGGATGTACCCCCGCGATCAAGGTATGCACAAAGATTCATCGTAGTAGGTGAGTATACTGAATTCATCCGTTTTGTATTTCAACGTTTAGAAAATTGGTGAAAAGGTCAGTACATCCGTACAGTAGAGAGACCAAAATATCTAATGAGGGCTAAGACAGATACCATTTTTGGTACGATTTATGCTTTTTGCACTTTTTGAATAACTCTCTATGAGAGCTTCTTCATTTTTAGGGTTTTGGCACTTTTAGCTCTTTTAAGATATCCTGGGTGTGTCTAGGTCAGCATGTATCTGGATGCAGCAGAAGGACACCCCTGATATCCCTAGATGAAATGACAGTATAAAGACCCAAAACTTCAGATTTTGGCAATCTATCAACGCAAGAATTAAGGTCATTAAACCATACACCACTGATGTGTTCCCCACTCATACTCAGTGCATTTAGGTTTATATCACTTTGGTAAGTTGATTATTTCATGCTTTTGCCTACTGGTACATCATATGATGAAGCTGCTATCACACTTAAGCAATTTAGGTTCAATTTCAGTGTGACAGTCTAACTTGCTGATGTACTATCATTTCTTCTTTTTCACACAGTGATAACTCATTTTTGATTTTCAATTTTTTATGTTTTTTATTTTTCAATGTTTTTGTATTTTTTGATTTTTAAGAAAGTAGTAAACTATTTGCAAAATTCTTATGAAAAACTAGTTATTCAGGATTCCTCATCCCGTTGAGTTCGTCTAAGTGTTCAAAGCGAGCTCTATCAAAAGCTTTTGTGTAAAGATCAGCAAGGTTATCTTCTGTGTCGACTCGATGTAATTCAATTAGTCTTTTTTCAGCACAATCCCGTATAAAGTGATGACGTATGTCAATATGTTAAGTTCTACTGTGCTTTACGGGATTGTTTGTGATTGATATAGTGGCATTATTATCTATCATAATAGGAGTACGAGTGAAATCCAAACCGTAATCGCGCATCTGCTGTTGAATCCAGAGAACCTGAGAGCAACAGCTACCCGCAGCAATATATTCAGCTTTACACGTAGAGGTAGACACACGAGATTGCTTCTTGCATTGCCAAGACACGATCCTGCCTCCTAAGAACTGACAACCACCTGTTGTAGACTTTCTGTTTGATTTGCATCCTCCAAAGTCTGAATCAGTGTAAGCAACGAACCTCAAATCACTATCAGCTGGATACCACAACCCAAGTTTAGGTTTCCCCTTCAAGTAACGAAGAATACGCTTCACTGCTTTCATATGCGACTCTTTCGGATTCGCCTGATATCTGGCACACAAGCATACGGCAAACATGATGTCAGGTCTTGAAGCAGTCAAGTACATTAGAGAACCAATCATCGCCCTGTATTGAGTAGGATCAGCATCTTCAGTACTTTCATGATCTGGGCCAAGATTGTGGTTTTCGCAAATGGGTGTGTTGAAAGTAGAGCAATCATTCATTTTGAACCAACTCAAAATGTCATACACATACTTTGTTTGATGAATAAACATCCCATCCTCCTTCTGTTCAACTTGTAATCCCAGATTGTAAGACAAGTCACCCATAGCGCTCATTTCAAACTTGCTCTTCATCACCTGCTCAAATTCCTTACACATGTTCTCATCAGATGACCCAAAGATGATGTCATCCACGTATACCTGTACCAGCAGAAAATCTTCTTTCTTTCTCTTGATAAATAGTGTATTGTCAATCTGACCTCTTTCAAAACCATTCTTGAGCAGATCTGTAGACAGTGTCTCGTACCACGCCCTGGGAGCTTGATGTAACCCATACAAAGCCTTATCAAGTTTGTACACTCGATCTGGATAGTCTGGATCAACGAACCCATCTGGTTGTGAGACATACACCACTTCTTGGACTTTCCCGTAAAGAAATGCACTCTTCACGTCTAGTTGGTAAACTTTAAAGCCCTTGAACGAAGCAAAAGCCAGAAACAAACGAATTGCCTCCAACCTTGCCACTGGTGCAAACACTTCATTGTAATCAATCCCTTCTTGCTGATTGAAACCTTTGATGACTAACCGAGCCTTGTTGCGCGTGACAATCCCTCTTTCATCCTTCTTGCACCTAAATACCCATTTAGTGCCAATCTCTCTCTCACCTTTAGGAAGGTCCACTAACTCCCAAACCTTCAACTTTACAAACTGGGCCAATTCCTCTTGCATAGCTTCAACCCATGAATTGTCTTTAAGAGCCATATGAATGTTCTTCGGTTCCTCTTGGTAAATAAAGCAACTATACAAGCACTCATTCACTATCCCAGTCTTCTCAATCGAAACAAATAACCCAGAGTTCGCTGCAATGCTTCTTCTAGTCCGAACACCTGCAGTAGGATCTACAAGTATCATGTCAACTGGATGATCTCTATTTGCTCGTGTAGTAGCAACAGCATCGACTTCTAGATTATCACCCAAGTTTGATGCAACCTCCCCCTGAATATTCTGATTTGCAAACGGATTAATGAAATCCTCCCCCTGATTGGTTCAGTTTCACTATCGCTTGAATCAGGATCAGCAGCACATTGGGAAGTTTCCGGAGCATCTGACATGTCAACATTCGATCTAGGCATGAACTCGCCTTCATCGTCTTCACCAATCACTGTTTGAATCAACTGAGAATCATCTGCATCAGAAACCTCAGGAGTATTAAATGATTTAAAAACACTTTCATAATCATATAATATAGCAGGACCACTCGTTGATTGTTGAGGTTTGTAGGAAGTAATTTCCACATTAAAAACAACCTCAATTTTACCAGTTTTTAGTTTTAAAACCCTTTTATTCGGTGTGCCAGGCACGTAGCCTAGAAAGTAGCCATCGTCAGCCACCTCACCGAACTTCTGTTTATCTTTGTTTCGCACAATGGTGCAGGGTAATCCAAATGGTTCAAAGCCTGTTAAGTTTGGTTTTTCGTTAAACATCAACTCATGACAAGTTTTGTTAGAACGTTTAACGATTAAAACTTTGTTTAGGACGTAGCAAGCTGTATTCACAGCTTCTCCCCAGAAAAGAACTGGTAGTTTTGAATCTGAAAGCATAGTCCTAGCGGCTTCAATCAACGTCATGTTTTTCCTCTCAGCGACTCCATTCTGTTGAGGCATATAGGGAGCGGAATATTGATGTTCAATTCCATTTCGAAGACAATAGAGATCCAGAATCCGATTCTTGAACTCCGTGCCATTATCACTCTTTATCCTCTTGATTCTTGCATCATGAACGTTTTCCAGTTTTGTAAAAAGATCTGTCAGCATCTCCGCTGTCTCATCTTTTGTACCTAAAAAGAAAACCCATGAATAACGTGAGTAATCATCAGTGACAACAAGACAGTAGTACTTTCCACCTATGCTCCTCACATTCACTGGACCAAATAAATCCATGTGAAGTAATTCATAAGTGGCATTAATGGAATTTACTTTTTTAGACTTATGAGGTTTCTTGTGTTGTTTTCCCTTTTGACATGGAAGATATTTATCTTCCACTTGAAACCTCAGCAATGGAACCCCTTTCACTAGCTCATTTTTAATAATGTAGTTCATTTTGCGGTAGTGAATATGGGCCATGCGTCTGTGCCACAACATAGATTCAGCTTCAGATGCTTTTGACAGTAAACACGCCACCGCAGCAGTTGAATCTTTGGCACCCATGTCCATGACATAAGTGTCATTTTTCCTTGGTGCACGCATCACTATCCATTCATCCGGAATGACCAAACCCGGTTTCAACACCAAAGCCTCAGTATTTGTAAAATGGACCGAGTGACCCTTGTCGCAGACTTGTGACACGCTCATCAGATTGTGTTTCAGCTACTCAACATAGTTCACTTTGTCCAAAGTGATCTTCCCATTCGTCACTTTTCCTCATCCAGTAATCCTACCACCTTTAGCACCAGCAAAATTCACATGTCCACCATCATAATCTTCAAATTCAGAAAACAACCTCGCATCCCCCGTCATGTGCCTAGAGCAGCCACTATCAACATACCATAAGTTGATAATCCTCCTTAGCAGCTCCTGCACACACCAACCAAAAGATTAGTTAGAGTGGGGGACCTAAGCCTTGATGGTCTTGGGTCGTCCATATTCATCAACTACAGGAACATCCATCCAATATCCATCACTCCTAACTGGAGTCTTGGATCTTGGACCTGTTGATGGAAATGGGGTCTGATTTCCATAAGGTCTCTGGTCCTGAGGGTTCCTATATGTGTTTGGACTATGTGACCTTTGGAAATTTTGATTTTGTTTTTGATTCCAAGAACCTTGAGTATTGTAATTTCTAAAGCCATTGTTATAAAAAGTTCGACCACCATTATTTTGGTATCGATTTTGATATTGACCCTGACTTCTGAAATTATTTGAATTTTGGTTGTTCATTCTTGGTGAACTGCTTTTAGGTCTCTCATATCTGCCTGATGTAGATTCAGGCTGAAATCTTGGTTGATTTCTCTGAAAACGAGGAACTTGTGGAGTTCCTTTTTCAGCCTTATCTCCACCGCCAGCAACACCCACTTGTTGCTTAGGAGCAGATTTCTTTGGAGAGTTTGACTCTCTCTCCTTTTTATCACCTTTCTTCTCCGGTGACTTCCCTCTTTGTTTCTCACTAACTTATGCTTCAATCTTTTTGTTAGGACAGCAGCTAGCTACATATCCCTTTGTGTGACATTTGAAGCACGATCTCTTTTTCGAAGACTTCTCACCTGAAGCCTTTGAACTAGATTCTGGTTTTGATGATGATACCTTAGAAGGATTGTTGGTGCACGAATGTCTAAAGCCTACGTCTTAGTCTTAGTCAAGCTTGTATAGGGTCTAGGGGTCAAATATGTAAGTTTTGTATTGTATAGGGGGCTGTTTGTAAGTTTTGTAATGTTATGTCTTGATTCCGCTCGAAATGACATTATGTCATTTGGAGCGAAATCACAAGATAGTGATTCCGCCCGAAATGACACAATGTCATTAGGAGCGGAATCAGCTCCCGTATATATAGTTCAGTTGTTTTCTCATTTTGTAACCGAATGTCGAATGTGTAGCCGAACTGCTGCCGAATTTTTCTGAGAAGTATTAATGAGAAAACGTGTTTAAAGTGATCTGCATTCTATTTCTACTCCATTCTCTTTGATTCAAGTTGTTTGTGTATTTCCGCTGCATAAACAGTGGTGTTCATGCTCTGATTGACTCATTCGATCGTCAATAACGATCCTACAATTGGTATCAGAGCCAGTTATGAGCTAGAATACCAGAATCAAAGCTTTTTTACTACATTTTTTGAGTTTCTGGACATTGCCACGGATAAAATGGACTGAACTTTGGACATATTGTGTAAAATTGACAATTAACAAACCCTTGAGAGTTTCAGCATAAAATACGGCTTAAAACTGGTTAAAAATGGCTTAGAACCTGATTCCGCTCGAAAGTAGATTTTTGAGATTCTGCTCGAAATCAAGTGTTTAGTGCCTAAAGTTCTAATTCCGCTCGAGGAGTTGAAGCGGAATCAGTGATTTCGCTCGTATTTTGTGATTCCGCTCGAGGTTAATCGGTGATTCCGCTCCAGAGGTGATTCCGCTCGGAATTACCTGCTGATTTCGCTCCAAAGTTTTCAAAATCTGATTTCGCTCGAGTGTTATTTTCTGATTTCGCTCCAAAGTTTTTAAAATCTGATTTCGCTCGAGTGTTATTTTCTGATTTCGCTCATAACTAAAACTGTGATTCCGCCTGAAAATTCATTTTAAGAGTAAAATCATGGTTTGAGGGTTTAAGTCCGTTTCGTTCGTGATATCGTGTTGGGAATTCAGTCTGTGTAGAAATTTTTTCGGCAAAAGTAACCTGTTTTTCAAAAAGTTAAAAATTTTTCGGTAATTGACACCTAAAATGGAAAATCAAGATTTTTATAACCTTTTCGCGGGTAGCGGCATGACGGCAACACAAAATCCGGCAAGCATAGTTCAAAATGTCAACATGGAGAATGAACTAGGAACAATGCAGAAACCGCCAAAGCTTATGAACTTAGACGAGTATGCCGGATGGTCGGGTCGATTCAAGAATTGGGTCCAAGCCAACCATTTTGAGTGTTGGATGAAGATAGAGAAAAAATATGTTCCACCTGTTGATAGATTAGGCTTAGCGAAAGGCGTTGGAAGTTTAACTGAGACTGAACAGATTGATTTTAAGGCTGAGAAGAAGATGGTCAGTATTCTCCAACAGGCCATAAAAGAAGATATTCTTGGGGCTGTTACAACATGATGACAACTCGCAATCGATGTGGCAAGCATTAAAGGTGAAGTTCCAAGGCAGCGTTTCTATGATCAAAAGCAAGAAAGCCCTAATCAAGAAAGAGTTTGACATCTTCACCGGGGTGAAGGGTGAAACAACGAAGCAGTTGATTGAACGTTATTGCCATCTTGTGGTAGAGATGAAAAGATTGGAGATTACAAAGGCAAACGAGGAATGGATCGACAAGTTATCTGACGCATTACCTTATGATGAATGGGGCACATACTTAATGATGCTGAAGAATAACTCGGATTTCATGAATTTGAATCTCAGTTCATTTATCGAGAAGATAGAGGCTCATGAATTGGAGTTGTTGAATATAAGGAAGATGAATTCAGCAAATGTACAACAAGACGTATCTCTTTACTACAAAGGAAGCACTCCTGTTACAACAAATCAGAGTCCGAAGATACAAACGGGTTTTACTGCTGATACAAATTCAAGTGCTTCTACAAACACTCCACAATCAAACAAGTCCTCACCGTTTGTGAACTATGATCCAAACTTCAAAGCTCAGGAGCAGTCCTCACCTCAAAGCCCTACAAGTTCCAATAATCAGGCTTATGTTTCTGGGGTGCAATGCAACATCGCGGTTAATATTAAGAACGGAAATGAAATTACTGAAAGAGCCGCAAAACAACACATTGCCTTACTTGCTTCCGTTTTAGAGGCGTATGAAGGTTTAGTGGCGGGTAGGATCGGTAATCCGGATATGACTAAAGAAGATTACGACCAGATCGACCCGGAAGAGCTTGAATTGATTGATATAAAATGGTGCATGGCAAGTTTGGTTAGAAGGGCATAACGCTTTATGGAGATCACAGGCAGAAACAGTCTCTCAGGTCCTGATCAGAAGCTAGGGTTCGACAAATCAAAAGTTACCTGCTTCAAGTGTAAGGAACGTGGACATTTCAAGAGAGAATGCCCGAACCGTGAAGTGAACAACCATCAGAACCATTCACAAACGATTATTACAGGCAGGCGATCTATCATTGGCCTAACCAACAAACTGCTGTTCAGAGGCCGCAAATCGAAAACAAACCGGAGAAGGCTCTTATCGTGAATCAAGATGATGAAAGAGTAGCTGAAGGTTTTACCTGGGATAAATACATCCCTGGAAGCGATGGGCAGGCCATGATGGCAGAAATAGTTGAAGTACTGGAGATGGTGACTGAGCCAGAAATGGTTGTTGAAGATGTTCCTGTTGAGAATGTGGTTGATATTGAAGAAATCGTTGCAGAAGTTTACTATTACCAGTCAGAACAGGAGGTATTGGCAAGTTCTATGAAATCAATAATGCCTCCTAAAGTATTTGAATCTTTTGTAGGATATTTCGAAGAACCGACGACTGGATCGTGTCCAAGATACGAAGAAAAGAAAGAAGCAGTCGAGGAAATGATAGACGTGACAAAAGAGTTGACTGGAGAGACATTAAAAGATATCGCTGACAAAGCTCTCATGGGAAAGCTAAAAGAGGTAGACTCAGAACTCGAGAAGTCAGAGTTTGTCAGTACCGTGTCAGTCAAACAGAAGTCAGATCAGGAATCCGGAGTTAAGGAGGTCAAAGTATCCGGGGACTAGGTCAGTATTTCCATACAACAGAAGTCCCGGGATAATACCCCAGATATCACTAAGCATAAAGACCTAGTATCTCATAATAAGGGATCTTTCAAACGAGATTTCGGGGGTTACCCATATATCCTGGAGGTGTTCCCCAGGTAAAAGCAAGTAAATTTTAGGTTTATATCCCAAACAAATCTACTAATTTTGTAAAAACCTATTGGCACATCTTTAGCGAGACTGCTTAATGCATTTTAAACATTACATTTCTTTAGCGTACTGTGTCTGTCTAGCTGATGTACAATCATTTCCCCTATTATACACAAACTCCTTTTCAAGTTTTCTAATGTTTTTGGATTTTTGTATTTTATCATGTTTTTGTATTTTTCTGCGAATTTCTCCCCCTAAAAAGAAAAACATATTTTTGTGTTTTTGTTTTTATCGAAAAGCAGAAAACAAACTGTACTAAAAGTTGACAACACGACATGGTTCACATCTGATCGCCGCCCTCCTCGGCTTCACATTCTACTACCCTCCCAGAACTCATATTTTTTAACCCATTCAATTTTAGAAGATAATAAAATCTCTTTTTGTCAAAGGGTTTTGTATAAAAATCAGCTTTCTGATCATCGGTGTGTATGTGCTCAATCCGGATTAACTTCTTCTCGTGACAATCACGGATGAAGTGGTGACGGATTTCGATATGTTTTGTTTTAGAATGATGAACCGGGTTTTTAGTGATGTTTATAGCTGCTTCGTTGTCCACATAAATCGGCGTATCCAAGAATTGCAAACCGAAGTCGTGCATTTGTTGTTGGATCCAAAGGATCTTTGAGCAACAGCTGGAGGCTGAAACGTATTCTGCCTCACACGTAGAAAGCGCCACTGCGGTTTGTTTCTTGCACTGCCAGGTAACGAGTCGAGTTCCGAAGAACTGACACCCAACAGTGGTGGACTTTGCATTCTGCTTGCAGCTTCCAAAGTCAGAATCAGCGAAACCTGATTGGGAGAAGTCACCCGAGCGAGGATACCACAAGCCAATGCTTGGGCAGCCTTTCAAATACCGTAAAATACGTTTGACAATGGTCAGGTGTGACTGTTTCGGGCTCGACTGATATCTGGCATAGAGACATGTCGGGTACATGATGTCCGGTCGAGAAGCAGTGAGATACATCAGAGATCCAATGATTGACTGGTACAGTGTCTCGTCCACTTTCACTACACTTTCATCAGGACAAATCCCATGATTCTGTGCAAGGGGGGTTGCTGTAGGACTGCATTCAGTCATATCAAACTTGTCAAGCACGTCCTTCACGTATTTCGTTTGGTGAATGAAGATTCCATCGAGCATCTGCTCTACCTGCAGCCCGAGGAAGAACTTCATCTCCCCCATCAAACTCATCTCAAACTTTTTCTTCATCACTTTCTCAAACTCCTTACACAGATCGTCGTTGGTGGAACCGAAAATGATATCATCAACGTAAATCTGCATGATCAACAAATGGCCTGCTACTTCCTTTGTGAACAACGTGCTATCTACTGTCCCTCTGGTGAACCCGTTGGCCAACAGATATTGGGAAAGCGTCTCATACCAAGCTCTCGGGGCCTGGTGAAGTCCGTAGATGGCCTTGTCCAGCAGATAGACCTTGTTTTTGTGTTGTGGATCTGTGAACCCCGGCGGTTGTCCCACATACACTTCTTCTTTGATTTTGCCGTAAAGGAAGGCAGATTTGACGTCCAGCTGGTACACTTTAAAGTCTTTCCATGATGCAAATGCCAGGAAGATCCGAATCGCCTCGAGTCTAGCAACAGGCGCGTAAACTTCGTCGTAGTCGATGCCTTCTTGCTGACTAAAGCCTTGTACCACTAATCGTGCTTTGTTTCTCACCACGACTCCTCTGTCATCCCTTTTGCACTTGAATACCCACTTTGTTTTGATTAACTTTTGATTCTGTGGCAAATCAACTAGTCTCCAAACACCCAGCTTTTCAAACTGTAGCAGCTCTTCCTGCATCGCATTCACCCATCTATCTTCAGTCAACGCCTCTTTATAAGTTCTGGGCTCGATCTGTGAAATAAAACACTTTAATGAGAATTCTTCTTTCAAATGAGCAACAGAAGAATAAAAACATGTAAGAGCTCGGTTGATTTGGTCTCTAGTTTTGACACCACTTTGCAGGTCACCAATTATTTGCTCTGACGGATGGTAAGACAAAGTCCGAGGCATAATGGTGTCAGGCACAATCACTTCTGATTGCAAGTTCGATATATCAAGATCAACAGTTTGATCCTCAGCTTCCATTAAAGTATCATTTGGTTCCTCGTCAAAGGTCGGAGCGGGTTCCACCTCTGAGTCGTCAGAATCGTCAAATGTTGGGGCTGGTTCCTCTGGTGGTTCGTGAGCTGTTCCACTCGGTCCGGCTTCATCATTGTGAGTACCCTCGGTGGGTGGAGAAACTACGAGCGGTCTAGGCACTTGCTCCTGTGACATAGATTGCTGGTACTGGTACAGAAGTGCTAGTTCCTCATCACTCGGCTGAATCGGTAGTTGAAACGACTCCCAGAGCTTGTCATAATCGAACAAGAACCTTTGTCCGGGAAGTTGTGGCGATGGAGTGTGCTTCTGACAATCCACATGCTGAACTTGTATCACTTTCCCCAGGCACGGTACGAACACCCTCTTCAATGGGCTTGCGTAACCTACAAAGAAACCCTCATTTGATTTAGCACCAAATTTTCCATTCTCATCAATAAACGTACACGGAGACCCAAATGGCTCCAGAAACTCAAGATTCGGCTTGTATCGGTGCAGCAACTCAAAGCATGTCTTTTTGTACTTTTTGACGGTGAGTACGTGATTCAAAGTATAACAGGCTGCAGATACTGCTTCGCTCCAGAAGAAGATTGGTAGTTTGGAATCAGCTAACATTGTTCGAGCTGTCTCTATTAGGGTCCGATTCTTTCGTTCAGCAACGCCGTTCTGTTGTGGTGTGTATGGCGCACTGAATTCATGAAGAATTCCCTTTTCATTGCAAAACTCGTACATTTTGTTGTTTTTGAATTCCGTTCCGTTTCGTTGTCACTACGAATTCTTCGGATCGGCAGCTTATACACCGTTTCCATCTTCTTGAACAACACCATCAACGACTCAAAAGTCTGATCCTTTCTTTCCAAGCACACGACCCACGAGAATCTTGTAAAGTCATCAGTCACCACCAAGCAGTACAAATCTCCACCGATGCTCTTTATATTGACAGGCCCGAAGAGATCCATGTGTAATCTCTCAAGAGGTAACCTAATCGAATTAAGTATCTTTGGTGGGTGTGACTTCCGAGTCTGCTTCCCTTTTTTACAAGCTACACAATCATCATTCAAATGAAAATTCTTTAAGTGTACACCTTCAACCAAATCATTGTGCACTAGAAAATTCATTTTACGAACATGAATGTGGCCCATCTTATGATGCCACATTATTGACTCCTTTTCAGTTGCTTTTGATTTTGACACAAAGCATTGTTTTTGATGAGTTGTTTGTGTTGCGACGCTCATATCAAGAATATATAAATCGTTCTCTCGTGGAGCACGCAACAACACCATCTCATCAGGGATTTTAAACCCTGGTTTTAAAACCAAACACTCTGTTTTTGTGAAATGTACACTGAAAGACTTATCACATATTTGCGAAATGCTGAGTAAATTGTTTTCCAACTCTACGATATAGTTCACTTTCTCGAATGAGATGACACCATTCGTCAATGTTCCCTGTCCAACAATTACTGCCGCCTTGATTTCCGGCGAAGCCCACATAACTTCCATTTATTGATTTGACGTCATAAAGAAGAGCTAGCATCCCCGTCATATGTCTCGATGCACCACTGTCCATGATCCACTTCGAAAGGATAGACCTGGGCAGCCCCTGCAAACATCAAATCAACTTATTCAAACGACGACGCCCATGACTTTTTGACCTCAGAAACAGTACCAAACACTACATCACACTTCTCATCATTTTTAGGAAAGTTAAATGTGACATTAGGAACATCATCTTTCACAACTGGTTTTACTTTGTTGTTAATCGGGGGAAACTCAGCAAGAAATTTATCAAGTTCAGATTCAAACTCGACAACATCATCTTTCAAAACCTTTGTTTCATTTTTTAAAGCATTTTCCATCTTTTTGACCTCGACTGATGGTTTTGACTTCGCAACCCATGATTGATTATCAAAAATTTTTGTTTTCTGATAAATTTTTGAAGTCTTGCGAGACTTGGAAGATTCGCCAACCTCGAAGGTCGATTTCGGCTTATCCTTCGACTTCAAAGATTCACCTCTCTTTAAAATGCGAATCGGGGAAACCATTGGTTTTTTACCTTTTGTATCAACCGGTGATTTTCGTCGAGGTTTTTGAACAACTGGTTTTACTAAAACAGGTTTCTCAAACACTTTCTTGCACTGTTTAGCCATGTGCCCGATTTCATTACAGCGATAACAGACTCTTTCAACTTTTTCACTGCATTGAAATCGTCCACGGCCTTTTGACTAAAAACGTAGTCCTGTTCATCATCTACACTCGGTCCAGCAACAAAGATATCATTCATTTTCTCTTTTGGCTTAACCACCTGCTTAGCCGTCTTCTTCTCAAAACCGATCCCTTTGTTTTTAAAATTGTTTTTCTTGTTATTACCCTTACCCTCCCACTCTTTCTTTCCCGAGCTGGTAGGACGTGATGTAACGAAAGATTTTTTCGGTTTTGAAAATAATTCTTTGTTGTTAACCTCATCAATGTTCATTTCAACCAACTTGAAGACTTTCTCAACATTCTCAATCTTCACGTTCTGAAGAGGATACTCGAAATCAGAGTAAAGTTTGTCAGTTCCAATCAAAGTGTAGACCACCATAATCGGATCATCATTCGCACTCTTGTCTGATTTCGGTATAAACCGATCCAAGAAATTACCCTCATCTTCAGACTCAGTAACAGCTTTCTCAGATTAAGACTTCTCAGAGTTATCACTCTCTTCATCTAACACCTGATCGACAACAGTTTTGATAACCTGTGATTCGTTGTCGGTGTCGGATGCAGAGAATGTAACATCAATGCTCTCAGGCAAGTCATCCTCAATTGATCTCAACTTGAGGTTCAAAGCAGCTTCCACCCCATCTGGATATTTCTGTGTATAATGATTCCACATTGGGGGTGGAACACTGTTAAAGACTGGTGCAGCATGTGGCTGCTGTGGGACAATATATTCAAGAACATAAGACGAAGCCACATAACTCATCAATTTTTTATCAATTCGATCATTTTTAGTTTTAGCTAATTCAAGCTCTTTCTTTAGTGAAGCGATCGTGTCTAGATGAAAATTAACCTCAACTTGTTTATCAAACAGTGTTGCTTTAACCAATTTTGTTGCTTTGTCGTTTTCAACACTCTCTTTTTGGATCATTTTATTTGACCTGGCAAGAGTATCATAAGCCTCTTTGACTTGTCCCAGGTCAAATTTAAGCATATCTGCATAATGTTTCAATTCCTGATACTTAGTGTCTTTCTCAAGACACTCCATGCACGGTTGTAAACACTGTTGGCATGGTGTTTCAGGGATTGAAACGACTTTCTCAACAACCTGTTCATCACAAACAATTTTCACATCCTGTTTACCGACATTTTTCAACTCAGACTCAGACACTTTGACCTCCTTAACTCCGGATTCCTGATCTGACTTCTGTTTGACTGACACGGTACTGACAGACTCTGACTTCTCGAGTTCTGAGTCTACCTCTTTTAGCTTTCCCATGAGAGCTTTGTCAGTGATATCTTTCAATGTCTCTCCAGTCAACTCTTTTGTCACGTCTATCATTTCCTCGACTGCTTCTTTCTTTTCTTCGTATCTTGGACACGATCCAGTCATCGGTTCTTCGAAATATCCTACAAAAGATTCAAATACTTTAGGAGGCATTATTGATTTCATAGAACTTGCCAATACCTCCTGTTCTGACTGGTAATAGTAAACTTCTGCAACGATTTCTTCAATATCAACCACATTCTCAACAGGAACATCTTCAACAACCATTTCTGGCTCAGTCACCATCTCCGGTACTTCAACTATTTCTGCCATCATGGCCTACCCATCGCTTCCAGGGATGTATTTATCCCAGGTAAAACCTTCAGCTACTCTTTCATCATCTTGATTCACGATAAGAGCCTTCTCCAGTTTGTTTTCTGCTTTTCGATAAAAACAAAAACACAAAAATATGTTTTTCTTTTAAGGGGGAGAAATTTGCAGAAAATACAAAAACATGATAAAATTACAAAAATCCAAAAACATTAGAAAACTTGAAAAAGAGTTTGTGTATAATAGGGGAAATGATAGTACATCAGCTAGACAGACGCAGTACGCTAAAGAAATGTAACGTTTAAAATGCATTAAGCAGTCTCGCTAAAGATGTGCCGATAGGTTTTTACAAAATCAATAGATCTGTTTGGGATATAAACCTAAAATTCACTTGCTTTTACGTGGGGAACACCTCCAGGATATATGGGTAACCCTCGAAATCTCGTTTGAAAGGTCCCTTATTCTGAGATACTAGGTCTTTATGTTTAGTGATATCTAGGGTATTATCCCGGGACTTCTGCTGTATGGAAATACTGACCTAGTCCCCGGATAATACTTTACGCATATGCTTTACTTGTAAAGCCTCCCCTCAGCATAAAAATATTAAACATTGCAAAATGATAATCATGTGTTGTTGTAAAGAAGATCCCCAAAGGGGACCCACCGAAAAGTCGAAGCCGTCATCTCTTTGCGTATACGGAAGTATCGATCTGAGCTCTCACGGCCCTCGCATTTCACCCCATTACAGATATCATCTAGGTATACTCACCTGTAAGACTGAATATTGGGATCTGGATACGGGAGTATATACTGAGGTGGGACACATGTAGAGTTTTAAGTCTTAAAACATTAATTCCGTATCCCGAACAGACTGAAAGTTCTGTGAAAATTTAAGAGGATCAGTATATCGGCAATCTACGCGAATTGTTTAAGGCTTGGTATGAAATAATAGCTTAACGGTGCTTGTGTCTTGTCAAATGCTGATATGATCCCCTAACACGCTCACAAAAAGATTGTGTGTACATATTTCTGTTTATCCTGTTAAAAATCCAAAAAGATTTTATTTGTTCATCTTATTTTTCAACAACCGATGTTGGGAATCAAATGATCAAAACTTTGTGCAGATCATGTCTGTTTGATGAGGGTTAGGTAAGCAGGAGATGCTAAACTGTGATTGGTACATGTTTGATTGATTGAAAAAGTGTTTAAAAGTTCGAAAGTTCATTAATTTGAACTGTTTTCAGATCGAAAAGTCAGCGTACTTCATAATTCGGTCAACCAAGGTCATTAATTTGGACTTGGTGGGATAAACAGTTGACCAAGGTCATTAACTTGGACTTGGTTAACTGGGTGTTATTTGTTTTTAAAAAAAATTTAAAAATTATGTTCTAATTCCGCCTGAAAATGCACAAAAGTTGATTTCGCTCCTAACTGCTTCAAAGTTGATTCCGCTCATAGCTTCAAAGCTGATTCCGCTTGAGAGAGTCATTGACCATTTCGAGCGGAATCAGACAACCTATAAAAGGCCACCTGATTCCGCTCCTACCTCACTTATATGATTCCGCCCCAAGTGTTTTCTCTCTCCGGCGATTACGAGCGAAACCTTAGATCTTCGTTTTCCTACCGAATTGCTGCCCGATTTCTGTTAGAATCTTGTGTTTCTAGTTGGCAATCTCAACTATTAACATGGGCAAGGTAGATTGAGACTAGATTTGACCTAGATTTACTTATTTCACGTCTGTCGGCTAGAACTGAACCAAAAACGTAGATTTAGGGTTATAAATTGTTAAATCTAAACAATAAAACACTTCCATGTTGTCGATTTAGTGTATATATCATGTATTTGTGTGTTAATTGTTCCAGATCTGTACCGATTGCATGTTTGACGATGAGTGGTTGTTACAGACTTAGATCTAGGATGTTTTAAAGGGTAAAAATAAAATCAAAACATAACCCTTGTTCGGAATTAACAGTTTAATAGTTTAACATGTTCAATTTCATGATCTGGTGAGTTTTAAGAGTTTATACATGATTTCGCTTGAAATGAGTGTATGATTGTTGATTCCGCTCCAATGTGTAACTCTTGTTTCCGCTCATAATGTTACATCTAATTCCGCTCCAAAATACATGTTATGATTCCGCCCCAAATGAGTTTTGTGATTCCGCTTCTATGTGACTGTTCTGATTCCGCTTCTATATTGTCATGTGATTTCGCTCTAAACATCTTTAGGTGATTTCGCTTGTAATGCTTTGTCATTACTTGTGATTTCTCTTGAAGGTACTTAGTGTTGAAATTTTTTCTAAGTGTTTGATTCATGTTGTGTTTTAATGATTTGCAGGGTTCAACTGTAATTTTTGGTCCACTTCACAACAGTTGTTGTGACCTTGATGTGAAGAAAAATACAGAGTTGGCTAAATTCAGCAGCATACTGGAGTTCATGGGTCGAATACCAATTCGGAAAGCTTTGACCGATCAACGTCCAGTGTACAAGTCACACATTAAACGATTCTGGAAGCATGCAACATACGATGAAAAAAAGAAAGTGATAAATTCGGTTGTGAAGCATCACAATGAAAAGAAAACAATTGCTGTTACAGAGGCGCTCATTCGTGAGGTTGTGAATTTTCCAGATGAAGAAGACTCGCCAACAAAATTTCCTGAACGAATGGTCAAGGGGTGCATGCTAAGGATGGGATATGTGGGTGCTCTAAACGTTGGAAATTATTTAAAGTCAAAGTTCCAGAAACCTTACAAATTTATTGTTCAATGTGTATTGATGTCACTTAGTCACTGCAAAGGAGGATACGATACAATGCGTGATTACCAGATGAACATGGTCACTGTATTGGTTTTGAACAAGAAATACAACTTCTCGCGTATTATTTTTCACTACATGGTCGAGAATATCACAACAAAGAGTAAGTCTTGGATGTATCCAAGATTTGTGCAAATGCTGATTAATCATGCATATCCAGAGATTGAACGTGATTTGAAGAATGATTTGTTAGTTCAGTCACACATGAGCAACGATTCTCTAATGTAGCTTGCGAGATATCACCCAAACCATCCTGAACCAAAGATAGTTGCTGAATTCTTCGGATTTATAAAGGATGCGAATTATGTTGATCCTGATCCAGTCGATCATCAAAACTGGAGAAATGAAGAAGAAATGTAGGAAGCAGCTTATGCTGATGAGCTAAAGGTTCTTGAAGAGTTCAAAACCACACGTAATGACTGGTTTGTCAAAGAACCAAGAAAGAGAGGCAAAAAGGCTACCCCTAAATCACAGGAGGGTGAGGGGTCATCGTCACAACTAAGGATAAAGCAAAAGAAAGTGGCAAAGACGTTATTGATTGATGAGCCTGAGGTTGAAGAGCCGGTTGTAACTGTGGAAGAAGATCCATATGCTGATATTGATCAAGTGATGTTAAATGTTGATGATTTAGTGACTGAGCAAGCCGCTAATGTAGAAGCTGAGAAAGAGAAAGTTCTTGATGATGTCGAAGGTGATGATGTTAATAAAAGTACTACAAGCTCTTTGAGTTCTTCTGATGATGAGATAGATGAGACTGAACGTCTAAAAAGAATTCAAGAAGCTATAGAAAAAGAGAAACAATTACGGAAGAGGAAGAGACAGGAGAAAGATGATGCTGCATACGTACCATCTCCTGAGCACGTTTCTGAATCTCAATCACCTTCGAGTGGTAAAAAGAAAGCCGGAGCAAGGAAAAGGATTGTATCTTCGAAGATTAAGAAAGTTACTCCGAAGATTACAAAGCCGAAGATTGTTTTGAAGAAGAAACCTTCCAAAGAATCAAGGAAACCACCAACACCACCACATGAGCCTACACCACATCAATCACCAATACAATCACCGCCACATCAATCACCTCCACGACAACCTTCTCCACCAAAACAACCTACACCACCGAGACAACCTTTACCATTACATCTTTCACCACTACATCTCTCACCACCACAACAACAAACCTTATTTACATCTCAAGAAATATTTCAAACACCACCACTCGCTCAAATTCAACTAACTCCTGGTTCTTCTGGGCACAAGGGTCTTCATATTCCTCCGGATAATCTTGAAGATATTGGAGATTTTGGTTTTGCAAATGATGAATAGGTAAAGAAGTTAGAAAAAAAGATGGATGACGTGTTGAATGAAAACAAAGTAGTTGCAACTGAAAGCAAGAAAATAGCTGATCGTGAAAAAATTCTCGAAATGCGTGTGAAGAGATTAGAGTCTGACAACAAGACATTACTGCAAAAGATTGATACAGATCAGACTGAGATTGATTTCCTGAAAGTGCGAGTGGCTGAACTAGAAGAAGAAAAGGCTCGCAGAGATAACAGAACAAATATTTCGAGATGAAAAACAAAGAGCTTGAAACTGCAAAGGCATTAAAAGAGCACGAGTTCTACATGTTGAATAAAGTTGTTGAAAACATGCTCGGAAAGTCGATAGAAGAAAGATTTGAAGAGATTGAAGTTGAAGAACTCAGAGCTAAACGTCAAGCTAAGATTGACGAACAAATGAAAGATAAGGGAAAAGGTCTTGAAAGCAGCGTTGCAGGGGCTGAAAGTTCAATTGTTCCATCTCTAGTTATTGAGAATCCAGTTCCTATATCTTCTGTATCAGCAATCTTCGAAGAACATGTATCACTGGAAGATCTTACTGCTGATGTCGATGAAGAAGATGATGAGGAAGATGACGATGAAGAGGGTGATGAAGAAGAGGATGATGACGATGATGAAAAAGTTTTCTCTGCTAGCAGTCATGGCTCCGATGATGATAATGACGATGATGATAATCAGGGTGGTATGGGAATCAAAGTGACTGAACAGTCAAGTGAAAGGACTGTTGATGATTACTTGAATAATACTGTGAATGAAGAGACAGGGGGAGCTAAAGGTAAGGGGGAGCATGGTGATGATTAGAATGTTGATCAAGTTGAGAAGCTGATTCTTCGAATTGAACCTCATGTTGAAGAAGGTGAGATAAGGCATACTTACACATTGGATGAAGTACTGAAAATGTTTAATGTGAATGAAGATGATTTTAAGTTTGATTTTGAGGAAGAGTTGAATGCTTTCGACATCAACCATCAGCGTGATTATGAATACAATTATGTTGAAGATGCTGATGTGTATGACAGAGTTGAGGTAGAAGATTGTACTGATGAGGAGGGTATGAATGAAGATACCTCTCAGTTTCCAACATTGATGGAATTCTTCACTGAAGAGAATCAGGATGAACTTAGAAGGAAAGTTTCTGAGATTCTTAAAGATAAAAACTTTGATGGCACCACAAAAGATCCACTGAAGGAAGAACGTAAGAAATGGTTCAAGGAAAGCCATGAACGTAAATTCAAACGTCCGCTGAAGTATTATCAGAGAGACAGAAGTATTTCTTTGGGGGATATCATTAGCTGGGGTTTTCTGCCTCAAGTTAATGCGTATGCGATCAGGAGAGAATGTGGTGTTCAATATTTTGAAAAGTTACATGATATTATGTCCCTTCCATGGTGGGATGTGTATGAGTTATCAAAAGTTAGAACCTTGGGGTATCCCGTCAGGAAGAATGATGTTGCAATGTGGGGACTGATAAAGCTTGAGGGTTTGAAAGACTTCAAACACTGGAAGCCGCATTACCCGAAGAGAGTTACAAGGGTGGATCCAGCGACTGGGTCGAAGAGACTATTCTTATCGTTAAAAAGCCAAAAACGATGAAGAACATTCCAGTGCCGAAGATCGAGCAGGAATTTTATAAAGGATTCATGGGCTGGGTATACAGCTGTATCTCTACAGAAGCTGTGATCACGTACAGAGCAGGGAATGAAATTCGAGAGATTTTTGTTTACGACCCAATGTGGTTAGTCAATTGCTCGGCCAAAGACATAGAATGTTTATTCATAAATAAGATCCATTTTCAGTCTGAAGACCGTGAACAAGCGATGCAGTTTCAACAAGTTATATCTATTTGTTTTCAGAAAGGAATTAACTCTGAAAATAAATGGAATTCTAAATGGTGGTCGCTTGAAGAGAAGGAAAGAAAGAAAGCTGAACGTGAACGCAAGAAGTTGGAAGAAAACAGAGGAAAATGGATGAATAAACAAGCTGAGGAAGAAAAGAAAAGGAAGAAAGATAATGATAGGCTGAAGAATTTGCTGAGGAAGAAGACAAAGCATAGAGAAGAAACGTTCAAGTCACTCTGAAGACCCGAAAACAAGACTGAAGACTCCGGCTGTATCCAAGGGGGAGTTTGTTGGTGCACGAATGTCTAAAGCCTACGTCTTAGTCTTAGTCAAGCTTGTATAGGGTCTAGGGGTCAAATATGTAAGTTTTGTATCGTATGGGGGGCTGTTTGTAAGTTTTGTAATGTTATGTCTTGATTCCGCTCGAAATGACATTATGTCATTTGGAGCGAAATCACAAGATAGTGATTCCGCCCGAAATGACACAATGTCATTAGGAGCGGAATCAGCTCCCCTATATATAGTTCAGTTGTTTTCTCATTTTGTAACCGAATGTCGAATGTGTAGCCGAACTGCTGCCAAATTTTTCTGAGAAGTATTAATGAGAAAACGTGTTTAAAGTGATCTGCATTCTATTTCTACTCCATTCTCTTTGATTCAAGCTGTTTGTGTATTTCCGCTGCATAAACAGTTGTGTTCATGCTCTGATTGACTCATTCGATTGCTAATAACGATCCTACAAGGATTTTCTTTGTTTTTGTTTTTAGCAAACTCTACATTTGATTCATTTTCTATAATAGCTGTTTCGTTTTTCATGTCACTACCTTGAACAAAATTAACCTTTTTAACAAAAGTTTGATTTTTGTTTTTAGAAGGTGTGTTTATCTTTTTCAAAACAGGTTTACTGTTATTTTCCTTCTTAGCATCATTAGCTTCAAATACATCACCTTGACTGGATGTGAAACTACTTGGTGATGTTGACAGAAAGTCTGTGAACTCATCTTCATCAGGTAAGAAAGAATAGTCATGACTAAGAGGAGGTGGGACTTCAATAAAGTCCTGGTATCCCACACTGGTCTTGTCATTACTCTTCTTTAACCCACCCATCGTGTGTTTCATAACAAAGGTAGAATCCCTGAATTGACCTAATTTCTTTTCAAGTTCAACAATTTTGAGTTGTGCGTCTAACAACTCTTTGCATTTTTCAGAAATCTCTTTTGTTTTCTCAGCCATCATGTCATGAGCTAAGTCTATGACTTGAAGTTTTTCGTTTAATTTGCAGGTTAAAACTTCAATTTCAGCTTCATAGCCTTTTATCTTTTTCAAATATGATGACTCATTTCTTTTAGCAAAGAAATTTAATTCTTTTACGTTAGACATCTCGCTCACCAGATTTTTGTTTTGTGTTGACAACCTGTCAACCTCACCCTGTAATTCACGACATTTTAAACAAACAGAAGTTGTAGAGTTACTTACCTCTCCTGTCGATTTGTCTGAGTTGGCCATAAGGGCAGCAAGTTGAGCTTCCATTCTTTTGATGATTTCATCTTTCGCTTCATCTTCCCTTTCATGCTCAGACTTTGGCTTATCTTTATTAGCATTTGTTGTTTGATCGGCCTTATCTTCCACAGCTTCACTTTCTTTCTCAACTTCAACATTCACGTTAGCTTCCGCTTCATCAACTGGTACTATCTCTACCATGAATGCTTGAGTGACATTCTCATCATTTTCCAAGTGAACGCTCCAGTCATATGAACCCTCTCTTGCAGTAGAGATCAACGCCCTTGTGTTAGAGTTGTTTGATGCATTTCTATTGTTTGAACTCTGACTCGAAGTCTCATGCTTTTGTTTCTGACATTCCCTAGCGAAATGACCATAACTCTGGCAGTTAAAGCACCTAACTTTGGCCTTGTCAAAACCAACACTCTTCCCCACAAACTTCCTTCCAGTTCTGTTCATGAACCTCTTCACACGTCTCGAAATCATGGCCATCTGCCATTGCAAATCCATCTCTTCTAAATCATCAGGGTCAATCTGATCATAATCTTCATCTAAAGTAGCAGGATCAGATATCTCCCCTGAATGTAGTTCTCATACGAAGCAACAAATGAAGCAAGTAGAGCAAGATGTTCCTCAACAGACTTCACACTCATAGGCATCGACTTTACACTACTGCTTTGCTTTGAAGTGGATGTTCTTTTGACTCCTGTTGATCCTCCTGCAGCAGCTACAAAACACACATCACCATCCTCTTTCACTGTGACCTGCTCATTTTCACACGAAAGAAACGCAGTGGCAGAGTCGCTAGAAGCATCATGAGATGAAGAAGATGTAAGCCCATTGTAGATCCCTGGATCTTGAACCTGATTATATCCAGTGTCCTTCTTCTTCATGCTTAGCTCATAAGCTCTTAGCTTTCCAACAACTTCTTCCAGTTCCTTTGTTTCATAATCAGCTTCTCCTTTTACCATGAGAGTGCAAATATCCCATTTAGCAGGTAGAACATCAAGCAGCTTGTCATTTTTCTCTATGTCAGAATAGCAATCTACGTCATAATTGTCTAATTCTGACATCAGATGGTAGTATCGAGTGATGATGTCCTCAAGTGACTCATTTTTCATGTACTTGAACACAGCAAACTGCTTCTTTAGTAGATCAACTTTGTTCTTCTTGACATCAGGATTTCCCTCATATCTCTTCTCTAGTGCATCCCACATTTCCTTTGAAGTAGTGTACTTTTTAAAGGTATGTTTGATGCTATCAGGTAGGGACATCTTGATTGCAGCCAAGGCTCTCTTTTCAGCCTCATACATCTTTTTATCATTCTCTTGCATGTTCACATAGGCTGTGACACGAGGTCTGCCTTCAAAGTCATGTGTAGGGTTTGTGTAACCGTCAACAATACAAATCCACATGCGAGTGTCTTGATATTCAATGAAGGATTGAAACCTATCCTTCCATGTCAAGTAGTTTTCCACCTTCATCATCTTAGGTGGTTTGTTGGTTGTGCCAACCTCATGTTCTATCCTTAAGAGTTCGTTCAATTTAGTCATGTTCGACATTTTAACGTAAGCAGACTAGTAAAACCGTACAAATTTTGTCCGAAACCTGTTTTTACCAAATTATATCGTTAGATTCGTCTCGAGATTACGATTCAATGATATATAATGTCGAAAACCTTTTTTTTTTGTCCTAAAAATCCAAGGATCCCAACGGTGCAAACGGTTTCCTGAGATGAGTTACGGATGATTTTCTAAACGCAAAACAGTGAAATTTTTCTTACGCAAGCCAAGAAAAATTCCACCCTGACCGAAATGAACAATAAGGGTCCGAAATGGTTCGAAAAGGTTATGATTATCCGAAATGGTCAGTATTGATCCGAAATGACCACCGTCAAGTCCGAAATGCACTAGTCTGATCCGAAATGGTACTCTCTCGTCCGAAATCAATCTCCTTTTGATCCGAAAACGACTATATGAACCGAAATGCAACTCTAAAGATCCGAAATTCAAGGCAATCTGGTTCGAAATGCAAGATTGTGATCGAAATGCAAGCCTTCTAATCCAAAATGATCCGTAATGTTTGTTTCTGGTCTGAAATTGATTGTTTCTGGTCCGAAATTGATGCTGATAATCCGAAATGACTGATTTTTGGTCCGAAATTTAAGCCTTTTGATCAGTAATGGTCCGAAATGCTTGAATTTTATCCGAAATTTACAGCAGAACTCAAGAACAGCCTCCAAACACGTCCAAAAACGCCGATTTTCTGCAGAAACGATTCTGAACCAAGCAAATCAAGAGCCGAACGCTCTGATACCAATTGTAGGTCCCCTAATCCATGCGGATCGTAACAGAATCGTCGATCTAACCTAGAGTGCGGAATCCCCTAGATTAGATTTCACAGAAAAGTGTAAAAACATAATTTCCAATAAACCCGATCTTTATTAATTATCTTCAAACGATTACAATCAATCTAGATCTCCCAATTCGTCCAAGCCTTTGTCTTTCATGAATTCTCTCCAAGATGATTAAGGTGATTAGAAGATTAACCTAAACCCTAATGCTAAGCTTTGTTTATATAGGACAAAGCTTTACATATGGGCTAGGACTTGGGCAAGGCCCATTTTGCAAACCCTCCCCCATATGTGGGCTTGGTTTGGCCCAATCACTCTTAATTAACTATTATAAAGCTAAACTCGCTAGCTGTTTATCATTTAACTAATTACAAGATATCCAAAGACCAAATCTAAGCTGTTGTCACAAATATGCACCAACAACTATCCAACTGATTCGCACGACACCAAGCCTGTCACCTAAAACAACCCACAACTCAAGACTCGTGACACCTACAGGTAATACCCCTCTTTAGGACATACTACTCTCAATACATACAAACAATCTACATCTAAACACACCCACACAAGGCTTGTCTTCCAAACCGATCGGTATCTAGGACTCAGCAACTCCTAACACTTACACGTAATCCGCCTATGTTGATCCTAGATAACAATCTTTAATGCAAAATAACAAGTGATTATAAACAAATGCTAGAAAATAGTGTGCAGAATAAGAAATAAACTTCTAGAAACACAGGTACATAATTTTAAAATTTATATCACTTTGAAATGATTACATGGTGATTAGAAAGTTATTGACTAGTACAAAACAATACTTAAAGAAGTATGTGTGATTAATGATGGGCAATGGAGTTTGTAAGTTATAACTTTTAGGTTTGGCTGCTTTACTCCTTGTTGAATCGGTTTTCTATTTATAGAAGAATGTTGGGGTGAATAAACAAGTATTTGTTATTCATATTTGACTTTTGGAAGCTGTAACACCCCGAAAATATAAAACTATATATATATATATATGTTGAAATTACGAAGCATTAAATAAACGAGAACAAACTAACTAGGATTAGATAACCCAGTTAGATATGAGTCTTGTAGTATCAAATAAATGGATGGAAACTCTTAGATTATGAATAAAACCATAATTGAGGGACTTAAGTTGTAAAATGGGAAACTTGAAAGTTTAAAACAAAAATAAACTCCACCAAACACACACTTAGGTGTGTTTGGTCGATCAAAAACGCAGGGAGCGAACAGGAGCTCCACACAAAACCCTAGCTCTCACAAAATTGATCAATTGAAGGTCTTAATCAAGTCCAAATCGATTTTCACGCACAAATTAGTGATCACCTAGTTGAAGGGATCATAAGGTATGCAAATCTTGATGTTTTGATTCATCTTAAGTTTTAAGTTAATTGTGAAAATCGAAATTTAGCTTGATTATGTGTAGTAGAGATGAAATTAGAAGTGAATTGATGTCTAGGGATAAACCCTAGATGATTTCTTGTTAAAAATCTTGCATGATGCTTGTAGGGTTTATAGTCACCATTGTAGGTGATTAATAAGTTGTAGAAACTTGATAAACACTAAGATTATGATTCTTGTTCTAGAATAATATGAGTTTTATGAGATAAATTCTGAAATATGGAAGTTAAAACATGTATAAATGTTCCTAATTGAAGTTGATTTAGATGATAATTACAAGTCGTGAACTTGGTTTTGTTTATATAAAAATCTGACCCGCTAGGCGTTTGTTAAAATGCCTAAGTAGATTAAAATGTTAAAAATCGGGTGAAAACGCAGGTTTGATTATTACAGAAAATTATGCGTTATTGATTATGAAAAGAGTTCTCAATCGATTGTAAATTGAACTCTTTAGGCAAAGAGTCCGGATCGTCAAGCGGACAAGCCGGAGGGGATACGCGGTTGAAGGGTGTGCTCTAAAGGTACATGACTTTGGTTTCGTCATAATATGAATATGCGATTAAATTTTAGTGTGTTAATAGTGTCGAAAGGTAGAATGTGCGTTTGACGTGTCAATGAAGTGGCGTAGTTCACTCGACACTCAAACGGGTCAGAATATTAGTCATAAATGGTTTAGTTCGACATTAAGGTGAGGATTTCACTTGTTAACCAAACGGGTCAAAACCATGTTCATAAGATGATCTTGTGCATAGTAAATTTAGAATATCATATCGTGCTAATGCTAGGTAGCAAATTAGCGATGGATGGGTACAGTAAGCCAAGTATGAATCCGTGATATCGGGTCAATTGGTATGAACTAAATGTAGACTCGCATAAAGTGGTTTGCTTGTAATTGTAGAAAATAAGAATGAAAGTAGATTGCGAGCATAAAGCCGTGAAACGGTTCGAATACTTCAAAAGTTACAAGCCCGGGATATGGGTGAACAAAACTAGAATGCCCAAGAAGTGTAGAGTTGTACAATATGCACGTAGTTAACAGGTCGAATAATCGTATTATAGAATCTGTAAATCTTTTGTTCGTAAACCGTTTTCCATTAAGTAAAATTCACATGGTGAGATTCGTAATTTTAATACGGATGTATAGGAAAAAGAATCGGCTAAAACGGACGTATATATTGAAAGTTATGAAGGTTTGAAGTTAATAATGAGAATTTTGAGAGCTGGGCAAATCGGCAGCACCAGCAACGAACCTTCTGCCAAAATGACGCCGTCGCGCTACGCGACGGCAAATCAGTCAAACGGTCGCGTGATGCGACCACCGGCGCGGGCCGCGAAGGCTTGCTCGTAATACGTCGTGGGGCGCAACCGCCCCCTAAACGCAGATTTTTGTTGTTTTTCATTATTTAGGCCATAGAACTTGTACTTATCCTATATTATAAAGTCAAAACTAATATTCGTTGTGGTTTTGACCATAGGTATTGCTCGTTTGTTATGGATGTCGATCAAGCAAGGGAATTCACGAACCGAACACATGTTTTGAAGGCTTCCGCGCTAATCTAATCTAGCTAGACTATGTTGTTTTGCAAACTTTATTAGTTGTGAATGTTTTAAACTAGATGGTTGGTTATGTTAACCCGCTTAAACAATGGTTATCTTAACTTATTAACTAAGTTTTGCTAAGTATGCATTTTGTTTTAAAAAAGGCCCGTATTTTAAGATTAAAATAATAGAGCTTTAAGATGAGTGTTACAGAAGCCGTTTGGCAACTTCATTGAATAAAGTGCTCCCATTTGACAACTTGTAGATCTTTGTTCCTTATCTTTCTAGTCAAGTGGGAACATCAGATATCTAATGATTATATCTAATACTCTTTATTAGATATAAAATTCCATTTTTATGTTGATCTGATCTTCTTCCTTTTGTGGAGATCTTCTGATCATTCTCTTGAAGCACATAATCCTTATCAAATCATCATTTGTTGTCATCAGATGTTCATTGTCTTCGAGTTTTCTTCATCAGATCTTTGACTTTATAATCGGATCTTCTTTTTTCTTTAGCACTTACATAAATTTCAGAGTTTGGTTCTAACGATTTCCCCTTTAAGTGTTGTAAGTAAAACGAAAAATTTGAAACCTGAACTAGTGATAAGTGATATCAAATACATCAAAAAACTTTGAAGTCTTACAAACTTAAACGAAATAAACATCAACATAACATATTTCAATAATCAGCAAGTGGTTCCCTTGTCTCTTGCTCTGAGTCTTTTCTTGATAGCTACAAATTGAGAGCATTAATGATAGTTTATCTTGGGAGTTTCCATGCCTTTCATCCGTTCATCAAAATTTTTTTCTATTTATTCTTTTCTTGCCGTCTTGCCAGACTCTTTTAGAAGATTTTCTTTCCCTTTCATGCAGTCTTTGAGATAGTTCAAGGTCTGATTTGAATGCTTGCATATTTCACTCAACCTAAACATTGATCTTCTTTTCTTGTTGTTTCTGTAAATTATTGAGAGTTCATGTTTTGCAAGTATCATACCAGTCTTTTCTAATTTTCTTGAGTTCTTTGGGGATCTATTCATTTGGAGCAGTGAGATCTATCTTATCTGGTATAGTGTATGGCAAATTCAGACGTAGGTCAAAATCATTCATAGCATATCTTTTGTATATTTTCTTCCCTGCTGCTGAGATAGCATCTATAGTTCTTCTGACCTGTACTACATTGGACTTTTCTACTGCAAGCTTTCGTCTTATGATTATTAGATCTACGGAATGTAGTAATTCATGTTCCCCATAGGGAATGGTTTCTGTTCATCCATCAACTTTACTATCTCATAACTGTTCTGAACCATATCACCTAATTGACCTAGATCAGTTTTGTCTTTCCCTTCCAATATTTTCTTTATTGGATTGGTCAATGGTGGTGGTAGGCTTGCTTGACCTCTAATTGGCTGCTCTGATTCAGGAGTTGGAGCTTCATCTTCGAACTCGGGATCATCGTTTATATTGATAGTACATCGTGCATCAGAAGCACCAGCACTATAACTCCCCAACACGCTCGTTTTAAATCTTTTAGCTTGTGATACCTCATTAGGCATCACTTTCCACTTCTCACATTTTTTCAATATATTTCATACAGCCACATGTATGGAAACGCCCCATGTTTCTTGGTGTCTTTTTCAATAGTCGCCTCCAAAACACTTTCATCATTTGCACCACTTGGACGATTGTTCCATGCGTGTTGATAGTAACTTGTAAACCATCAAATTTTCGTGTTCATCTCTCTAAGTTTAAAACTAATGGAATGGATGTTGGACCGTTGTTTTGACCCGAAAAGTCAGCCGAGACAGTTCATCTTCACATACGAAGGCGGAATCAACGTAAATGAAGTTACAACAGCTATTCCTTTCTAATTTCTTCTGCTTTTATTGCTTTCTGATTACAATTTGACAGAGTTCCGTTCCACAGCAATTGTCTAGATCCGTTACTAGATCCGCTCAAACTGATCCCCTATATATAGGCTAGGGTGGTTCGCTCATATGGACACCATATGAGCGGACCTAACACAATGACTAAAGAGCGGACCTACACTAAAGCCTAATAAGCGAACCTATAAGATCCCTATGAGCGGATCTACTCATATTTTGTACATATAAGCGAACCTCACACATAGACTACATATTTTGACATTTTTGACCCTGTGTTGACCAAACTTGACCTAAGACTTCATGCAGACGTAGTCAACAGACATCCTATGCATCAACAGACTCCCCCTTGGATGTTGACGTAGTCTTTATCAGTCTTCAGATCCAGAGTCTTCGGTCTTGGTCTTTTCTCCAACTCTGTCTTCTCTTCATAAACATTCTTCACAGGTTCCAGTATTAACACCTGACTCTAACTTCCATCTTCCCTTTAGCAGTTGATCCAGACTCCCCCTTTCACAGACTCCCCCTCTCAATATGCTGGGATCTGAGGTATCTAGTTCAAGCTTTGACAATTTGCCTCCGTTGGGAATAATGAAGTCTCCAAACCTGTTACTCAACCAATAACGTTACGATCTATCTCTTCTAACAATAACTACAAATTCAATCAGCTCTTAGAAATCCACTCAAGTATTCAAGTTCAAATTAATGACCCTGATCACTTGATTAATCTACCAAGTTCAACTTAATGACCCTGGTTGATTATTTGACGAATCAAACTGATTTAGTAAAAACATTTTCAACTTTTTCTGAAAATAACAAGTATCAAGTTAATGAACTTGTTTTGACATAGAAAGCAATCAAACTTCCAACAATGTAAGCTCTCCTCATTCTTCAGCTCAGAATCTCCTGCATCTGCTTCATCTTTCTAGAATCTGACAATCAACTTTCCACACTTGGTTTGTCTAAAATAAAGCAGAAATAAAATCTTTTTGGATTTTTAATGTGATCTAAACTAAGAAATGAAATAACAGACAAAACCTAAATTGCAGAAAGTAAACTATTTACAAGTTTATTTTTGGCGAGCGTGTCAGGGAATCATATCAGCTTCTCAGACAGACTACAAGTACCGTTAAGCTACATTTCATACTCAGACTTAAACAATTCACCTCGATTGTAGATATACTGATCCATCTTAAATTCTCATACAAATTTCAATCTATTCAGGATACATTTTAAGTGTCTTAAGAACTTAGATCAATTCATGTGTCCCACCTCTTGAATATACTCCCGTATCCAGAATCCCAGATATTCAGTCTTACAGGTGAGTATACCACAGATGATATCTGTAAGGGGTTAGATGCGAAACCGTGAGAGCTCAGGTCAGAACTTCCGTTCAGCAGAGAGATGACGGCTCGACTTTTGGTGTGTCCCCTTTAGAGGATCTTTTAGCATTACAACAGCAGCGACTATCAATTTTATTGTTTCATCAGCTTGCTGAGGGCGATGCTATGTTTCAAGCATTTTGCAGAAAGTATTATTCGGGGACTAGGTCAGTACTTCCATACAGCAGAAGTCCCGGAATAATACCCCAGATATCACTGAGTATAAAGACCTAGTATCTCAGAATATGGGACCTTTCAAACGAGATTTCAGGGGTTACCTATATATCCAAGTAGTGTTCCCCACGAATTTCACAAGTTTGAAATTTTAGGTTTATATCCTAAATAAATCTACTAAATGTACGAAAACCTATCGACACATCGTTAGTGAGACTGTTTAACTCTTTTTGACTTTTCAAATCTTTAGCATACTGTAATTGTCTAGCTGATGTACTATCATGTTCCATATATACACAAGCTCTTTTTCAATTTTATCATGTTTATGGATTTTTGCATTTTTTACTGTTTTTGTATTTTCTGAAAATAAACTATGTACAACTATCTATCTCCCCCTAAATACCAAAACACGTAAAAAAGCAACAAACCATTGCAGATTGTTTCTCGTCTTCATCCGAAACAGTACTCTCATCAACGCTCACAATTCCATCCGACACCGAAAGCAATTTCATACCATTAAGTTTTAACAAATATTGAAACCGATTTTTATCAAAAGCTTTGGTATGCAAATCAGCTTTTTGTTCGTCAGTGTGGATTTTCTCAATTCGTATCAACTTTTTCTCGAAGCAATCGCGAATAAAGTGATGACGAATCTCTATATGTTTAGTTTTAGCGTGATGTACAAGATTTTTAGTTATATTAATTGCGGCCTCATTATCAACAAACAGAGATGTGTTAAGAAACTGTAAACCGTAGTCGCGCATCTGTTGCTGTATCCACAGGATCTGAGAGCAGCAACTGCTAGCAGAAACATACTCCGCTTCACATGTAGATAACGCCACAGACGTTTGTTTCTTACACTGCCAGGTAACCAATCTTGGTCCAAAGAACTGGCATCCTGCAGTTGTTGATTTCGCGTTGACTTTGCAGCATCCGAAATCCGAATCGGAATACCCTTCAAGCGTAAAATCGCCTTTCCTAGGATACCATAACCCCAATGACGAAGTACCTTTCAGGTAACGTAATATCCTTTTGACAATAATCATGTGCGATGCTCTCGGGTTAGACTGAAATCTTGCTGCGAGGCACGTTGGGTACATAATGTCAGGACGTGAAGCAGTCAGATACATCAAAGAACCTATCATGGAACGGTAGAACGTTTCATCAGCCCTGTCTCCGGTGAGATCTGGGTGAATCCCATGATTAGTCGCAAGTGGGGTAGCAGCTGGAGTAGAACTTGACATTCCAAATTTCTCTAGAATATCATGGACGTACTTCGTTTGATGAATGAAAATTCCTTCAGGAAGTTGTTCAACTTGTAGACCCAGAAAGAACTTCATCTCCCCCATTGATGACATTTCGAATTTCTGCTTCATCACCTGTTCAAAATCTTTGCACAATTTCTCATTCGTTGACCCAAAAATTATATCGTCCACATAAATTTGTACTATCAGAAGATGACCATCAACGACTTTAGTGAAGAGAGTGGCATCCACCTTTCCACGTATGAACTGGTTAGCGAGTAGGTGTTGAGACAGAGTCTCGTACCAGGCTCTCGACGCCTGATGTAGACCATACAACGCTTTGTCCAGCAGATAAACTTTGTTCTTGTGGATTGGGTCAGTAAAGCCCGGCGGCTGACCAACATAAACCTCCTCTTTGACCTTCCCATAAAGAAACGCTGACTTTACATCCAACTGATATACTTTGAAATTCTTCCAAGACGCAAATGCTAGGAAAATTCTGATAGCCTCTAGTCGTGCGACGGGAGCATAGACTTCGGTAAAATCAATCCCCTCCTGTTGACTAAAGCCCTGAACAATGAGTCGAGCTTTGTTCCTCACAACCACTCCTCTATCGTCCCTCTTACATTTGAAAACCCATTTTGTATTGATTTTCCTTTGACCATCCGGCAAATCAACTAACTTCCACACCCCCAACTTTTCAAACTGACTTAACTCTTCTTGCATTGCTATGACCCAAGAGTCTTCAGTAAGCGCCTCTTTCTAAGTTCTCGGTTCAACCTGCGAGATAAAACAACTTAATGAAAATTCAGTTTGTAAAGGTGCTACTGTAGAATAAAAACATGTTAAGCCCTGGTCAATTTGACGTCTCGTGCGAACGCCCGATTGCAATTCTCCTATGATCAACTCCTCTGGATGATAAGAAAGAGTTCGCGGCATCACTTCGCTTGGAACTTCTACATTTCCCTCCAGATTAGTAACATTCTGCTCTGCATCTTGTTCACCAACTTGGTTTGTTTGACTTGATAACTGGATCTGCTCCCCCTCAAGATCTGAATCACCATGGTCAAATACTGGCATGTTATCAGCTTCTTGATCATCATTCACATCCGACTGATTACCAGGAGCAACTTCATCATTATGTTCACCAGCATTACTAGGACCTGCTTCATCGTCATTTGAAGTTTCCCGAGGTCTTCCAGAATACTCTGCTGGGAACCTGAGCTGCGACTCATACTCTCGCAAAATATCCAGCTCATCAAAGAAATCTTCTTCTTCCTCTGATTCTTCTCTCATGTCAAACGAATCCCAAAGTTTGTCATAATTATATCTCAATGAATCACCAGGATTCTGTGGCGGCATAGTATAACCTTGACATTCAACATTCGCTGCTTCAATAATCCGCTTTTCGCTTGGAATGAAGACACGCCGTGTAGGACTTGAATAACCAACAAAGATTCCCTCAATGCTCTTCGGACCAAACTTTCCATTAGGCTCTATCACCGTACAGGGAGATCCGAACGGTTCTAGATACTTCAAATTCGGCTTGCGGTTATTGATTAGCTCAAAACACGTCTTGTTGAATTTCTTTACAGTAAGAACTCCGTTGAGAGTATAGCATGCAGCAGAAACAGCTTCAGCCCAGAAATTAATTGGTAACTTAGAATCTGCAAGCATCATTCTGGCTGTCTCAATTAGCGTCCGGTTTTTGCGTTCTGCAACTCCATTCTGCTGCGGAGTGTACGGAGCACTAAACTCATGCAGTATACCTCTTTCATCACAAAATTCTTCCATCTTACTGTTTTTGAACTCAGTACCATTATCACTTCGAATTCTACAAATCGGCCTCTGGTATTCTCAATTCTCTTAAACAACGCCATCAAGCTGTCAAACGTTTCGTCTTTTGATTTCAAAAACATAACCCAAGAATATCTGGAATAATCATCAATCACGACCAAACAGTAGGAATCTCCTGTTATACTTTTGACGTTCACCGGACCAAACAAATCCATGTGAAGTCTTTCCAAAGGTCTTGAAACTGAATTGACTTACTTTGTAGGGTGTGACTTTTTCTTCTGTTTGCCTTTGACACAACTTATGCACTCCCCTTCCAGATGAAAACCTTTGACATGCACTCCTGTAACCAAATCGTTATGCACCAAGTGATTCATCTTCCTTAGGTGAATATGCCCCATCTTTCGGTGCCATAATCTTGACTCTTTTTCCGTTGCTCTGGACACAAAACAATGAGCCTGACCCGTGGTTGTAGTAGCTACGCTCATGTCCAACACGTACAGATCATTGACCCTTGGTGCCCTCATGATGATCCATTCCTCAGGTATTACAAATCCCGGTTTCAAGATCAAACATTCTTTGTCGGTGAAATGAGTAGTATACATCCTGTCACAGATCTGGGAGATACTCAGCAGGTTGTTCTCCAGCTCAGCGATGTAGTTAACTCTCTCAAATGTTACGATGCCATTCGATAACGTTCCTTCACCTATGATCTTTCCTCCTTGATTACCCGCAAAACCCACGTAACCACCGTTAATGTTATTCACATCATACAACAACACGGTCTTCCCTGTCATATGTCTCGATGCTCCACTATCCATGATCCACCTGGATACAAGTTTTGGAAGATCCTGCACATAACAAATCATCATTTAAACAACTTCAAGAAAGATGCCGATTCATGCTTCGCTAACCAGGAAGCTCTGGCAATTCAAACTGTTTAGTCAAACATGGTGTCCACCCAGGCCTCATCAGCCTTAGGTTTGACGATTTTTACCTCAACAAAAGGCTCTTCTGGTTTTGACACACCAGAATCATTGCCGACACGTTTCTTTTTCTCCTTTTTCTCTTTTGTCCTCAAATTTGTATCTGATGAAACCGTCTTGCTTGACTTTGCAATCGAGTGAATCGTTTCATCGGAACTTTTATTTGAACCAACTGGTGAACCCGAGGACAAAATCCTTTCGAGATACTCTCTCGCCTTCTTCCTTTTCTTCCTCAGTTTGTCTTTTTGCCCCTGAGAAAGCTTTACTTTTGTTTCCTGAACTTTAGGTTCTTGAACTTTTTGTGCTTTAGCTTTCTGTTCTAAAACTTTCAGTTCCTTGGGCTTGACATTTATAGGTTTCTTTGCCATTCTTTGAGATTCAACCCTTGATCTTCCCGTTGATCTCCTCGGGCAGTCTCTGGCAATGTGACCTCGGATTTGACAATTATAGCACCTTCTTGTTTCAAAATTTTGGCTTTGGCAGTTAACATCAATGTGTCCTTGATAGCCACAAGAATAACACACTCTGTTATCATACCTCTCCTCTCTTTCATACCGTACACCACTTTCATACCACACACTTAAATCATAACATTGAGTTGCCTTGTGGTAGTCATTTCTCTTCTTGTATCCTTGATTTGGCATTTGAGCACTGTGGTCAAACCTGCACCACTTATTACCAACTATTTTTGAGTTTTCATTTTTAAATTTTTGTGATTTTTTATAATGATTGGATGACTTATCTGATGAGCTTCTATTTTTTTTTAGAATTTTTCAATTTTTTTTTGTTTCTGTTCTGCATTCTTCTTAACAGGTTTTTGCTTTGAGCATTCACCTATTTCAGTAGATTGCAAAACAGTCTTTTGAAATTTTTCTTGTAAATCTAAAAATATTTTTCTTTTCTTTTCTTTTTCATCATCAGATTTGTCATCACAATCTTCAATTTTGACCTTGTCAAAATTTGTCACCTTGTCACTTATTGGAACAGAGTTGATTGGTTTTGGACAGGGAAAATTCAACCTATCTGATGAAGTCACAAAACCTTTCAACTTATTTTCAAGTTCGTCAATCTTGATTCTTGAATTCTCAGCTTCATTTTCAAGCTGAGATATTCTTTCAAGATGAGACTTGATTGATTTTTCATTTTCAATTTTAAGATTTTCAAGAACAGATTTTTCATTTTCCAAGACTTTTAACTGTTCTTGAAATCTTGTTTCATTCTCTTTTAGATTTTTATTTTCCAATTTTATCCAGAAATCTTCATCTTCTGAAGATTTTCTTTTACTTTCAAAATCTTTTTCATTTTCTTTCAAAATTTTGTTTTCTAATGACAAACTGTTTAAGTCATTCAACAGTTTATCATTCTCATATTTTAGCTTTTCATAGTTCAAGCATAACTCCAAAATCCTTTGATTATCATCCTTCTTCTTGATCTTCAGAGTATCATTTTCCAATGTCAAACTCTCCACCTCCTTCAAGAGTTTCACACTAGCTTCTTCAGATTTTTCGCATTCCGAGCATTTTCCTTTCATCTTTTCATCATTTTCTTTCTTCTCTTTCTCTTCTTTTTCCTTCTTCTCTTTCTCTTCTTTTTCCTTTCTCTCTTTCTCTTTCTCTTCTTCAATCATTTTCTTGGTTGGCGTTCCCCACCATTTGTGTTGCCAATACTCATCCTCTTCTTCATACTCCTTGATGATGGCCTCTATATCAAGTGTTTTGTCATCAATTGCAATGTTGCCATACGGATCAAGGTAGCATTCTCTGTCTGGATCCCATCTTTTCGCTCTTCTAGCTTCCAGAAAGATACCAGAAATTCTAATGATTTTGTTTTAGGCAATCACTTTCCTATAGTTATACTTCTGTTCTTCTGTTCGATTATCTTTCCACGGAATGGGTTCATTCTTTGCCATGAACTTATGTTCGTGAATTACCTGCAAGATTCAGCCAACACTTAGAAAAATTTTCAAAGATTTTTGAAAAACAGAGACAGAAAAGCGAATCTATCTGTGAATGACAGATAAGCGAAACTGATTTGGCCAAATAAGCGAACCAAGTTACATCCGGATGAGCGGACCTATCAAATGTCCAAATGAGCGAACCTAGATATGATCCAATAAGCGGAACTATAATGTCCGTTCGAGCGGATCTACAAGGTTTGTTCGAGCGGACCTACTTTGTTCGTTCGAGCGAACCAGAGTATGTACGTTCGAGCGAACCTTCACAAATGTCAAAATAGCGAATCAGGTTCGTTCGAGCGGACCTGATTATGTCTATTCGAGCGGACCTACCAGCTAAAGTGTCTGAAAAAGCGAACTTAATATGTAATTTTAAGCGAACCTGATAGGTAATTTCGAGCGAACCTACGAATGTTCGTAAAAGCGGATCTAGGTTTTTACCCAATTTTATCCATTTTTAATCTGAGTTTTAGCCTGAAACTTCCAAGGGTTTGTTACTAGTAAGTTTTATACGTTATACTCAATTTTCAGACCATTTCAACCGTAGGAACCACTTCAAATCGAAAAAGTATGAAAGAAAGAGAGTAGAAATTATAGAATTTGGTAGAATCAAGTTGTAGTAGTATGAACTCCTCGTCCTGAGCTCTGATACCACTTGTTGGACCGTTGTTTTGACCCGAAAAGTCAGCCGAGACAGTACATCTTCACATACGAAGGCGGAATCAACGTAAATGAAGTTACAACAGCTATTCCTTTCTAATTTCTTCTGCTTTTATTGCTTTCTGATTACAATTTGACAGAGTTCCGTTCCACAAGCAATGGTCTAGATCCGTTACTAGATCCGCTCAAACTGATCCCCTATATATAGGCTAGGGTGGTTCGCTCATATGGACACCATATGAGCGGACCTAACATAATGACTAAAGAGCGGACCTACACTAAAGCCTAATAAGCGAACCTATAAGATCCCTATGAGCGGATCTACTCATATTTTGTACATATAAGCGAACGTCACACATAAACTACATATTTTGACATTTTTGACCATGTGTTGACCTAACTTGACCTAAGACTTCATGCAGACGTAGTCAACAGACATCCTATGCATCAACAATGGACAAGTAGATATGGTTCGCGTTGCATCAAATGAAAAAATTGTTGCGTAATTTGGTTCCAAAAACCATCACTTTTTCGATTAGTACCTACCCAATTTAATTTTTAAAGTAGAACCATATTATTAAAATACAATACTTTTAATACTTTGCTTAAAAAATAAAAATAAATAATTGAAAATGCATAAGTATAAAAAATGACTTTCAATCGGATTGATAGAAATGTTAGCGCTTCCAACTCGATTTGACTCCAACGATGCTCTTCTTGTGTCTGTTTTCCTTCTTGTGTCCGTTTCTTTTGTTTCTTGCTATACGTGGTTTGTGGTTGCATTTCGGGTATAACATCATCGTCTACACCTAAAAAAACATAACCGTGCTCAGGTTCAATGTTCAATGTGATACTTATAGACTATTCAAAACAAATAAACATTTTTTTATTCCATATAACGATCGTATGTTTAAAACGTTCGAATTTTTCAAGCTCAGGGAGCACGGAGAAATTCCACCGAAGGCGCCGAGGATTAAACCCAGGGGGTGTTCCCCCTCAGGGCTGAAGGTCACGTCAGGTCTCCGACCCTTCCCCGCTTTCCACACCCCATGTCCTAAGACTATACGGTGTCGGAGGGCATGAAAAGAAAGCGTGAAGCGCCATGTGGCTGTCACGTCATCAGCTGTCAGAAATGTGGTGTGGTGCCAAAAAGGGCAGAGTGGGATGAGACGTGGAAGGGTGAAGTAGTGTGAAATGTGACACATACTTTTATATTTATTTTATATTTTAAAAAATATAACAAATCTATTAAACTAGAAAAAAGCATTGATACTAATAAAATAAAAGATAGATAATAAAAATTACATAATTCAACATAAAAATTAAACATTACATAATTCAAATTAAACATCAAACTAAACATAATTAAACATAAATAAACGAAAAAAACATAATTAAACAAACATTCTTATTATTTTGCACGTCGAAACATGTTTGAAGTCACAGCCATATGTATGTTTGTAGTCAACGAGCGCCACTTGAATCATGTCATATTCCTTGAGCTCATTGTCGTCGTTTTTCACATCGTTGAAAGGCACATCAAATCTTGAACTTTTCAAACGGATAGACCTGAAGCGTGAAGAAAGTCCCTCCATGTTTTGGTCTCACTCATATGAATACAAAAATGTGCCACGTCGTCGAGTCAATGTACACAACACCAGTGATTTCACCCGCTTCTATCACTACGTTGTCCTTCATGTCAACCTTAGGCCGGTACCCCGTCCTTCACGTCACCTAATAAGAAAACGACGTAAGGGTATAGGGAGTGGTTAAACACTTTCAATAGGTAAACTCTCAAATCACCCAATCAAACAGTGCCACGTCATTTTACTTATTTTGTTTATCTATTCCTCAAAAACGTTGGCGGTGGTTAGACACTTGGAATAGGTAAACTATTTTTTTTTTATTTTTTTAACTTATGTGTTCAGATAAAACAAATAAAACATCAAACTTTAATAAATAAAAAAACCATTACATTAAAATCTAAGTTTCGTGAGACAGTTTGGTCCATATCCGGTGTGGGTGTTAGAGCATTGAGAGGACCTTTCCCTAGTACGAGAGGATCGGGAATGACGCACCTCTGGTGTACCAGTTATCGTGCCCACGGTAAACGCTGGGTAGCCAAGTGCGGAGCGGATAACTGCTGAAAGCATCTAAGTAGTAAGCCCACCCCAAGATGAGTGCTCTCCTATTCCAACTTCCCCAGAGCCTCCGGTAGCACAGCCAAGACAGCGACGGGTTCTCTGCCCCTGCGGGGATGGAGCGACAGAAGTTTTGAGAATTCAAGAGAAGGTCACGGCGAGACGAGCCGTTTATCATTACGATAGGTGTCAAGTGGAAGTGCAGTAATGTATGCAGCTGAGGTATCCTAACAGACCGGTAGATTTGAACCTTGTTCCTACTTGACCCGATCAATTCGATCGGGCACTCACCATCTATTTTCATTGTTCAACTCTTTAACAACACGAAAAATAGGTTTGATTGTCCATCTTTTTGATATATTGGATATCTATATAAGGCATTCTCCGGATAATTCAAATCGAAGCAATTGGATGTCCAATTCGGGCCTATGACATAACCGATCAATAGAAATACTCCAACACTCCACTATTCCATACATCACACTAGATATATATCATATTCATGGAATACGATTCAGTTTCAAGATGCCTTGGTGGTGAAATGGTAGACACGCGAGACTCAAAATCTTGTGCTAAAGAGCGTGGAGGTTCGAGTCCTCTTCAAGGCATAATATTGAGAATGCTCATTGAATGACCAACTCAATAAGAGAGCTCGGATAGCAATACCGATTCGATCCGAGCTCTCTTGGAATCAGTTCGACAGCGGATCACGAAATCTTGGCCATCTTCTCTATCTAATGAATGGGGAGTCTGCTTTAAAATTGAAAATCGTCCGTGTTAGTGCATTTATGTCTATCGCCTTCGTCAATCCGAGCCGTAGCGAGAAACCGAAGAAAACAAGCTTATATTGTAATAATTAGATAGAATTAGCAAGGTGGCATTTTGGTAATTAATGAGAAGTCTCCTTAATTCCAAGGCCTATAAATAGGGATGTTATGTCATAATTTTAGGACTTTTGGCTCATTTGTGTTTTGGAGAAGCTCTAGATCTAGAGAGAGATTCTAGAGAGAGAAAGTGATTCAAGGTGCTTGTTTTTGTTAGATTTCTAATAGAATCACATTTATTTTACGTCTTGTGTGTTAGGTCACGTTCGTGTACGGATTCCGCACGTCACACGTTCGTTTCGCAATCGTTTCAGAGTCAAAACCGATCCTACACTCCGCCCTGCACCCACCCCTCGAGTATATGCTTCAACAGGAATCACACAAGGGTAGATTATAAACCTCTAGTAAAATGACCGCCTGTAATAAAGTACATTACATAGCATTACATAGTCCGTTTTAGGGATTAGCGACTTACCCTTTCAATGACTTTGGCACTGGACGTTCCCCAACGGGTACTGTCGAGTCGGGTGAATTCAATAATAGACGCCTGTTGGCATTCCAGCCTTCCTTCGCCTTTCATGGCCACATATCTTTCCGGCTAATGAATGGGAAATCCTTCTATGTTCCATGAATCCAATTTGCATTTCATCCGGGAAAAGCCATCTTTTTCTCAACAATGCCTTTGTCATTTGATCCAATAGTGTTCTAAGCCATCTATGGCGATAATAATAATAAAACAACGCAACAAGAAAAAACTAGAAATTACAAGGCCAACCACCACGTTTATCTTGCGCTCGCCTTCGAACCGGACCCCGAATGCTTTTTCTTCCCTTCACCTTTGTTTGAGCCTTCCATTTATTTGAAAAGATTTGAATGTAAAGGTGAAAAATATTTGTTTGTAAGATTGTGTTTATAAAAAGGGTTATTGGATTTTAACACCTCAAACTTTGAAGAATTGGCCAATAACACCCGCAACTAACACTTTGATCTGTGACACCCCAAACTTTTAATTTTGTTTGTCATTTCACCACTCAGTTAAAAAATGAGTAACTGAGTTAGTCTTCCATCCTAGCTGGCATCATTAATCCTACATGGCACCCATGACGTGGCTAACACATGTTATAAGAAGCAAAATCCTACATGGCATCATTAATCCTACATGTCAAATACTGTCCACCAACCATCTCCCTTAACTCTAATGACCCATTGATCTTCTGAACAATGTAATGAACATTATTTAAAATAAACAAATGAGCCAGAGAAATGTCAACGGCGGTTGCTCATCAAGCTCATCAAAATCCATTTCGGACTCCGATAACATTCCTCGAAGAACTACATGTTCAGACTGCATCAAAATCCTGGAGAGTATCTCCGGTGCCTGAATTCTAATCGATTCAGCCGGTTTTGAATTGAAAACGTCATCAATATCAGGCAACAAATCGAGTAACGAATCGTGCAAATCTAAGATCTTAAACAGCTTCTCCGGCGATCTCTGGCTAATACTAATCGCTTCAACGAAATTGAACCGTTGATTCGCCGGAACTTCAATCGTTTCGATGAAACACGCATCATCTGCAGCCGTTCATCCGAGATCTTCGAAGATCTGTTTGCATAACTTCTTCTCGCTAGCAGACAACACTCTGATACACAGCACAACAGGAAATTGATAATAAAGGAGAAACTTACAGCAGAGAAACAGGTGTCGAGCTTTTTCTTCATGGCTTTAGAATCATACAGGATGATGATGCTAAACAAATATGAGTTGCATTAACCGAAAATATTCCGGTTAACCGGAAAACTACTATTAACCGAAACAAAACCCTTCTTATCAAGCGTAGATGAACCACCAGAAAACCCTAGATCCGACCCGAACAATGCGGTTCTTAAAAGCGCAGTGTAGGCAGCGGAGGAGGAGGAACTGTCATCGGTGCGGTCGGCGTCGGAGGGCGGCGGAGGCGGTGGCGGTGGCGGAGGGTGGTGGTGGGGTGGATTGAGATGATGGTGAAGATGATTGATTGGGGTTCATGGTGGTATATGATTTGGGTGAATGTGGGTTGGGAATGGTGGTGGAGTGGATTGAGATGGTGGTGAAGATGATTGATTGGGGTTCATGAAGGTTTCCATTGAAACCCAATTGTTTGTGCAGGGTTAATCGAAGCAGAGCATGGGTTTTATACCTATGAATGTGCCACATCGTCAAAAATAGTCCACGTAGGATGCCAGCTAGGATGGAAGACTAACTCAGTTACTCATTTTTTAACTGAGTGGTGAAATGACAAACAAAATTAAAAGTTTGGGGTGTCACATATCAAAGTATTAGTTGCGGGTGTTATTGGCCAATTATTCAACGTTTGAGGTGTTAAAATCCAATAGCCCTTATAAAAATAGTAGTGAATTGGGTTTGTTTATGAAGGTGAATTTTTATTATGTTAAACAGCTATATAGCCGTTGGATTGCTCAATGGTCAAAAAAAACCAAACACTTCCCGAGCGGTAAAGGTTCACCGAACCAAACACTTCACCGAGCGGTAAAGGAGGTTAGCGACGGTGTTACCGCGCCATAAAAGAGTTTACCGCCCCTTTACCGTCCACTCCGTATACGCTAAAGTGACTTTCATGCTACATTTTAATGCCGCACTCCACATGTTCAAGTTACAAACAACATTATTAGGGCGTGGGTACGAGAATCCCGCGTATTTCGGTCAATCCGAAACCTGACCATGTAAGATTGACGATGTGTGATTAGACATAAAACAAGTTGTGGGACCCCAAGGCTTTGCATACGTCAAATCTCTGTCACCCATGTCGGGTTTTATCTTTTATGCACAGGGGCCCACACCGCATTTTTATTTTCAGTCTCAACCCCTATATACATATTTTTTACACATCTAGCTCTTCTGAGATTTATGGAAATATGATATTTAACTAAATGCTTCTGTGCCCACAACTTAGAATTTTTGAACCATCTTTGAATAGATGAAACTATCGGTTTGTGGGATGGCGGAAACATACCTTAAAAAAATTAGTGAGTTATTTAGGCAAAAATTATGATCTTATCATTAAAAATATGGTAAAACTTTCCGATCATACTCCTAGAAAATAAATCATAGATACACCATTATTTATCACCACACAATATATGACATTTAACTAATATATGATATTTAACTAATGTATTATTGTGAATATTAACTTTAATTTCTTATGTCTCGAAATTATATAAGTAGAAAAACGTTTAAATGTATGTTTTATCTTCTCTACACAAAATTTCTAGCTTTTAAATTACATATTGCATTATTTTTAACTCTTATACCTTTTTAAGAGCAAATTTAGATCACTAATAGACCACTAGAATAAAAATTAATATGTACTTACATATAAATATTTTTATATGTAATTAATGTTTATATATAATAACACAATATACTTTTTTTTCAAAAAGACATTTATTTTAGTCCACCCATAATAGGTTGCTTGCGGCTCATGGACGCTAAAGTATAAAGCGAGAAGGCGGATATGGAAGAGCGAGGGCGAGGAAGGAGAGGCGCACAGTCCATTGTCACATACCAACTCCAAAAGAAGAATTTGAGTTCTATAAGAATGGAGAAGAGAGAAGGGTGCATAGGTCTGAGATTTTAGGTGTGATGTTTCCGAAACTATTTGGTTCAATAAGACGCTTAGGCTTTAAAATAAGAATGCGGTTGCAACTCTCTAAATTCACATGTAACACTTAGAGATTGTTTAGCAACTTCTAAATGGTTAGTGCTGAACGAGTAAGAAGTCTGAACCATTAAGTGCTGAATCAGGAAGAGGTCTAAACAATTAAGAGCTAATATAATGCTTAACCGTTCAGAGACAAATGTCTGATTAATTCAGATTAGAGGTCTTAACCATTTAGACTCAGTATAATGCTTAACAATTCAGAGGCAAATGTCTAAACCATTCAGACATCTGCTCGCGAAACAAAAAGTCTGAACCATGGTTGTAAAAGTCGCTAGGCGCCCCCTAGGCGGTCGACCGAGAAGTTGAGAGTACTCGGCCTAGGCGGAGAGTACTAGGGGAGTACTAGGACATGTTAAATTATAAAGAAATTAGTTGTTGGAAATTAAAAATACGTCAAATAACAAAATTTACAAATATTTATAACAAAATACGTGAAAATGATATTAATTCTTTAATATGATAGAGATACGAATTATGTTTTATTTTTTTAAAGTCAAACTCAGGCCGAGTTGACCTACTATATCTGATTTTGACATAGGTTGACCGCGTTTGATCGATATTCCGAGTAATTAGGCGGAGTTGAAGAAACTCGCCTCGGCAGGCTACCTTGTAGCGCTTACTCGGAGAGTACTCGGTCTTAGAGACCTTGTTTTACAACCATGGTCTGAACCATTAAGTATTGAACCAGTAAAAGATCTGAACTAAGAGACTCATTAAGAGCTAAACAAACAGCCCCTGAATGTCTTGAAATTAATTGGTATTTCTCCTGTTTTCTAGCGACCCACCATCCGTGTCTCTTATCATTAGCAACCATAAGCACCTTAGTAAATGAATGATAAACGAAATCTATTTTTTAACGGCAATTTTGGATTACTGACGGATCATTGGATTATTATCGTGCCACCAGCGGAACCACCCGATCATATCCATCTTCACTAGACTATAACGTCTATACACCCCCAAGATGGATTTATGTATTACCATTGTGATGGTTTACTATCATCGTGCTCGTTTTAGTGACCTGACAAGGATGAAGTACTCATAGATTCAACAATTATCCGAAAGTATTGAGTCGGTTTTTGTGCCTACTTTTTTTTATTTGTCTCTACTAAGTGAGTGTTCCGCTTCAACCTCGTCGTCGCTCAAATTAATCACAAACTCAATACGAGCATCCGAGCGATTAGTAGAGGAAACTGTTTTCGTCCTTTTAGACGACGATTGTCCCCCAACAGGTACTCATGTCCATTTTGAGGAGTATCTCGCCACATCTTAGGGTGAACGGAGCGTGTGTGAGGATGGTATGCGGTGTACGTGTTACCGCACGGTAACACCATCGCCATCGCCAAAAAGTGTGCGGTAAGTTGTTAAAATGGGGAGTAGTCGCCGATGCATTTTGTTGTTTGTTTCGACCGTTGGAGCCTTTCAACGGCTCTATAGCCATTTGAGATATAATTTTATTTTAATACATTTCTTTATTTAAATATCATCATTCCAATCCATTTCTCACAAACCAAAACCATTCTCAATCAAATAATACAAACCAAACCATTTCTCTTCTCATTTTATACCCCTATTTTTCAAAATGGCGATCAAATACCATTGTATACTTCATGCGACAATGATTTATCCTCAAGCGATAGTAGCTTAATTTTATTTAAATCTCATCGAACAAGCCCAACTAGAAGACACAGACACATCTAGTAAAAAGAGATATGTCTGTTGTGATCGGAAGAAAAGCCACGAAACCCTTATGGCAGATTATTTTGTCGAGGAGCCGAAATACAATGATTATTTTTTTCGTCATCGATTTCGTACATCAGAAATGTTGTTTTTAAAAATTGTGAACAACGTGGAAACAAATAATTCGTCGTTTTAATAAGGCGTGGGTAGGAGAATGAAGAAAAGTTTTACACCGTTGCAAAAAGTTACATTAGCGATTAAACAACTTGCAACCGGTAGCTCTCCAGACAAGAACGACATGTATTTAAATATGGCCGAAAGGACTTCCCGTGAATATCTAGAATATTTCTATGAAACAATATGTAGTATATATGCTCCGGAGTTCTTACGTAGACCAAAAAGCTACGATATTATGCTTTTGTACCAAGCTCATGAAGAGAAAGATCACCTTCCTAGGATGCTGTGTAGCCTTGATTGTACGCATTTCGTTTGGAGAATGTGTACCACAGAGTTACGCGACCAATATATGAGTTGCGATCACCAATACCCAACAATTATGCTCAAAGCAGTGGCCTCTCAAGATTTGTGGATTCGGAATGGTTTTTGTGGTCTACCAGGTTCATAAAACGTCATCAATGTGCTCCAACAATCTTCATTATTTCTCACTCAACGAAATGGAACTGCGTCAAATGTCTATTTTACATGAACGACCACTTATACAAACGTGAATATCATCTTACCAATGGAATCTACCCTACTTGGTCCGTGTTTGTGAAAACACTTGCACATTCACACATTTCAAACGAAAAGAAGTTCAATAGGCAACACATGACGGTAAGAAAAGACATGAAACGGGATTTGGTATTTTAAAGTCAAAATGGGGTATGCTTAATCGACCAATGCATGCTAAAATATTGAAAAATATTACGTATGTTGTATATACATGCATGATTTTACATAACATGATTTTAAAAGACGACGGAAATGCGATAGCACACATTCAGGATCCTCCAGTCAAGGTAGTTGTCGATGATACTACTTTTAACGAGCTAATGGATGAAGATACACATTGGAGACTAAATCATGATCTCGTTGAGCATCTTGGACGACTAGATTTACCCCACCTTGAGGCGAGTGACGGAGACTGGTAGCTTCAGTTTTAGTTTTTATGCAATTTTTATCTTAATTATGTAATATTCAATTTCAAGAATAAATAAACGTATTTTTTTGAGTTAATGCAAATTTTATTTTTAATGTAAATAAACGTAATATTTAATTTATTAGTTTTAGAAATAAAAAAGTTAAAAAAAATGAAATGGACTACTCCTCTCTAGGGGAGCACTCCTACATTTGAGGCAAAATAAGGAGTTAAGTGGGGAGTTGACATAACATAGTATGATTGTCTGAGGTAGAGAGGTGACTACTTCTCTGGAGAGGAGCACCCCTTACACCCTTAATTCCACCTTTATTTTGCACTTGCAACGATTTGAACCTATAACCTCACATCTATAAGAGAGGACACCATACCACAAGGCTAATAGATCATTAGTACACACCCGAGTACTTAACACGCAAAGGTTACTCGCACAAAGTACTCAGGGGTTGCGGCGGTGTACCCTACTCGGAAGTACCCGGGAGTGCCCGAATATCCCACCCCCACCACCCTAAGCCTGAAATACATGATGTGGGATATATACAATGGCTTATATTAACACGGGTCAGAATAGGGTTTAGTGCAAGTAGTTTGGTAGTTATTCTTATTTAAAATTCAGAACCTTGAATTATATTGTACTAGTGAGTATATTACATCAAAATGCGTTGCGTTGTCTTGAGCTCAAAGCACTTCATATTCAATACACAAAAGATTGGAAAACTAAAAATGTCACTTTGTAACTTCAAACTATAATTTCAGCATTTTGATAACATAATATTATAACCTTTTATGGAAATAGTTAATATATACAATTGTTTGAAAGTTTTATTTTTTTGTAGAAGTGTATTTTCAACTATATCGAATATTGGCTGGTACTAAAATGTAGAGACATCTAGATTAACCAATAAGCAAAACATAAAATGTAGACGTGACAACATATAATATAAGTTAATAAAGATAGAAAAACAAATTTAAGTTAAGGAGGATATAATATAAGTTAATACTGATAGAAAAACAAATTTAAGTTAAGGAGGGGAGTTTATGAAATCCTGTGAATTTGGGAAGTTGGTGGAAGTTTGACAACAAATAAGCAATAAATGGGTTTAAGTGGGAAGGTGCATGGTTGTTAATGTGGCAACGTGCTCCGTACGAGGTGTGAGGTGGGAGGTGGGTTTTAAGTATTTAAGTTAAGTGTAAATTTCATTAAAACCGGGTTATAAGTTAAGTGTAAACTTTATTAAAACCACATCACCCACCAAGCACCAGGGCCAGCAACCACAAAGACTACAGCTTAATTAGGAAAATTACATCAACTCGTATCTACACTATTTCGATCACTTACTAGAATTGAATTTGGACCTATTCTTATACCATAGAAACCTTAACGCTGTGACATCACCTATAATATCTTCAAACTTGGCCACCTTGTTTGAAAATAGACTCCTTATTTCTAGTTTTCTATTTTCTCAACAAGTTATAATAATAATAATAATAATAATAATAATAATAATAATAATAATAATAATAATAATAATAATCCCATGAAACACATTTTTCTTTTAGACTTACATCCTGATAGATGTATGTAGCTTTAACAAATCTCTAACCGAAAGCGAAAATTTGCGGAACCCAGCAACACGTACTAATAGCTTGCCAAGTAACCGAAGCCACCAAACGAGCTGTAAAAATGTAGTCGGGTGCTTCAAATTCGCCTCAAGAACACACCTTTGCGACTCCACCTAAATATTCCTTCTGCTTATTGCAACACGAGTTGGAAGCCAATCCATCTTCGATCTCCACCCAAAGATATTGCATTTGTTAGGAATTCATTTATACAACTCAAATACACATGAACTGCTCGAGTTGAAGTCTTCATTCAACATCCACTTCACCGCATCTACTGACAAGGCACCCGATAGATCCTCCAACCACGTACACCCATCTTTCTTTCTTTCCCGACAGTTGGTCCGACAACATAATCCTAACGCACTATTCTAATTTCGAAACCTCCAATGTGGAAACTGGGGTATGTTTCCAACACCAGTTCCAAACTCAAGAAATCTTAACACTGCCCATCCTATCTTAACCGTGCACTCTTCTCCTTTTTCAAACAAAACTAGGAAACCAATGTTGAAACGGTTCATTGCATATGCATAGGTTCAGCCCAAATCGGGTGCTAGCTCCCTTGCCAATTGTCCCTATAAGAAGACTGGTTAGTTTAAATCGAACAATGTTTGTCTTCGTTTCAAATCCATAATATTATTCTAGTTCCCAGTCACTCTCTTATTAGATAGAAGCACTGCTACCCTTTTTTATTCCCATGAAATACATCAACAATTTTCTTCCATAAACATTTGACTGTGTCTTATATCTCCATGTCCATTTAGCTAGAAGTGCATTATTTATGTTTTTGAGTTCTCTAAGCCCAAGGCTACCCATCTTTTTAGGAATGGAGACTCGATCTCAAGCTACCCAAAGCATCTTTGTCATATAACTTGTTCCTCACTGTTAAAACTTTTTATAATTATTTCCAAACCTTGAATCACTATCGGGGCCTTATCCAAAGAAAAGTAATAATTTTTGAAGACTTTCTAGCATCGATTTGATGAGCGAAAAGTTTACCCTAATGGAAAGAGTTGAAGCTATCCACAAGGACAAATGATCTTTGTTGGACGTACAAAAGAACAGATGATATTCAAAAACCAAAACATGTCCTCCTGATCGAGAAATAAACAGTTGATGAAGTATTCTCCTCCGAAAGATAGTGAATCTTGAACACTAATCAGAACATCTGTTGAAGACATTCAAATATCTGTTTGAAGCCTTGGAACAACTGTCGAAGAAGAAGAAACCACTGTTCAAGGCCTAAGCTCTGTTGTTACAAAGCACTGATCATGAAAACCAAACATCTGTCATGGCCAAATAGATGTTTGATACAAGCCAACAATAGTTTGAAGAACAAAGGTTTATTCAATGTAACAGTACATAGCTTAGAACATATGTTTAATGTAATAGATCAGATGTTAGATTCCTGCAGATGTTTGCTAACATCTGTGGAATCTTTTCTGTTAGGAATGTTAGATATCACTATCAGGATGACTTCAGCTGATTGCAAAAAAAAAAACATAGATCCTACAATCTTGAAACACAACAAAAACTGATTTCCAATTATTAATTCTATTCATGTTCGCTCCGACCAGATTCCCAAGTTACATGAAAGGAATAGAGCTCGATTTCCACCACAAAACTGAGGTCATTGTGTTCAACTCCATATTATCAACTCTGATGCCAAAAAGATCTTGTCGAGATTAATTTTAAGTCCCGAACATAAGTAAAAGCATCCCAAAAATCTTGCCACATTTTAGATGATGAACTTAGACCACTCAGCATTAATGATTGCAACGTCAGTGTAGATAATATAAGATATAATGGATCCCTTGTTAGGAGTACGAATGCCATTAAAGGCCCCCAAAGTGCATTCCTTCTTGAAAATTCCCGAGAATGCTTCCCTGACTAAAATATAAAGATGTGGAGAAAGTGGATCTCCTTGTCTAATACCTTTATCACAATGAAATTCAAAGGTTGAAGATCCACTAACAATAACCAAGGACATCGATGACAAAAGAATTCCAGAAATCCATTTGCAAAAAAAACAAGGGAAATCCCATTTGGTCCATCACTGAAATTAGAAAGACCCAGTTCACGTTATCAAAGGTTTTTCAAAATTTATTTTTAACACAAACTCTAAATTATTGTTCTTCCATGCCCAAGAAATCACTTCATTCTCAATAAGGGACCATCTAACATGTACCTACCACTGAGAAAGGCAGATTGGTTTCCGATACAGCTATACCTACCACCATTTTGAGATGATTAGGGATAATTTTGGAAATAACTTTGCTAATAAACTCAATGAGGTTAATAAGCTTGTATTCATCCAATCCCATAGGGTCTTTGACTTTTGGAATCAAAGAAATTAATGATAAACTACACTCCCTGCTTATCATTTTGTGCCTGTGAAAATATAACATAATACTATAAAAATCATTAGCTAGAATATGCTAGAAATGTTTCATAAACCTGAAGTTAAAGTCGTCCGGACTGGTAGCCCGTTCATCACCACATCTAAAGACACTTCTTTAGTTTCAACCTCTAAAGATGGTGTACTGAGCTTAGCATTTTCGAGTCATCTTCTAAAACCCTCTTAACATCTGAGCATACCAAATTGGGGCATGAAGCTCTTTTTGAAAAATTTGGAAAACATCTTTGTTAATTACTATCAATTTAGACTTCCATTCCTTGTTAACCAACAACCCTGTGATTGAGTTTGTTTCTCTCCTTCTGTAGGATCGTTTTCTGACCCGAACGAGTCGTTTAGAAGTGTTTTTGCTTGATATTGTCACACCCCCAAAATACCACCTAGGGAGTGTCCCTGATAGGCGTGTGACGTACCAACAATGAGCCACTAATTACATTGAACCCATACATGTTTCAAAATAAAGTTCTCAATTATTAATAAAAATACCACCAACGAGTTTAAGTGAAAACCAAAGTGTTCAGCGGAAGCAAATGAGAAACCCAAGTTAAACAGTTTCAAACCAATATATAGTATCAAGAAAACAATAACGTGAATCCCTCCAGTCGACCCATGACTACTCCTGCTACTCCAGACAGCAAGTTCCAATCCATAGACATCTAACGACCTGCGAGCATGTAACAAGTGTGTCAGACAAGGCTGGTGAGTTCATTGTTTTACGAAAACGTTGATTACCAAGTATTTAGTTAATCCATTGAATTTGATTCCGAAAGTAATGTTGATAATACCCCGAATACAAGACGGCTTCTGATTATTTTGCCCTTTCTCCAATGCTCCTATCAAAGCATTGGTCATGACTAGGTCATTAGTTCAACACCCATCCTCCCAGGTACGGGGTGAGGTTGCCAAACCTAAGTAGCGCTACTAACTAATACCATGTTACCTCCTCGGTAACCAAACAACACGGATGGACTTTAAAGGTGATAGGAAGAGTATATTATCCAACATTCCCGTTTTTACCCAAAAGACTTATCCCTCCCCGGGATACCCACTGACTGTCCCAACCACCGGGACGCATGCTCAATAGATGAACTCACCTTAGATTGCTCGGTTAGATTAAGTGCTTGTTTAACAGTTGATCAATCAAACCCTACCGTGGTTACCAGAGTTAGTCAGTTACAAGAACACACAACATCCATGTACTTGCATTTACTACATAATTTACAAATAAGTGGCACGTATATTATAATGCAGATCATAGCAAGCGATTGGATGTAAAGACAATACTAATTCATATCACAGCATATCACAAGTGATTCAGTTTACATTCAAATACACTCGTTAATCGAAACAAGTATTCGTGCACCATCAATTAGCAAGTTATTTCCATGTAGTTATTTAACAAATAACTAGGCCATGCTCGCATCAACCCATCAAGTCCAACTAGTCACTCGTTATCGGGCCACTCTATCTTTGACCCAATCTAAGTAACGCATGACTGGCCCAAGAGATTAATCCCTGAAACCCGGCCCAAACAAATATGTTGACATGCAGCCCAGCTAAACAGAATGGTCCCAGCTGTTGGTAACCGAGCCTAGTACCAGATATGGCCCAAACATATAACGGCCCAAAGCAAAAATAAAAGAAACAATGTAGTCTAGTCCTTGAATTCGTGGCCCAATTGTCAAAACCAAATCAACCGAGCCCAACAACTAACATGCAAGTCTCAATAGTTATTGTTTTTATTGTTGTCTACTAACTAGTTTATCAACATAATTATCACATCATATTTATGAATATAGCACACTGGATAAGTTATTATCAACATGAAGCCAAGATTATACATGTTAATTATACGCGTTTTATGATCATGGCAACTTCTAAATCAACTAATAGTTCCTCTAATAACCCAAGACAATAGCTCGAACATTACTAAATCATATCATCATCAAAAATCATATAGTCAAGTAATTCTGCTCATAACAACTTCATGCATACTTATCTATTATTATGCAATTTTAATTACTGCTAAGCTAGCCATCGATCCCTAATTGTTCAATTATACATAAATTTAACCACCCAATCATCCCCTTTTCATATGATAAAACCGAGCCGATTAACCAAACATCGGACAACCCAAATGCGAAATCCCCCCATCAGATACATCTATCATACGATTTCATTAGTTGATAACAAAAATATCAAGCAATACTTCTAAATTAAACGAAATCGTGTTCAATCAAATAATCACATACACGTTCATATTTAATCACAAGTAGTCAATCAATAGTTAACCAGAATAAATTCACCAACCTGAGCTGATGAGATCACCTGTTAAAGTGGTGCTATGGGACGCTTAAAGAAACTCGATAGAAGGATACAACGACACAAAGAATCCCTGCCGTGTTCGCAAGAGGGGAAAAAGGGTTTTAGGGTTTGCTATATTTTGTAAAAGGTTGTGTGGGTGTCCCATCTCATGCATTCACGTAACAAATAAGCTGAAGGTGGGCTAGGGAATACTGGGCCGTGATTGGACCAACAACACCTTATCAGATCCTTTTAACACCATGATTGGACCGAGAATTAAACTGCATGTGATAAGATATCAATTGAGATTGGGCCACATAACTCATTAGCACATGGGCTTTGCAAATGACACTTGATCTGTGCACATGGGGCGCCACAATAATTCTTTTGATTTGGCTGCTGCATGAAGTCATCATCACGACATCACATGTGGGGACTAAATATCATCAACCGCCATATTGAGATGGGAGAAGTCACGTGAGGGTTAATTATTAACATCTAAGGTATCATCTAAGATAGTGGGCCTTTCATTGGGTGGACACATACTTGAGACTTTTGGTCTTTGTTTTCAAAGAACCGTCAACTTACAATAGTAAAATTCCATAGAGCCATTAATTGTTTAATGTAACATGCAAGCCATTGGTCAAGAAATCAAGAAATACTAACCTTGCAAGTTTGGGTTATCACATCATCCCCACTTTGAAAGAAATTTCGTCCCGAAATTTGATAAGTACCGCAAAAGTGACACGGTAACCCAAAAGTGACACCATGTTAGGTCAGGATGACTGTGGATTTCCCTAGGTGCCACAGATATGAGAGGCGGAAACAAACATATCAAGTTCAGTTCAGCTTGATTTTCACTTTAACTGTCTTTCTGATTGATTTGACAATGATTTACAGTGAGACGACACTTCGGCAGCACTTCGGCTCCGGAAACACACATACATGAATCATTTCAAACGAAATTACATCACCCCTATTTATAGGCCACCTAATTTCGCACGAACCTGCACATATGAAATCAGTTTCATGCGAAACTTGATTTCGTGCGAAATCACCATGTGATTTCGTGCAGAATTACCCACATGTAATTTCGTGCGAAATTACATTCTTAACCTATTTTTGACATTTTCTCGTAAGACGTGCCTAGATCTTTCAATACTAATCTAAGACTCGAACGAAGACGAAGTCGACAGACGTATGCACCAACACCTTCCACTAATAATACCATGGAAAAACTTCTTATTGCTATCTCCATGTATAGCCCATTTAATTCTTAAATCTTTCCATCTATAGCTTTCAATTTCCATTAAACCCTTTTTACATTCCACCTATATTTAGTTTTCTTCTTTTGTTAAATCTATTTTCCCATCGCTTCCTTCAAATATTCCATCTCTTTTTTCATAATTCCTTCTTCCTTCCATTTCGTTACTTTAGTATTTTCCGTCCACTTATTTCTTCCCTGCTGAAAACTCTTGAATTTGTTCATTAAGATCACATCTAAAGGTACCTGCCTCGTAAATGAATCACTGGCCTCCTTTACCACCTCATCAAAATCTGGTTTATCTAACCACAAGTTGAGCAATCCGAACAAGAATGGTCCAAAACTGGTCTCTTTAGTGGTCAAGAGAATAGAGCAATGGTCCAAGTGGACTCTAGACAGAGCCATATGACACACTTCCGGCCACTTATTAACAAAAACATTGACACACCAAAAGGGTAAAATTCTTGCCCTTTATATCTAGTTCTGTTAATTCAGCTTCTTATATAGCTTCTTATATGAAGTTATTGAAGTCTTTAGCTGTAACTGGGTTGAAAACAAATTTTCTTTTATCTTCTAGGAATCTAACATTTTAAAATCCCATGCAACAAACAACAACCCTGAATAGAAAGTCTTAAGATCCGCGACTTGAGCCTATAACAATCTTTTGTCTACCACACCCTAAGGAGCATAGACATTTAGGATGTCAATCTACATGTTGAGCCCTTTAATTGTCTCCTTAATAAACAAGTAGTTTTCACGTTTGACATAGCTGATGAGAGAGTGTCTTTGGATCCCAAAGGCAGAGCAAACCCCCGATCTACCGGCAACATCCACAAGCTCCATCTCAAAATTTGGATTTCCCCAATACTTAAATACGTCAAACTCCGACAAATCCGAAAATTATGTTTCTTGAAACACAATAAAAGATACCTCTTGAGCTAGACTAGTCTCCCTAATCAACTTTGCATTCACTTCCACCGTTTATAGGGAGATAATTCATTGTTCAACTAATTGAAATCCTTCCCCCAAAATTGAATCACGAACCTGGTCTTTGAATCTTTGTAATTATGCTCCCGCTGTTGTTCCCAAGTCAACCGTATCTTCTATCTCTTACTGTGTAAAAATCTATTGATTAGCCTTATAATTTCTTAATCAAGTACGATATCCTCTCTTTTGTTATCGCCTTTGTTTGCCTCTAAAATCACTTATCATCAAGTTTAATTTATTAGTTAGGTCTCGAATTTCTTCGACTTCTTTAATTCTTTGCTCGTCAATATTAACCTGTTAATTTGGATCAACTTCCTTAATGTTAAGTAGTCCTAGTATCTTGTCTAGCCCAAATGGTTTGACCACCAATCTGGGACTTATTTTGGATCTCGGGCGGGCTTCAAAGAATCTGTTTACATCATGGGCTTTATAATTGTTTTCACCGTTTAAAACTTTGTTAACATCCAAACCTTTATTTTCAATAAATACAAACTGTTGGTTCCCCACACCTTTATGGGAGCTCCTAGAAAATCGTTCCATATCTATATGACCATCAATTCGTTCTACCATAATGATTGGCATCTGTTTGTTTTCTAACTCTCCGTCTTTGGCTTCCCCGACTATCGTCATGTTACCTACAAAATCACTCATTAGGTAATGAGAGTAGTTCTATGGAATGTCATGCTCTATTGTATTCACAGGTTCCATAAGCTTATAGGAAAGCTCGTTGAAGTTCACAGTCTTCTTTGAGAAGCATATCCCAAGCTGATTGACCAAAACTGCCATGGCTAGATGAATTCAGACTTTGTTATCTGCCTCACTGGACCAAACACTCTGTACCCCATGTCCCCTAGGGTATTCTCCAACTCTTGGTGGGTGAAGTTCAACACATTGTTGTCGTCGTGGAGGTGAAGTGCCTCCCTGATGGTGTACTCGTTCAGGATGATGGGCTTGCTCATCACCCATCCAGCTATGGTGGACAACATCCCTTCATCAAAGATGAGTTTGGCAGTGTACCAGAACACCTATATCTGGATGGATCCAGATATTGGTTGTTATGGCGAAGGCCGGGGGCTGTTCAAGAGTAGGGATAAGATGACATTGCATTTTCCCATGCTTCACCGGCAACGTTCAGTCGGACCCTTAAGTTATGATGGGGAATGTAGTTCAACGGAAAGTGGCTTGCATCAATGCGCTACATTTTAAAGTTTGAGGGAGATGAAGAGTTAGAATTAGGGTTTCTGAGTAGAGTGAGAGAGATGAAAGTGATTTGTGATAGAAAGAAATCTCCAAGTGTTTGTTATTTATAAGTGAAAGTACTTTTTGCCATAAATGGCACCAACAAACTTGAGATTTCGTATTGCTAAACTCCTTATTGTAAAGATCTCATGTCAGAGAAATAAAAGGATGTTTAGACTTAGATCTCTTCTCATTTGTGATTTAGGCGGTCGAGATCTCTGAGATATACAACATTTGTTATCCAGGTGTCGCTTATTTCACTATAAGTAAGGATGAGTAAGCAATGAATGTTAAGAAAGATAATAGACATAAATTTAATTTTGCTCAGATTATTTACTTTATGACGAAAGCAAAGTATCGAGAATGGTTTGTTATATGATTTTATCTAAACTTACATGCCTATTTATACATAAAAAAATTATAAACAAAAAGAAATGACTTGGGTTATATGATGTGCATGCATAAAAAACATTCTTTGAATTTTTTTTTTTTTGAGAAAGTGCCCGGATAGTCCCTGTGGTTTGCCCATTTTTCACCTTTAGTCTCTAACTTTCTAAAATTTCAGCTATAGTCCCCAACTTTTGCATCGTTCCCGTATAGTCCCCGGCGCGAATTGAGGTTAGTTTTTGGTGTTAGTTGGGTGCCAAATGACTAAAATACCCTTACTAATAAAAAATGTTATTAATTATCTATTTAATAATTATATTATATTAAAAGAAAGTGGACCCACCCCACCCCACCCCATCTCTCCTTTTTCTCTATTTCTTCTTCTCTGTACCTCCCACCGTTCCACCACCACCATTCCACCTCCACACCACCAAGCCGCCACCACCATAACACCACCCTGCCATCGCCAGTAATACCACCATCTACACCTCTTCCGCCGCCACAACCACCAAGCCACCGCCGACAGTTTCCCCAATTCAAATATCTGAAAACTGAATCAAATTGAAATCAAAATTTTTATCAGTCATTCACTGAAAGTATGAACAAACAGTTATACTTAGAACAAGTATTGAGAAAATCATGGTACCAGTTACGATTATCGGTTCGTTCACCATCTACGGTTCCGACATGGGATGCTATTGTTTTAATAACGGCTAGCCCTGAACAAGCAGCGCTTTATCAATGGCAACTCAAACGAGCTCTATGGATGGGTCAGATCTCTGATTCTACAGTTACTCTTGTTGTACCCGACCCGGATGGCCACCGGATCGGTTCTGGTGCAGCCACTCTCAATGCCATTCTCCCTCTAGCAAATTATTATAACAAGTCTCTGGTAGTTTAGGTTTTATTTGAGCTTGTTTAAGTTAATTTTAGTTACACAATGCAGTAGATCTGTTGTGGTTAACGTGTCGATTATGAACTATGATGATTGATGATCATATGTTATATGTAATTTGTAGTTTAATTGATTCATGTTTAAGTGATGAACTATTATGTGTTACATAGTTTTTGGTTACTGTTAGTTTTGTGTATATGTTGTGAACATTATAGTTTTGTTACGTATCGTGTTTGAAACGGTTAGTTTCGTTAGATCTTACTGCTGATGAGATCTTACTACTGATGAGATGCGTTTTGATTTCGTATACGCATTTGTAACTCTGTGTTCATGCTGCGTGCACGAAATGATACAGATATGTATTTGAAGTTGTTCGCTCAGTATCCGTTCTATTCATGGTGGCGGTGGGGAAGGCGAAGTGGGTAGGGTGGGTCTCACATAAATTGTAAAATATTAATTATATTTCTTTTAACTTTTTAGTTATTAATTTGATAGTAAGGGTATTTTTGTCATTTCACACGCACCTAACACCAAAAACTAACCCCCATCCACGATAGGGACTATCCGGGAACAAAATTCAAAAACGTGGAGACTATAAGTGTAATTTTAGAAAGTTAGTGACTAAAGGTGAAAAATGGGCAAACCACAAGAACTATCCGAGCAATTTTCTCTTTATTTTTTCAACAAATGAACCTAACCCTATATCTACAAACCCCATGGTGGGGAATAGTGGCTCCCACCTTTTTGGTAGCTAGCTATTGGTCAGGGTTTTTTTTCCTCCATTGATTTAGTCAAATTACGATTTTATCACATTTAAATTTACAGTTTTGTTATTGATTTTTTTCTTCTCGTAACCAATTACGATTTTGCCCTCAGCTCAAATTTATAGTTTTGCCTTTGTTTTTGTTCTTTTTCCCTTGTCAAATTACGATTTTGCCCCCAGTGTAAAATTACAGACATGCCATCGTTTTAGTTTTTTTTTTAAAAAACTAAGATAGTGTTTTGTTTTAATTGGTTGTTCGGTGTAGTTTTATTCGTCCTGAAAAATTACAATTTTGCCCCTAGTTTGAAATTATAGTTTTTCTATGGTTTTAGTTTTTTTTAGTAAAAGTATAATAGTGTTTTGTTTAATTGGTTGACTCGGTGTAATTATTTTTTGAGATCGTGTTATGAGTGGTATGTACAAGTAACCGAAACATAAAGGTATCTATACTATCTATTAAGGGAGCTTAGATGATGACATCGATTTGCATACGTGTCAAGTTCTCAGCTATGCCACATAGTCCAAGGTGATGTCATAATTCGGATATATAAATATATAAATAAATCTATCTATTATAAAAAACTTCAAATATAGTTTTGGCTCCATTTTCAAAATTTAAACCTGTCTCTCTCTCTCTCTCAAATACAGTCATGACTTCATTTTCAAAATTCAAGCTCTAATTTCAAACCTGCATCTCTCTCTCTCAAATATAGTCATGAGGAAAAGAAAGGGGTGTCAATCAAAAACCCTAATTCACTCTAACGGAGAACAAGAAGATGAATTCAGAGATCAACAGTCTAATGATTCAGAGATCAACCCGAATTCAACCAATTGATCAAAATTTCAGGCCAACATTCATCCAGATCGTGAAGAAAGGGGCAGTGGAGTAGTTCTCACCGGTGTCGTACCTCGCGACATTTGTGAACTGCGGGATATGGGTGTTGTACGGGCTGCCAATGGTGCATCCACACAGCTTATTGGTCATCACAATCAACGGTGCGGGTTTGTTCATCGAGACCGTTTATCTGCTCCTTTTCTTGATCTACTCTAACCACAAGCAGAGGATCAAGGTGCTGCTCATAATGCTGGCTGAGATAGTGTTTGTTGGGGTTTTATCTGCTTTGGTGTTGACTGTGGCTGAAATAGTGTTTGTTGGGGTTTTACAGCAGCAATCATCCATGGTTGCCCAACCTAAGAAAACCCTCTACGATTTCACAGTCATGGTTTCAACTTTCTCTCTCAATAACCCTAATTTCAATTTTCAGTTTTGTTTTATTTTTCTTGTGTGTCTGTAGAATTGATTAACTATGATTAGAATTGACATGCTACTCAAAACCTAGAAATCATGAACAAGTTAATTCTGCTAATCTGTTTAAAAGATAGAAAAAATCAATCTTTTCTTCTTTTTATGGGGTCAAGTTATTCTACAAAGGCTTCTAATTGTAAGAAGTGTAAGAAAGATTTATAGAGTGACAAGTGTCCAATAAGCTAAAACTAAACCCACTACATCACCACCAAAAACCTAAACACCCACCCCCACCCCACCCCACCACCACCCAAAAACCTAACCCCCCCACCACCCAAAAACCTAAACCCCCCCCCCCCCCGCGGCAAAAAAAAAAAAAAAAAAAAAAAAAAAAAAAAAAAAAAACTATACCTCACCAGAAAAACCCCCAAAAAACCTAACCCCCCACCCCCCAAAAACCTAAAAAAACCTAACCCCCCCCCCCCTCCCAAAAAAAACCTAAAAAAACCTAACCCTCCCCCACCCCCCAAAAACCTAAAAAAAATCTAAAAAAACTAAACACCCACCCCCACCACCACCCAAAAACCTAAACCCCCACCCCCTAGGCAAAAAAAAAAAAAAAAAAAAAAATTGGGGGGGGGGTGATGTGGGGGGGGGGGGTGATGTGGGGGGGGGGTGGGGGTTTAGGTTTTTGGTGGTGGTGGTGGATGTTTAAGGTTTTTTTTTTTTTTTTTTTTTTTTTTTTTTTTTTTTGCAGTGGGGTTTTTTGTGTAGTGGGTTTTTTTAGGTTATTGAATACTTATCACTCTATAAATCCTTCTTACACTTCTTACAATTAGGATCCTTTATATTTGATCCTAATCCCTTTTTATGTTTTAAAAGATAGAAAAAATTAAACCTTTTGTTCTTTTTATGATAAATCTTGGTGTTTGACCATGTAAAATTCTTGTTACTAATTTCTAATCATGCATGTGGCTTTTTTAATGTTTATTACAGGGTTTTAGTTAGTTAGTTATTGAAATTGGATTGGAAGTTTCAAGATGTATGTTAGTTTTTCAGTTGGAAGCCTCTGTTTGACACACAAAAGTCAATGATCCAGATTAAGTCTTTCTTTGAAACTCTATAGTGTATATAGTATACACCTTCAGTTTTTAAATTAACAAAAAAATATTAGGCCTCCAATATTAAGTTAAATTAAATTTATTAATTAGTTTGGACCTCTGCCATTTACTTTAGGTTGATCTAGCTTTGGATTGATCTCATAAGTTTTGTATTATTTTTTAGTATTTAATTTGGCTTTTTGGTGATTTAATCTTCGATTCAGTGCAGGATGCTAAGGGTAACGATGTAGACCTTAGCGTACACAAGGGAAAAGTTGTACTTATTGTTAACGTTGCGTCCAAGTGGTACGCGCTCACTATTTTCACTACTATTTTGTTTGAATGTTCTTGCAGCCCATTTGCCCTTTTGTAATTTAAAAGCAAGCTCAGCTTTTCTTTCCTTTTTTCTTTTTTTTTTTTGATATTTAACTACCTTTTTAAATAGGCTTTGTGATTGTATCTCCTAAAGTTTCTTACAGTCAATTGTGTTGTTGGTTCTTTGTGGCAGTGGGCTTATAAACAACAACTATGATGAACTGAATCAGATTTATTTGAAGTACAAGGAGAAAGGTTTGTAGTTTTTGGTTTCGGTTTCAAGTTTCATATAAAACCCGTTTCATTCATACCGAAGCTGATGTTCAAGAAGTTAGTTTAGTATGGAGTGATAGGAATTATGGAAGATGATGTTTGACTTTTTATTTGTTGCAAAACATATAAAAAGATGGTAAATTGCAGAAAATTAACCTGTTTGTTAATTTGTTACACCTTTTATAAAGAAAAAAAATATAATCATTGCCAGTTACACCTTTTATAAAGAAAAAAAATACGTTCTTTCATTCCAGGTATAAATCGTAAACGTGTTTGTTAATTTGTTTCATTGTGTGTGTGTAAATGTATTCAATTGTTTAAAAATATCGGAACCTTAGTTGCCGCCACCCATGTTCTTCAAGTTTCTTTGTATTTGATTTCTAAATATTTGGATTTTGATTTATAGGGCTTCACTGATTTGGGAATGTGATGGAAGAGAATATGTAACATCAACTATCCAGACCGTAGACGCTTTCTTCTTTCTCAAATCATCCAAACCTGCTTGAAAGACTTGTGAATATTGCAGAGGAAGATAATGAGAAATTCTGTTTAAAAGTCAAGATCGCATTGACCGGTAATTTAAACTCAACGTCTTTATCTCGTCTTGAATCATTTCTTCTCGTCGTTTTTAGATTATAAATGGCTAAAGACTTGCAAGAGATTTGGTTTTGTAATAACTTCGTTTGGATTTGTCATCTTATGACTTACGAGAGATCGTTTGGTTTAATTTGTTGTTAATTTTGATTTTTGCGAATGAGTTGATGGCGGCTGCGGCGGAGAAGCGAATGGCAGCATCTGCATCGGCTGCTGTGGCGAAGAGTGGTTTTCAGTAAGGTATGTTAAATTCTTCAATTAATCAAGGTTTTCGGTATCAGCTCTTTGAAATTAGGGCTTAGCATTAAAAATTTTCATTTATATGGCTATATTATAAATAATGTTTGTGCTGATTTGATATTTTTACTTTATTCTTGGCCAGTTCCAAATCCTATGTGTAGAAATTGTGCTGAGTACAAATATGTGAGTGATTTTCTTTAAGATACGTTTTGGTAGTAAGTTTATACGTTTTGGTAGTAAGTTTATATATTGAAGTGGTGAAATATGTGACTGATTTTCTTGCTATGTTACAGATTAATCAACAGAACGCAGATGGTAATTTATAAGTTTATACGTTTTACTTAGTTTAAATTTATTAGTTTTAATCAGACATTATTAATAGTTCTTTATTTGCCTAATATGAAGGATTTGCAAGGACAACCAGGATAAAGCTTTTATAAATTGCTCAGTTCCACAAAGAGAAATCAAACGCTGACATTAACGAGGAGTTGGATTTATTTGAAGGATCTTGTGAGGAAGATGCTTGTAAAAATACTCGAGGGAACTCCAGTCAGTTGCCTCAAAAGCAATCTACAGGTACTTATTGTCTTTATTATGCTTTTGAATACACTGTGTAAGACTTCCGAAGTGACCCATTTGAGAAAGTTCGTTTGTAGTTAAGTATGTATAGATTAATCTGTCTGACCTGCTAGGGATAAAAATGTAACCAAAGTGTCGTGATGAATGCCTCAATAGGATGCTGAACATAGAATGTGTAAAAGGAACATGCCCATGTGGCGATTTATTTTTATTATCAAACATTCAACCATATAATGAAGCAATTCGTTATTATATTAAACTTATTTTTATTATCAAACATTCAAGTATTTTAATGGTGTTGTATACGATAACTTTATAAAACCTGTTTTGAATTATGTTATAAATCCTATTATGTGATATAGAGTTTGTCATTGAATCAGTTTTGTTAGGTTGTATTTTTGTGAGGTATTTTGTTAGGTTGTATTTTTGTGATATAGAGTTTGTGTGGTATTTTGTTAGGTTGTATTTTTGCGATATAGAGTTTGTCATTGAATCAGTTTTATTTCCATGTGTTTGTTAACCGGTAATGTTGACGTATAAGGATCTTGATCTTTCTTTGTTGTCGTTTTGTTTGTTGGCATCTCCGTTTTATGTGGATTTTGTTGTTGATTTGGATGGTTCGGGTGTTTAGCAGGTAACCTTTGGCCCATCGGATTTGAGTACTAGAAAGGGATTTCGAGATGTCAATGAATTTGGCGATTCGGTATCGGGGAAGCCGTTGCAGTTAACAAATGAGTCCAGTGAATTGTATTTATTTATTTGCTACTTAGAATTTATGGGTTAAGGTTACTTTTTTATATATATGATAACATTCGTTGACATCTGACAAATACAGAACTCAAGTTCAAACCATTTGGGCCGCATTGCTTTGGCGAATCAAAACAACGAGCAAGAGAATTGTTTTTTGTGAAGATGTTTTCAGATTAAAAAATGTGAGAACTTGAAGAAAGTCAACTTTGAGAGTAGGTTAATTATGCCGGTTTTGGATTGAACATCGTCACTAGATGTTGTATGAAACTGGATTGGCTGGTAATTTCTTTTATAAATTGGTTGGATCATTGGTTTTTATGTTGTTGTAATTTTATGGTAATCGGAGGTTTTCAGTTATTTTAATTCTCAAAAATTGATTGATTGAAAATAAATAAAGAAACAGGGTTTTAATGTTGTTTTGATTGAAATTGTTATGTTTTTTAATATTGTTGTTGACTGATGATGATTCTGTTATTCACAATTTAAGTATATTGCATGCATGTGATCCCAATTGTGATTTTGTTGATTTATATGGATATGTAATGTAGAAAAAATAGGGTATTTTGTTCTAAATGGTTAATTTCCATGAACATCCTGTTTAATTTGAGTGTTTATAATCTTAAATGTTTGTGAACAATGTATGATCAATCTTAAATTTATGTATACTGGTCTGCAATTATTTTATTTGTTGGGTTTTAAGGATTATTATATTTAATTTGCTTTTATGATCTTGATCAGTCTTAAATATGATTTTTCTTCGTCATATATGGATTTTGACCTGATTTTCTTTTAATTAAACCGTAGGTGCTTACGAATGGTATAGAGGTGAAGTTACAATGGAACGTGCTTAGTGTGATTGAAGCTCCTACTGGTAATGAAGAAGATGATGATGAGTTTGGGTTGTATTTTATAAACAATAGACAAGTGTGGGCCAAAGTTAATCACCATGCTTGGTAGTTGAGCATCATTAGGAAAGATCGATCAAAGCAAATCATAGAAATTTATTTGACAAAAATGTGTTGTTTCTTTTAATGATTTTGTTATCATTTTTTTGGCCAAACTAATAGCTGCGATACTGTACCGGAGAGTCCAGCCGCTCAGCATCTGATTCGGATCATTCAACGGAATATAATCGGAGATGGGAACCAGAATCTCTGAATCTCTAGTGAGCTTTTCTGCCCATGTTTTTCAATATACATTACAAGTTCTAAATTTCAACCCATGTAAATTTTATTTTAGAAAAGATAATGACTCGCAGTAAATTACTAAGAGTAGCTTTGAAAAGTAAGCATGGAGCTTTTGAAAGCCTCATATATTCTTTGAGTTGATAAGATGGGGGACGTTAAAAAACAATTTAATTCGCCGCTATTCGCTATTAACAACTATGACCAAACCGGTCAGGAACAGACAACGAATCACTTGCAATTCGGTTATTCGGTTTGTAACAGTAACTGAATTGATTATTCGGTTTGGTTATCAATTATCCATAGACAAAGATGAAGTAGCTTCAAGTAGGGGTGTTCAGTATTCGGCTATTTGGTTCGTAACTGTAACCGAATTGGTTATTTAGTTATTCGGTTCGGTTATCAGTTATCCATAGACAAAAATGAACTAGCTGCAAGAATTAAGATCCAGCCAGATAAAACCAATTCTTCGTTCTGAACTAATATATGTGCATATTTTGTAGGAGGTTATACCGATCTTAAACTGGGAAACCGAGACATTCAGCAAGCTCGCGTTAGCATTCATAATATTCTCATCAGTCGCAATATTCCCAACCGTATTTATACCATCTATACCCTCCATGTGGGTCACAGGCATGAGCTTCGATTAAACATAGGGATTTTACTAATAATGTTCGGTGTCACTATCGGAGCAACGCTTCCTTATTTCAACGGTTCCCTATTTTACAACAAAATTCAAGTGAGTATCTTGATCAATTTATCAACATGGTAAGTTGTTTTTTTTTTTTTTTTTTTTTTTTTGCATGGATGATAGGTCTGATTTCGTAGATCTCATTTTAGATTCACTCTTTTTAATATTAGGGAACTGATTTCGTATATCATAACTTAATTCAGCTTTTATTGTTTTGCACATTAATTGTAGATCAAATGTAAGCGGACACGCTAGAAATTTGCTAAAGAGTGAAGATCAAACTAAGTACATGGACTGTTTTAAAGAGTCAAGATTCATGTCATGTTATTTGATCATGAGCTCAGTGATGAAGCTGAGTTGTAGATGAGGATAAGGAGGAACGTCTCTTGAAGATTCTAAGATGGATAGAAAGATGCTTAAACCAAAGTGCATCGATTGCTACAGATGAATTAAAACACTCTATCAAACACCAAACACTCATATTGATGGTATTTACTCTTCAACACATTTTTTGTTACTTAAATAGTTTATCCTTATAGTTTATTTATTTATAGTAACTATTGGTTTGGAACAGTGTTGGTTTGGAATATATTGGTTTGGAACTAAATGATGTATTAGATAATATATTTTTAATTACTGCGTTTTCTGTGTTAGTTAAATTAAAACATTAAATAATTTCACATAATATTTTACATATAGATATAGACAAAAACTTTGCACATTATACTTATAATACTAACACATACTGTCTTTAACATTGTTTTATAAAGATATGTAACTAAACGCAAAGAATTTAAATGATATATTATAATCTGTTTTTTAGTATTTGATTTCGATCGTTATTAAACATACCCGTATGTTCACACGAGTGTTACAACTAGTATAAGAAGGAAATATTCGGATTATTGTTCCGTATCACGGGCGCGACAAAAACTAGTTTATATAAATAGGACAGAATAGACTATTAAAATATAGATGTAGTTATCGTATGATATAAAAAGTTGAGTACAATTTTCAAATAACATTTGCATAGACACGTCCTATGAAAATAGGCATTGTCTCGAGTGCCTAAAAAAGAATTCACATGTATGGATGCAACAGGTGATGTTGATTGGTCAAACCTCTCCAGACTCTTCTTTGTAACTGCTACCTTTTTCAACTTTCATGCCATTCGCAATCTTCTAATAGATTCTATGATTGTCATAGAGGTGGAGTATAGTTGGAGAAAGATTTGATTTTTTTTGACTCAGTTCGACTTTCACTTTCTCTATTATTTTTTACGACATTTATGTGAAGAGTGAATACGGGTGGTCCCGGTTCGTCTTGGATGGGAGACGAGGTTTTACCGATTATTCCACTGTTGTGCCTTCGGACGGGTGGAGGTCGGGTTTCCGTGCATTTGGGAGAGCCAAGAGGCTGGTGACTGTCAAGTAGTCGACCTTGGTTATAACACCCGATATCACGATGGTTAACACGTCGTTCCTTACCATTAAAAAAAAATAGATTCTATGATTAAATTGTGCTTCTTGTATAAGCCGTGTTTTTTAATTAATGCTTAACATTTTGTACCAAAAAAAAAAAGTTGTTATATTCAGATAAAACTCTTTGGTTGAGTGGTTTTCATCGTACTTCGTTAACTATATATATATATATATATATATATACTACGTTATAACCCCGTGTATTACACGGGTCGAATAAATGAATTTTATATACTAAATAATAAAACAATATATCTTTGAAAACCTCTTTTATTACACGGGTTGAATAAATGTAATTTTATATACCAAATAATAAAAAAGTTACATCTTTAAAAATATGTGTATTACACGAGTTGAATAAATGTAATTTCCTTTACTAAATAATAAAATATATATATCCTTAAAACACCCCGTGTGTATTGTACGAATTGAATAAATCTAATTTTATATATCAAATAATAAAAAAGTTATATCTTAAAAAACCTCCTCTATTACACGGGTCGAATAAATGTATTTTTGTATAGTAAATAATAAAAAAAAAGTATATCTATAAAATAACCACGTGTATTACACGGGTTTAATAAATCTAATTTTATACACCAATAATAAAAAAAATCATATCTCTCAATATACTAATGGATAATACTCGATACGCGATGGATATGGTGATTGTGAAGATGACTCTTAAAAAGAAAATATGTTATTTAAGAAGCAAATCAACATCAATTTGAGTGATAAAATGTTGGTACCAATTCCGACAAATTAATTTTTAAATTATGTAATATTTTTTATATTAATACAAAGTTTGGTTTTCGTAATAAATAATTTGTTTTATATAAAAATATTTTAAATTAACAATTTAAATTTTAGAATAATATTTTATTAGAAAATTAGAAGAATAGTATTCAAAATTTAAAGTAGGATGAAATTTAATATTAGCTCATTATTCATTTATTTATTTAGTTAATATCACATTAATGCTTTATTATATAGTATAGTATAAATATATATTTATATTGATATAAATAGATTATTATATTGTAGTAAAATTTGTTAACAAAGTCTCAATAAATTTAACCCTTTATTTAAAACTTGTAAATGTAACGAAGTCTCAATAAATTTAACAATTTATTTAAAACTTATAAATGTAGAAATGATAAATATATAGTTAATATCAATAGCATATTATGATTTTGGCCCCTGTGGTGATATCACTTTTACCCTTTTAGCCAAAAAATGAATCTTTTAACATCTGAGCCCACAACGTCTTTTTTTTTTCTAACTCTTTTGGCCCCTACCAAAAGGGTTAGAAAAAAAGACGTTGGGGTCCAAAAGTGTTAGACGTTGAGGGTTCAGATGTTAAAAAATTTATTTTTGGGCTAAAAGGGTAAAAGTGATATAACTACAGGGGCCAAAATTGTAATTTACTCTAATATCAAATTAGATAACTAAGTTTGAATTTGAAGTAAATAGATAAATATAAAAGTATTAATTAAACTAAATAATATTTAGTAGGAGGATTATCTATAATAAATTAGAAGAGATTAAACTAAAATTATAATTATCCATAAGACATGGCCTAATATGATGACACGTGTCCTCAAAGTGGTTTCTTTTATTATATATATATATATATATATATATATATATAATTTTGTATCCAAAAAAAAGTTATTATATTAAGATAAAACTCTTTGGTTGAGTGGTTTTTAATATCTGTTTTGTATATAAATTAAAAATACAATTGCCAAAATTATATGTTATACGAAAATATGGTACTTCACTGTATAATAATAAGTAGATTTGCTACTTTAAAGGGGAAAATAACTAGTAAAGATACTTTAAAGAAAAAAATCTAGTAAAGATAGTTGAAAACCTATCTATACTTTGAAATCCAATTGACATAAACTAGTAGATGCGTCAGCTAGAGAGCATGTCCAACAATACTTTTCTTATGTCATCCGCGATGAGGTGGCAGCCATAGAGGAAGCATAGTGACATCATAATTCAAAGATCTGCCATCCAAACCACTGCCCCACTTTTCAATTTCAAAGGTCTGGCCCACATTCAACTATGAAACCATTGATGTTCATTCAAATTTCAAACCACTGATGTCTCATTAAAATGGGAGGGTAATTTGAAATTTAACATTTCATAGGGATATGTAATTTGCATTTAATGTCATCAGAGCTTCAATTCTTCTCTCTCTCAAATATAAATTCAAACCCAAATCCAAACTCGATCATAATTTCAAAAACCTATTTCAATCTCTGTGTCTACTATCTCTCAACTCACTATCTCTAAAACTGTAGATACAGAGAAGAGGATGAAGACGAAAGAGGCGTTGCATTTAACATCGATTTGAATGGTAGTTTAAAAATAGATATTTTTTTATTTTTTCTTTTTATCACAAACTGAAGGTTTGTATGCTAAATGTTCTTCAGGTAGATCTTGCTGGATTTGTTATTTGGTGTTGAAGTCTTGAGTTCGTTGGCTGAGCTTCCGAATGTGATCAAGGTTATAAAATGGATCTCAACTTTATTGATGAAGAGGTAATGTCTGTTTGTGTTTAAAAATAGATGTATATGTGTTTTAAATAAATCACATAATTGTTATTTTGTTGGTAATTGTTAATATACTTTGTAATCAGTTCTCCTTCTTCTTCGTGGTTTCTTGAGCTTTGTTACGTGTTTTCCATATTGAAGTTTCTTCAAATCGTCATCTTCTCCAATGCTTCCATCAATTCTTCTCTCGCTAAATCTGGTAACAATCCGTGACCTAATTTCTTTCATGAATGTATGAAATTTGATTGATATATTTCTAACTTTTGATTTTGTCTTTGATTTGTTATTGTTTATTCAGATGCTTGCATTGGTGTACCATCTGATTACGAGTAGATTTATTTTGATATGTTTGTAAAAGGAGAAATCCCAATGCAAATTAGAAAACTTGGTGATGTCTGTTTATTCATCATGGTTAATATTGATTTGAATATTATGCAGACGAACGGTAGTTTAAAAATAGATATTTTTTGATTTTTTTCTTTTTATCATGAACTGAAAGTATGGATGCTAAATGTTCTTCAGGTAGATCTTGCTGGATTTGTTATTTGGTGTTGAAGTCTTGAGTTCGTTGGGCGAGCTTCCGAATTTGATCAAGGTTATAAAATGGATCTCAACTTTATTGATGAAAAGGTAATGCCTGTTTGTGTTTAAATAAATCATGATTCTATGAAATTTGTTTGATATGTTTGTAGCTTTTGATTTTGTCTTTGATTTGTTATTGTTTATTGATTATTCAGATGCTTGCATTGGTGTACCATGTGATTACAGCAAGTCCAGCTTATGCTTCAAGCTGTCTCGATCTCTTTGGAGGCGGATAGGTGGCTTTGGGAGGTCTGAAAATCAGAATTGATATATTTACAGAAAATGGGGTTGAAAGATGATAACCCAACAGTTGAGGATCTCATTCTACATCTTCGATAAATTCAATTGTATTCTCAAATAATGTTTCCTAGATTTTTGAAGACCGACAAATGTCTAAAGAAGTATCACTGTGGACATTTGTTGGTCTTTATCGGTCTTCAAAAATTTAGGAAGCATTGTTTGAGAATACCATTGAATTTATCGGAGCTGTCGAATGAGATCCTCCACTGTTGGGTTATCATCTTTCAAACCTATTTTCCCTAAATATATTGATTCTGTTTTTCAACAGGGAGGTAATGTAATGATTTTTCTCAATTGAATGGACGGACACTGTTGAAGACAAAGTTGTTAAACATAGGCACTTATGTACCTAAGGGCTGATCAACCAAAGGAAAACCACTGCTCAGTAACAGCAGTGGTTCAGTATCTACAACGGATTCAACATCAGTATTTATGTATCAGTTTTCATATGTAACAATGTTTAGTGTATCGGTGTTTAGATTTTGTTACAGCTTCGATGATGGTTGTTAGATTTATGAAAATGTAATTGCTACAGTTTGAATATTATTGTTATTATATTATCATATGTTGATCGTGGTCGGTTAAAGCACTGCTGTTAAACATTCTCTGTTGAACTGCATCATCTGTTAGTCCATAGAAGAGGTTCTCTTTGGCAGACCTTTGCTTGAACCGTCTCGGTGTTTATCAGCAGATGTTCATCATGAGGCGTGTGTAAACAGATGTTTGAAATCCTCTGTTGAACTGTATCACTGTTAAGTCACAGCAGATGTTAGCAATTTATACTGTGGAATGATCAGCAGATGTTATGTTTTGCAGACCTTTGTTTCAACAGCAGATGTTAGCTTTATGATGCTTTTGTATTCATATTCAGCAGAGGTTGTTTTATCAGCAGCAGAGGTTGTTTTATCAGCAGAGGTTCTTTGCTATAACAGTCTTTGTGTTTATTAGCAGAGGTTGTTTTATCAACAGAGGTTATTTGCTATAACAGTCTTTGTGTTTATTAGCAGAGGTTGTTTTATCAGCAGAGGTTATTTGTTATAACAGTCTTTGTGTTTATCAACAGACTTTAGCTGAATAGAGGTCGAGTGCATAAATTTGTTTGTAGTCAGAGGTTTGTATCAGAGAGGTTATGATAATGATCACCCATAAATTTGTTGAAGCCTTTTAAGAAAAGCCTTTTAAGTAACATCAAATGTTAGCTTTATGATGCTTTTGTATTCATATTCAGCAGCAGAGGTTGTGTTTATCAGCAGAGGTTATTTGCTATAGCAGTCTTTGTGTTTATCAGTAAATGTTGTTTGGAACAACAGACTTTGCTTGAACAGATTTTCTGTTTGACAGAGCTTTTGGTTTATCAGACTTTATCTAAATAGAGGTTGAGTGTATAAATTTACATAATATAATTCAAGTTTTAATGCATCATGAAGAGCCAATTAAAATATATGGAGAATGTACAACAAAGGTTTAAGTTAATATAAATAACAAGATAAGCATACACGATTATAATTTAAATATTCGTAAGTCGTAAGTTTTCAAAGTATAGAAGTTTGATACATCAGCGTCCCATAATTTATCTCAAATGAGATAATACCAACAACCACAACTATATGTAGACTTTCTTTAAGATCAGCTTGGCTTTTTCTTCAGAGTAGACAAATTTGCATCTCATATTTCTGTAGATACCATTGGGCTTCGTGAACTTCTTGGTGAATTGACAAGCCGCGTATCTAAATCCCTTGCCATGCTTCTCCCGTTGAAAGTCAATTACAGTGCAACTCCATTCAGATTTTCAACTGTCATCTTCAGTGTTCTATGAATCCTTGATAAAGAAGCTACTTTCACATTCAGACGCTTAAAAATAAATATAAAATACCAATAATTAATAAGAAATACATAATGTATTTAAGTAAAGTAACAAAAAAACAGCTTAATTGTAACAAACATTTAACATCCAAAGAATGAGGAATAATATATTAACATAATAAACTTATAAAATGTTTGCTGCAGTACCATACGATTTGTAAGGGGTATCCATCAGGATCAGCTTCATAATCTGAGACAGCGGCATCAAAATCTGCATCGTCGATATCATCGGATGATTCATTCGATACAACATAATCACTATCAGAATCTATGTCATTGGATTCTTCAACATCCGACTGGTGATGCAGATCCTCAGTAATTTGAGGAACTTCCAAATTGGGTGAGGAAGTATCGTCTATCGGACTGTCATTGGATTTTGGTGCAACAATCTCACATCCATTCAAATCAAAGGATATCCTGTCCATGTATGGTTCAGCAAAAATGTTGTAAAAAGTTTCCCAAAAAATATGTAGATGAGACTTGTGTTGATTCTGAAGGATATCCTGTCTATCGTCGCCATCAAACAAGTAATACGGTAGTAAAGAATGGTGTGACACTTGATAATAGATTTGTAGTTCCTTACAATGCTCTCCTTCTCAGAAAGTATCAGTGCCACTTTAACGTTGAATGGTGCAACCAATCAGGTTCTATCAAATATTTGTTTAAATATATTAATAAAGGGGCCTGATAGAGTCACTGCTTCTGTTTTTCAAGCCAATAGCACCAAGAATAATACAGAACAGAATGTAGCTGTAGATGAGATAAAAGCATACCTTGATTGTAGATATATCTCTTCATGTGAAGCTGCTTAGAGAATATTCATGTATGATATACATTATAGATATCCAGTTGTTGAAGTATTACCTTTTCATTGTGAAGATGGTCAGAGTATTGTGTATAACGATCATGATAATTTGTGTGATATTGTTACTGATCCAACTGTGAAAATGACAATGTTTACAGAGTGGATGAATTGTAATAAAGTCGATGAATTTGCCAGGACATTGAGGTATGTTTAGTTTCCGGGATGTTATATAACCCTACAAAAAGTAACATAGGGTACCTTTGGCTAACTTAATAGTTGTGTCTCTTCACATCACACCCCTAAAATAATACTCTTGAATTAATAAACACATGTTAAACACAATAAGGGTCACCACTTACATTAACACTCAACATCCGAACCATTACGTCCTTTCAGAAAAAAATACATTGTTTCCCTTTGTTAATTATAGATTTATATATCTCAACATTGTGTTGGTTCGTGATTACAACGGTGCGTCGTATCCTTCACAAAATGGTATATCGGTTTAAAATGCATGCAAATCATTAATTTAAAAGAACACGTTAGTTTAAAGCATTAATTAATTAAAGGGCACGTTGTTTCTCCTTTAAACCAAGTAACCAACAGCATCTGGAATGCTTTCGTAAACCGCCGTTCATAATTCAAACCAAAGGTAACAATTATATCTCTATTCAATCGATTCTTCCATTCTTTTCCATGACTGTTGTTTCTTCATTTTTGAATCGTAGTTACATTTTTATTGTTACTTTTTTTTGTGAATCTGCATACCGTACAATCGACTCATGCATATGCCCTTTCAATGATTGTCGTTTCTTTCATTCTTGAATCGCGATTTAAACTGTCAATCGACTCACCACTCATGCATACAGAAATAGAGAGAGAATTTTGGTTTCGCGCAATTGCGAAAAGGCGTAAATCAGTCATCTTCATGTTTGTGATTCATTTTGTTGTCATTTTTAGAATATGTTGTTTTGAATTTGGTTAATTCGTCAGTTTTGATTTTAATTGTTCATATTGACAGATCATTTGTTTGTTATTGTGATTTTGATGATTGATATTTTATTTTATTCATAAACATAGATGCATGGTTATGCATCATTGCAAATTTGGTGATCATTTGATTAGTGGATTCCTTTTACTTTAATTTCCATTTGCAGAAACAATAATGTTCTGGATATGGAGGGTGATACACATAGTAATGATTCTTCTCATTATGTTTGAACATCTGAAAAATGTCGATATGAATTGACGATTGTGTATTATAATGTCGGAATGACAGGTCTTCGCAAAAGAGTGGATAATCTCAAGAATTAACTGTATTTGTAAAGGGGTTTGATACTGATGATGGCTTTGACTCTGTGTTTTACATATCCACATGACCACATCCCACAAGTCTCTTAATTATATATTTCAATATAATTATTTAATATCTTTTTTTTGTTTGCACAGATTAGGAGAACCCTTGAAGAGCACTCTTGGCAATGCGAAGAGATTTCAAGGACGTCTATTATTTTGAATTTGGTGGTTCTAAAGGGTAGGCTTTTTTATTTAATATTTTGTTATGGCTCATGGAGGTTTTCCAGCCAACTATCCCTATCTACTTTTAATCAAATGTTGTATCCAAAGCCATGCATATCGCCAAAAGAATGTTATTATATTTGTTTGCATCCCAATTTAAACCACTAAACCAATCTCATGTTGATGTACATATGGAATCAACTTTGGCGATTACCACATCTATATAATATGAATCATTAAATCAATTCTAGAATCATAACAAATACATATATGCGCTCACACTACACAACATACAAGTTTGAAATTCGTTCATGAATTTTTCCAAGTTACAAATTATTTAATCCATATCAATTATCCATACCAAAACTTTAACACCAGATATTTTCCAAATCTCTCCCTTCAATTGTTTTGACTCTAATTTGAACCATTAAACCTAACAAATTTTGCATCACATATAGTGATTCTAAAGCATAGTGATACTAAAGCGTTCATAAGTACATTTTGCAGTAACGCGTGAGTTGGCATAACCTCTATAAAAATTAATGATTTCCTCAATGTAAAGTAATTGATTCTAAACTTTTGAATTAAATAATATGTATTATTTAATAGAATTAAATGATTCCACATTAACTCACCTCTACAAAAATAAAATTACGGCCATATTGGAAAATAAAAAATAAACTCACCTCTATACAAAACTAAAATTATGCCCGTATTGGAAAATAAAATTGTATGAAGTGATTAATTGGAAAATATTTTTTGTTATTTAGTAAAAAAATGTTTACATGTAGTTAATACTGTAGGTTAATTAGTTTTTATTTTCTTTTATTAAAAAGGCTTTTACATGTATTTTTATGTAAAAGCTTCAAAAAGTTCTTTTAAAAAATATTTTTAACAAGAAATAATTTATTTATGATATATTCAGCATGTTAATGCATGATTTCTTGGTTCCCTACTTTTTAAGGTTTCCCAATAAACCAGCCCCTGTATATATAATAAAGTTTCATATAGTCATCAAGGGTGAATAATTCAAATACTAAAACATGAGATTTAAGTTTTCATGATAAGTTGCTAACATATTTATAACTCATTTAGTTTTTCCTCTAATAATTGCGTTTGTTAATTTTTTATAAAAGGTGAGTACGTAGATGTGTTGAACTTTATTTCCTGAATGTAATAGGCTATAGTAATTGTCAGCTTCGTATTGGTAAAGTAACGAACAATTGTTATTTTTTAAACAAGCTATTTTATAAAAATTCAGAACATTCCATTTTGATATGTTTAATTTTATATATGCATCAATATAATTTTATTTGAAACAGTTTCGACATTAACCGGTTCCGATACTTATTTTAATAATTTTGAATATAAACTTAACAGTTTTCCGTATCTCATATGGTATATAGTTATACTTAACACATTCATAATCAACATCCCGCCGCAAAGCGCGGGTTAACATCAACTCGTTATGTATGGAATGCTAAAAATCGCAAATGGAATCGAAGAAAGCATCCGTATGGATCAATTGGGAGGGTACATTATGTCCCACCATCACTTGGTGATTGTTATTACCTAAGGATTTTACTGAATCATATTAAGGGACCAACCTGTTTTGAAGATATAAAAACAGTTGATGGGCAGGTTTTTCAAACATTTAAAGATGCATGTTTTGCATGGGGGCTATTGGATGATGATAAAGAATATGTTAATGATGTCAAAGAAGCTAGCACATGGTTAACCGGAGATTTCTTGAGGACCTTTTTTGTAATGTTGTTGCTGTCAAATTCGATATCTCGTCCTGGTGTTTTTTGGTCGGAAACGAAGTCCCTATTATGTGAAGACATTCTGTATCAGCAACGAAAGATAACTGGTATTGCAGGTAATATTATTATTTTATTAAAGTTATATCCAATTACATTAAAATTATGCAATAGCTCTGTTATTGGGAAAAAACTAATACTTTTTTCAACATTTGTTTTAGATTTGAATCTTCAACAAGAAGAACTTGAAAATATCTGTCTATCTGAAATTGAAAAGTTGCTACTTACCAATGGAAGTACAGTGATAAATTTTGATGATATTCCAAGTGTTCTGGACAATTATGTTTCATCATCGAACAATCGATTGATAATGAAAGAATTATCGTATGACAGACTAGCTCTTCAAAGGGAACATGATCGTTATGTAAAGTATTTAACTACCGAACATGAAAGGATATATAAAATTGTTATGGAAGCGATTGAAAAAGGTGATGGAGGTGTGTTTTTTGTATATGGTTATGGTGGAACTGGAAAGACGTTTCTTTGGAAGACATTCTCAGCTGCATTACGATCAAAAGGTGAGGTTGTATTGAATGTTGCATCCAGTGGAATTGCTTCACTTTTGCTGGATGGTGGTAGAACTGCTCATTTAAGGTTTGTACTTCCAATCAACATTAATGAGAATTCAATATGTTCGATAGAGCCTAATACTGAGTTAGGTATTTTAATTAAAAGAGCAACATTGATTAATTAGGATGAAGCACCTATGACTCACAAGCATTGTTTCGAGGCTCTTGATAGAACAATGAGAGACATATCACGTTCAAGTCAACCGAACATGCAATCGAAGCCGTTTGGGGGAAAGGTCATTCTATTTGGTGGTGATTTTAGACAAATTCTTCCGGTCATCCCTGAAGGTACCAGAACAATGATAGTCAATGCTTCTTTGAATTCTTCTTATATATAGCGGCACTGTCAAGTACTAAAGCTAACTGAGAATATGAGATTAAGAGTTGGTTGTCAAGAAGCAGATTTGAAAGAAATAAAGGAATTTGGAGAATGGATTTTAAAGCTTGGTGATGGTCTGCTTGGTGAAAAAAATGACGGTGAGATTGATATTGAAATACCAGATGATTTACTTATTCATGACCAAGTCAATCCTATTTTTTCTCTCATTTCATTTATATATCCGGACATGAATAAGTTTTTGTGGGATTTAACGTATTTCCAAAAAAGAGCGATTCTTGCTCCAACTAATGAAGTAGTGGATTCAATAAATAAAGAGTTGTTAGAGAGTCTGCCTGGTGAAGAAAAGGTTTATTTTAGTTCAGATAGTTTATGCCAATTGGAGGAAGAATCAGAGCTTAATATGGCATTGTTTCCTCCTGATGTGTTAAACAATCTTCGTTTATCTGGTTTACCTAACCATAAATTAGTACTGAAACATGGTGCTCCGGTGATGTTACTCAGAAACATTGCTCAGGCAAATGGATTGTGTAAAGGTACACGTTTACAAATCACGAAGCTCGGAAAAGTTGTGATTGAAGCAAAAATTATCACATGGACTAATATAGGTCATCATACTTTGATTTCAAGACTGAAGATGACACCTTCAGATAAAAGAATACCAGTGAAGATTTCTCGAAGACAATTCCCACTTTCACTGTGTTTTGCTATGACAATAAATAAAAGTCAAGGACAATCATTGGAGCGTGTTGGTTTATATCTTCCACGTCCAGTGTTTAGTCATGGCAAGCTCTATGTTGCTGTATCTAGAGTAAAAAGTAGGAAGGGGTTGAAAATTTTGATTTGTGATAAAGAGAAACGAGTTTGTACAACCACTACTAATGTGGTTTACAAAGAAGTTTTACAAAATCTATGATGATACTAAACATCTGTCAACCTGGCAAAGTATGTTGGGTATAATGGAGAAACTGTTGTTAGGAAATGTTTGTTGGAAAGCAATACAACTTTTTGAAAGCATCTGATACTTGCTTTGCATTAAGTTTATCCTGAGAACACATGTTGTTAATAACATTATTCTCTTAATATCTGTTTACTAACCTTTGTAATTTCTGTTGACTGACCTTTTTAACATGGGTCGACTAACATCTGATAGTTACTATCTATTCACCTGGCAAGCTCTGTTGGAGATAATCGATGACAGTTCTTACAAAAGTCTGTTGGAAAGCAACATAAGTTTTTAACAGTTAATAGACAACAGTGGTTTCCTATCAACATAATGGAATTGCTGTTGAATAACCTATTGGTCATTAATTTATATCAATTTTGTAAGTCTGAGTAATTTTTTTTACTATCTGTCAATATATGTTATGCATGGTTTTCTAAGAAACAACAGTGGTTTGCTATCAACATAATGGAATTGCTGTTGAATAAACCTATTGACCATTAGTGTATATCAATTTTATAAGTCTGCACTGATTATTTTTTTACTATCTGTCAATATATGTTATGCACGGTTTTCTAAGAAACGACCCGTGTTTGCACACGGGTCTTACCGCTAGTGATGATACAATAATAAAATATGTCATGTATCTATCTATACTTTCTATAAAAGGAGAAATCCAAGTGACATAAGAAAAGCTGATGTGTCAGCTCGAGAGCATGTCCAACAAGGCTTTTCTTATGTCATTATTACATCATAATGCCTAATATATAAATCACTTTAATTTGATTTCTGACCACTGTCTTGTGTATTCAAATGGTCTGGCCCACATTCCAAAGGGCAAACCACTGCCCTTCTATAAGAAAGTAACAGATGCTTCCTTTGGCAAATGTATATCTAGCAGCAGATGTTTTGAAATTGCGGGTAATTTGAAATTCAAAATGCATGGGGATATGTAATTTTTAATTAATGCATGTCACTCACTCACTTCTGTCAATTATCTTCTTATATAAACGTGTTCTCTACTTTTGTATTTTCAAACCACATTTCTAATGTATCTCTCCCTCAAATCCCTTCTTCTCAATACTCGGCATTTGTTCATAAAGGATAACGGAAAACTGAAGCTCTCTCTGTCCCACTTTCAGAAAAAAATTTGGGGATATGTGGTTTGCCTTCATCATGGTAATGTGATATATATGATTAAAGTTTTGTTATCTGAGTTATGACTAAATGATGATTGTGAATGATCTGCTGCAGATGATGATGATGATGATGATGATGATGATGATGATTGTTCTACGGTTGTTTCCAGTGTCATTGTTTCAACATCGTTTAAAGTATGTGTTTTTTGCTACTCCAGTTTTGAAATTTTGAATTCTTAATTTTGAAGTGATATACTCTAATTCTCGCTTTATATTTCAGTCTAATCAAAGTTGTTTGAAATTCATACAATCTGCTGGGGGTTATTATAGGTTTGTATTAAAAGAAGCATAAAGTTAAATTAAACACAAAGAAAGATTATTAATAATGTACATTTAAATGGTGATTATATATATGATTTTGGGCAGATGATGATGATGTAGAACCCGCAGTTGTTCCTACTAAACGCAAGAAAGCATCTGCTACTGTTGTAAGATAAGATTTTATCTTACTAGAGTAATGGTCTTTCCTGCTTTTTTTGTATTAAAAGAAGCATAAAGTTTGGTTTAAAGCTACTCTTTATGATAAAAGTTAAGGATTACGTATATGAGGACAGGGCTACTCTTCAACAGCTGAAGAAGTGTTTTCATGTACTGCATCTTGATCTGTTCACGAGAGATCAGGTTTCTAGAAACCTGATGTTGATGCTTTGAGTACTTCCGTAGAGTTCATGGCGATTGTTGAAGATATAGATTGATGGAGTTTAAAGCTAAAAGCACTAAATTTTTGCTGTTAGGTTCGTAAATTTCTTGGTGGTGTTGTTAGATTTTAAAGTTTAGTTGTAATTTTAAGCTGAATAAGTATAGATTATGTAATTTTTAATATCATCTGATTATTACAGATTGGTACTTTTGATGTAGAAGTGAAATTGTTTTTGAGTTTAATTAGATTATGTTAATATTGTATCAATTTCTGTTAGTGTATAGAGAACATCTGCTCTAAATCATCATCTGCTGATCTAACGGCTGTTTGACTTGCTACTGTTGTCAGTTGCCAACATCTGTTGTTGCCAACATCTGTTTGACTTGCTACTTTGGAAACAGGAGAGGCTTTAATAGATGTTCGCAATATCTTTGTATGCCAAATGAATAGATTTTTTATCTGAGTTATGACTAAATGATGATTGCTGATGTGTCAATTTTTTATCTGAGATTTTTTATATGAGATTTTTTATCTGAGTTAAAATACATTTAATTTCAAACTACTGCTCTATATTTAAATGTCAAAGGTCTGGCCCACATTCAAGAGTGCAAACTACTGTCCATAGCCAAGAACGTATAACTTAGCAGATGTTTCCTTTGGCAAACATGTACCATAGCAGTGGTTTTGAAATTGCCGGTAATTTCAAATTCAAAAATTTGGGTTTCAAGGTGATTGTTGACGAGATTTTCACAAGGCTCTTTGCAGAAGATATTGGCCGTTTCAAATGTCTTTCGAAGAATTTTTATAGCGAATTGTCAAGTCATGCATTTCAGTTGATGCATGCTAGTGGAGATTCAATACAAAATAAACTACTATCCTTTAAAGACACATCAATTGTCGTTGACGACGTAGTTGCTGGTACTTTGGATTTTGTTAGAAGCAAAACCTTAAGTTTTCCTAACAATGTCCACCCTAGCAACTTACGTATTCTATCGTCATTTAATGGTTTGTTGATTCTTTGGAATCCAACTACCAGGCGCTATAAGGTTTTGTGTGATGACTACTTCAATTACAATCATCATCGAAACTCTAATACTGGTGGAATTTATTTTGATTAGTTCAATGATCTGAAAGTGTTGAACATCAGATGTTACCGTAATGTAACTGCTGCTCGTGTTTACTCACGACGTCGTGAGTCATGGAGAACAATAAATTTCGGTAGCGTAAACAATTATGGTTCAGCTGGTTATTCATGGTCTACAGGAGTTTATGCTGATAAAACCATATATTTTATGGTTTCAAATTATTGGTATCCAGTAGGTGAGAAGAACATCATTGCTTTTGATGTTCCGAGTGAGACTTTCAGAATGCTTCATTTTCCTGAGAATATTGTAGTCAATACTTGCCAAGGGCATTTTTTGACCACAGAGGTTGCATTTGATTGTTATTGGAAAGTCTGCTGAGCTAACTGTTGATTTGCTCAGATATGAAGAAGAAGACTGGATGAAGGTGTTTGTTTTCAATAATCCTCGTGTAGTTGATTATGTAGATAGGCGCCAAAGGACTAATAAAATTGAAGACAACAAGTGGCTGATAACAAGCATCTGGGGGGATATGCTTGAAGGTGATCTGAGCAACGAAATTCTGAAATACCTCCAACATGTTGCCAACTACAATGGTCCGAAAGGAGCTTTACTTATCGAGACTACTGTTTCACCAATTGATTAGGAATTAGTATCCTGTATTTTATTGAATGCTATTTGCTGTTTTGACAATTGTATTTTTTATGTAATTAGTTGTGTTAAAATTATTAGTCATGTTTGTTATTTAAATTAAGTATATGAATATTGATGTTTGAGAGTGTAAAAACTTGTAATATTGGCAAAGGTCTGTTTAAATGATCAAAGCTCTGTTATTGCGAATAGATGTTTCAAAATAAAACAGTGGTTGATACATCTGTTGACTTGGGTCAACAAATGGATGAACTTTGTATGCTGTTTGACACTTGTAGTTTTTATATAATTAGTTGTGTTAAAATTATTAACCATGTTTGTTATTTAAATTAAGTAAATAAATAAATATTTAGGTTTGAGAGTTTAAAAGCTTGTAATATTGGCAAATGTATGTTTTGATCAAAGCTCTATTATTGGGAACAGATGTTTGAAAATAAAACAGTGGTTGATACATCTGTTGACCAAAACAGATGTTTGGAACTACTGTTGAGAACTGTGGTTGAAACCGCTGTTTCGTTAAAATGGTGGTTTAAAACCACTGTTGGGTTAAAATAGTGTTTTGTGGAGGTTGAAGGGGATTGAAATGACTGATGGGTTAAAATATTGTTTTTTTTAGAAGGAAGATTCTTGAATCACTGTTTATATAATGACTGTTGTTAAAGCTCAGTGTTTTAGTCCACTGATAGGCTATCCACTGATAGTTTTAGTCAGCTACTGTTTTCATTTTCAGCACTGTAATATTAGCAAAGGTATGTTTAAATGATCAAAGCTCTGTTATTGGGAACAAATGTTTGAAAATAAAACAGTGGTTGGTACATCTGTTGACTTTGGTCAACAGATGGACCAAAACAGATGTTTGGAACTACTGTTGAGAACTGTGGTTGAAACCGCTGTTTCGTTAAAATGGTGGTTTAAAACCAGTGTTGGGTTAAAATAGTGTTTTGTGGAGGTTGAAGGGGATTGAAATGACTGATGGGTTAAAATATTGTTTTTTTGGAGAAGGAACATGCTTGAACCACTGTTTATATAATGACTGTTGTTAAAGGTCAGTGTTTTAATTCACTAATAGTCTATCCACTGATAGTTATAGTCAGTTACTGTTTTCATTTTCAGCACTGTAAACTACTGATATTGATTCATCAGTGGTTTCCTAACAACTGTCATCCATTATTCATTAGAGGTTCTCACGTGGACAATACTTAGCCGTCAGATCTTTTGTAACCGCTGCCACGTCAGAATTCACTTTTTCCACCTATAAAACCCTGATCAAAACCCCAAACAGGGTTTTGACTGTCGAGTCGAATTCAAAATTCCTTTCAAAAGCAGTTTTCATCAAATTCTCTTAAATCACTCATCTTCTTCCTTCGTTCTTAACTACCTTTGATTTATCATGGATCTGCCATTCAAAATCCGTCATAACTACGTGTGTACACTTGCAAAAACAAGTAAAAACATAGGTTTTCATTCCGTGATTGATGCACTTTCATCTTCAAAGTATAAAACTTTGTTGACCTGCAATGAAACCATCTACGTGGATACCCAACGAGAGTTCTGGAAAAATGCAAAGCTTGAAACTAAGGACAAAAAGACCTTAGCTATTACTTCATCAATAAGGGGAATTCCAGTGGTCATCACACCTCAAACCATTTTAGAGGTTTTTGAAATCTATGATCTTACAGGTAAAAGCTCTTTCCCAAAAAACAGAGTACGAAACTGATTTCACTGAGAGAGGGTATGAAAAAGAAATGAAAACGGATACTTTAGAAAAGGGCAGTTTTCCTCCTGCTCCGAGGTTTTTATTCAATACCCTCCTGATGTGTGTGTCAAATAAAACAACATCTTTTAATGAAATACCATTGAAAATTCAATACCTGGGCTATGCTATCATGGCTGAACAAAATTGTAACTACTCTCAGGAAATTTTTAATGATATGGTTAAGAATGTTAATAAAAAATCATTTTTATTGTTTCCAAGGTTTTTAAGTTTTTATCTTCAAAAGAAATTTTCAAAGGATAATGCACATGTGCTTATCCAAGGAAATCCTATTCAAATAAACAGTCTAACTTTTGAAACATTCACAAGGCTGTCAAAACCTTCAAAAACCCAAATAGAGGTACCTGAGCAGAATTTAGCAGCAACAACTGCTCCTCAGGCCCCTGTTGTTGAGCCCACTGCTCCTGGTGATCATAGAAGCACAACTCCATCTGTGAAACTCACACCAAAAATAACCAAAAAGACCAAAAAGAAAACTATCCAAAAGCCCCCCAAACCCACCAAAAAGGTGACTTTGGAAGACGAGATCCCAGAGGTAACACATGTGACAACACAAAAGTCACCTGAAACCACTACTCCTACTTCCTCATAGCAGATGGAAGAAAGATCTCAACCTGAGCCTAAAACTCCTCCTGCATCCTCTCAAAATGATCAGGTTGTATCAACAGGGACACTACAATCAATGATACCTCTGTTGGATGCACTTGATATAGCTCTGATAAAAATCAGTTCTTCTCAATCACCTGTCAATGAGAATATACCACAACAAGTGACTGAGTCTGGTGTCTCTATCTCTGTTAACCCACCAACAGTTGAGGAGGCTACACTGCAGGAATTACAAGTAATTCCTGTCAGCAGTTCAAGTGGAGCAATTACTACTAGTGTTGAACCCATTGGTTTACACCTGGACAGTAGTTTCATAAATGACACTCCCTTGAAGGCAATTTCTTCTTTAGGAACCATAGTGTCAACTGGTGTGTTTCCATTATACGCTGGTAACCTTAAAATGGTAAGCTCTGCTGAAGAAAGAAGTCCCCAGTGCCGAGAATAAGGGGCATCAGTGGATGATTTTTGGGAAACTTTTCTTAAGTCAACCACTGATACAACCACCACTGGTGGGAAATCAGATGATCTCATTAACTTGGGTGATGGTTTAAAGTACAAAGAATTGACGGAGAGGGTTGATAAACTTAACACATCTGTTGCAGAAATTAAAACTATGCTGCAACAGTTGTTACAGGCTCAAAAGGCTACACCCACTGTTGCACCATCCGCAACATCTGATCCATCCGCTGCTGAGCTATGGCATCTGTTTCAACCTCTGTTTCACAAACAAAGACAATATGCAGATCAACAACATGAAATTCAACTTTAAATGGTCAGAAATGTCATGGAAGCTAGGTACAAATATACTCAAGCAGATATCAAAGTCATTAAAGCTCATCTGCTTCAAACTACTGGCACTGCTCCTCCTTCAATCATATATGTTGAAAATCCTGATGATGTCAAAAAGTGGGAGAAAACTAAAGGGAAGAAGGGAAAAGAAGATGGTTTATACATGCCACCAGATCGAATGTCCAAACTTGTGGAAGAAATCCCAAGGCCAGATGGTTCCAAAAAGGTTGATGAGACTCAAAATGCATTTGTTGCATTAAAGGAAAACATGAAAGGGTCTAAAAGGCTTGAGGAGGAGAAGAAGGTTTGGATGGAAAAAGAAGAGCAGGGTACTTCTAAACCTAAAAGAAGACAGCCTACCAGAGAAGCAAGCCAACGCAAAACCACACATTCCAAAACCACCAAACAGACTCCTCAAATTCCCAAAAGTTCCTCTCATCAAACCTCCAAACCAACAGATGTTAAAACTCATGTTGTATCAACAGTTGTTGGTACTTCAGTTGTTTCAACAGTTGTTATCTCAACAACTTCCATCACTACTACATCAACCCACACTCAATCCACTATCATACCAAAAACAATATCACCACCACAACAACCAGCAGCCAAAAAGCAGAAAACAACAGTTGACACATCAATTGTTGTAGACTTGTAGTGACCATAGTGGTTGAAAAACCAGTTGTTTCAAAAGCTGTTAATCAGATACCAACTACTTCAATCTCTGCCACTGAACCCATAAATACACCACCAACTTCTCCAAAGCACAAAAGGAGAAAGATAACAAACATTGTACTGGAAGATGACACTTCCCCAACTCTAACATCTACACAACCACTGTCCCTTGTCACCATTCCAAACCCTGTTCCATTATCTTCAGTTCAACTCTTCAATCAAAACACTGCTATTGACCCTGCAGGAGTACAATATCCTCTAGATCTTCCAGTAGTATGGGAGGAAATCAAATCCTTCTACTTTGAAGATGATCCTGAAAAGAGGAAACTCCCATATGTTCAATGTTATCCTTTGCCAAGAAATATAGAAGAATATCTCAAAATGAAGGCCCAACAAGCAGAGGATATATCTAAAAGAGATACAGAGGGAAAGTCTGACAAAGAGATTCAAAGAAATTATCAATACTTGCTCAGCAAAGTTAGAACTTTAGAGCAGTTCTCAAAACTCTTTTGTCAGACATTATCAGAAAAAGATGATGAAAGCATGAGAAATTACTATCTTGAATACATAGTAGCATACAAGAAGTACAGGGCAGAAAAGTATCAGTACAAAGAATGGACCATCAGTGAACTGCAAGAGGAGACAACCAGAATTGAAAAGATGATTCAAGAAAAGGTAAAGCAAACTCCTCTGGTGTGGGCCAATTACGAGAAAAATGTACCAGAAAGGACCTTGAAACTGAAAAGAATGAAAGAAGAGCTGATAACTGCTGATTATGGGTCAAGGAACCAGGTTACAAGGTGGAGTGAAGAAAAGGTGTTTGCTACCTACAAAAAGTTGGAAGAGATAAGGAAGAGAGATCCCACTGCTCCTAAAAAGCCTGATTATCCGGAAGCAGTGGTTCCAGTCAAACAACAAAAATTGCCAATCAGGAGACCCACTGCTCCACATGCTAGCATCCTTTATCAAAGAAGGAAAGAAAAGCAGATGGATGAATTAACAAAAGAAGACAAGGCTCAGGAAGATTACATCATCAAAATGGTTTTTCAGACATTTACGGAAGAAAAACAAGACTCGGCACAATCTAAACTATAAGTTTTTATACTCTAAACTTTAAGTATTTACTGACTGGCTTATTTATTTATTTTATTTATAAGTCTATATAAATATAACTATAATCATCGTTTATATTTGTTATGCATGGTTTTCTAAGAAACCACCCGTGTTTGCAGAATCTAAACTTTAAGTTTGTTAGACATCTTTTATTAACTTTGTTAAATATCTTTTATATTTACTTATAGTTGTCTTTTAGCTATAATAAATAACACGTTTTGGTACAATATCTATACATATATCTATATGTTCTGTCAATATCTGTTATGCATGGTTTTCTAAGAAACGACCCATGTTTGCACACGGGTCTTACTGCTAGTACTATATAATAAAAGAAACCATTTTGGGGACACATGTCGCTTTATGAGGTGATCTTAATTAAAATTTGTAGAAGAGATTTGATGATAAAGATAAGTGATAACCGTATATTAATTATTAAAATTAAAAGATTTTGATGATAAGAATAAAGATAACTGATAACCATATATTAATTAATAAAATTAAAAACTATATATTAACGTTTTTATTATTTATAAAGATAAAGATAGTTTTAATTGTTTATATAAAAGTTTATAATCTTTATCTTTATTTACTATCTAATAACCGACGGGTAATGAAAATTAATAAAATAACATTTTTTCTTTTAACGCTTTCTTTTACTTTTTCCGCTTATTAATAACTATTTAATTTAAAATTTCATCAATTTAACCATACGTAATACTTTAGTTTCTAACCTATTAATAAATAAATAACTAATAAAGTAAAATGTTACTATATAATAAAAGAAACCAATAAGGGGACACATGTGACATGTCATTCATTGGAGTTATTTATTTTTTTAGTTTTTTCCTCTCTCTCCCACTTAATTATAGATAATTAATATTAATTAAAAGATAATTATAAAATTAAATTTAATATAAATTTAAACAATTCGTATAGGAAATAATATAATATTTTGAAATATTTATTAGATTTCAAAATTATTTATCTTGAAATTAACAAAAACGTACACTAAATATAAATTAATATAATGTAAATGATTTATTTATTTTATTAAACTAAAATAGTGAAGGGTAGAACCTATTTTAAAAATGTTTATAAGGAGTAAACAAAAACATTAATCAATGTTTATTGGTTATATACTTTTATTTTCGTGTTCAACTCTCAACTCAAATACGGTATTCACTATGTTTACGTGACATTTATAAAAACCATCACCGCAATCACCCCATCTAACATATATCGAGTATATCCGTTAGTTTTTTTAAAGATATATTTTTTATTTAGAATCATTCAACCTGTGTAATAAACGAGGTTTTTTTTAAAGATATAATGTTTTTATTATTTACTATACAAAATTACATTTATGCAACTCGTGTAATACACTGGGTTTTTAAAAATATAACTTTTTTATTATGTGGTATATATAATTAGATTTATTTAATCTGTATAATACACAGGGTTTATAAAGATATAACTTTTTATTGATTGGTATATAAAATTAAATGAGCTCAACCCATACAATACATGAGTTTTTTAAAAATGTAATTTTTTTCATTATTTAATATATAAAATTAAATTTAGTCAACCCGTACAATACACGGGGTTCTTAAAGATATAATTTTTTTATTATTTAATATATAAAATTACATTTATTCAACCCATGTAATAAATGAGATTTTTAAAGATATATTGTATTATTATTTGGTATATAAAATTACATTTATTCAACCCGTGTAATAAACGAGGTTTTTGAAGATATATTTTTTATTATTTGGTATATAAAATTACATTTATTCAACCCATGTATTACACGGGGTTCTAATCTACTTTATTGTAAAACAAATACTTTTTATTTCTATTATTAATATGAATACATGTTAACATTAATATTATTATTATTATTATTACTATTATTATTATTATTACTTTTAATATTATTATTATTAATGTTGTTATTACATGTATATATTATAAGAGTAGGGATGGTGTACAAAGTGTCTAAAGTGTGAGAAGTGTAAGAAGTGTTTTAAACTATTAGATCTTTGATCTAATGGTTGAGATCAATAGGGATCAAATTATAAATTGTGTTTTAATTATATGGACTGATTTGAAAATTGTAGGGATAATAGTGTCTTTGTATATGTTTAAAATTAGGTAACCACTCCTAAATTCTAGTGATTCACTCCTAAATTCTAGAGATTCAAATTTAACTGCTAAATTCTACCGATCCTAAATTCTAAAAATACAGAAATATGTAATTGCTACAAGAAATGTATAACACTATACATCCATCATATAACACTATATAACACCATATAACACAATATAGCACTATGTAACACCATATAACACCATATAACACTATATAACAATATATAACACTATACACCTATCATAGACATGCTACCAGAAAATATAACACTATATAAAAATATATAACACTATACATTTCTGAATGGTGATTGTACTACAGAATTAATAATTGATAGTGTTATGTAGTGTTTTTGGTGGTTGCACTACATAATTATATAACACTACAGAATTATATCACACCAAAAACCATTATATAACACCATGTAACACTATATAACACTGTATAAAAATATATAACACTATACGGTTTTGAATAGTGGTTGCACTACAGAATTATATAACACTACAGAATTAATAACCGGTGAACGAGATGAAACAAATTCGTAGATTAATTCTTAAATTCGAATTTCTATAATAAAGGGTGGCGGTTATTTTGGGCAGTTATCTTTTAATCAATTAATTGAAAGATATAGAAAATTACTAATTCACTATTTTGAATTAATTTAGATATAGGACACTTGTCATCACCACATTATTTCTCACATTTCTCACAATATTAGATTAATGTACATGATCCTCTACCTATATTGGGATAATATTAATGATAATTATAAATTGTTATTATGAAGATAGTAAAATACTAAAATATGCATTTTCTTTCGAAAAGGTGTTGAGCGGGTAGAATTAAAACCTTATTAATAACCAACAACTTTATGCATATTGTAGTTGTAAAATTGGCTTTGGGAGTTTTTCAAAAAAAAATTGGATTTTTCATTTCTAACCCTAAAGTTTCAAGCTTTGGCAAGTTAAGTTTAAAGTTTTAATCTTTGTTTCCCTTTTAACCCTAAAGTTTTAATCTTTGACAATTTGAGTTTAAAGTTTTAATCTTTGGTAATTTAACCCCTTTGATTAATTTGATTTTTCACTTCTAATTTAAAAGTTTTCATCTTATACAATTTAACCCCTTTCATTAACTTGATTTTCCATTTCTAATTCAAAAGTTTCCATCTTCTGCGATTTAACCACTTTGATTTTTTTTACTTGTGTGGTGTAATCTTGGCTTTGGGGGTTTTCCAAAGAAAAAATGGTTATGCATATGGTTGTTGTAATCTTCGCTTTGGGGTTTTACGAAAAAAAAAAAACTTGATTTTTTTTACTATTCACCCAAAAGTATTTCATAAATTACTTTTAACCTAAAATTATTTGTTTTTTTACTTTTAACACAAAACTTTTTATCTTTACAAATCTATCCTCACAAAATTTTTTACTTTCAACTTTGGTCCTTTATAATTTTCATTTTCTACAAATTTTTGGCTTTATGCTTCGTTCTAAATTTTGTGACTTAACACATCGCAACGTGCGTCTTTGGTTTAACGTTTTTACGTTTCGTTCTAAATTTTGCGAGTTAATACGACGCAACGTGCGTGTGTGGGTGAACGTTTTTACATCGTCTATTTTTTCCCGTTTGACAGGTTCAACACAACGTGTTCTAAATTTAGTTATAACTAAAGAATCCCCGCCGCATTGCGGCGGGTCGTAATTCTAGTTAGTACAAATTTAGAATGCATATAAGGGTGAGAGGGGCACTCCTCTCTTAGGGGAGTCCCCTCTCTTACACACCCCCAATCAGCACGTGCCACGTCAACTCCCTCTTAAGTTCTCATTTTGCACTCAAACGTTGGCATCACTCCACTCACACAATTATTTTTTTATAAAAAAAGAAGAAAAAAATATGATTGGTGGAAAAAGGGTGGACCCAAATTAACAACCAATCACCCCCTCTCTCTCTCTTCTCTCTCATGTGGTAACCTCTCATCGATCCCCCACCCCGCTTCCCCTCTCCGAGTTGATGACGGCGGTGTTCCCGCTCGAGGACTCACCTCACCGCACCACTCCCCGCATAGTGTCCCGTTCACCCTAAAAGCTATAGCATCACTTAAATAAAATCATTCGTTTCAACGTACTCTAGCTACTTGAAGGACCAAAAATGCATCATCAATTGTATTTGGGGTGTTCTATCCTCAATAATTTTTACCGATGGGTTATACATTCATTCAACATACTCTAACTTTAAGAAGCAGAAATGCATCATCAACTATATTTGGGGTGTTCTATCCTCAATAATCTTTACCGGTGGGTTATAGTTTAGTATGAAAACTATTTCAACATTTTAAAAAAAGAGTAAATTACGTTTTTGGCCCCTGTGGTTATATCAGTTTTACTATATTAGCCTAAAATAAGAATTTTTAACATATCTACCCTCATGATTTCTATAACTAACCATTTTGGTCCCTAAGTTTAGAGATCATGGGGGCCAAAATGGTTAGTTATAGAGACCATAGGGGCCAAAATGGTTAGACTTAGGGGCCAAAATGGTTAATTAGTTATAGTGACCATGGGGGCAGATATGTTAAAAATTCTTATTTTTGGCTAATATAGTAAAAGTGATATAACCATAGAGGCTAAAAACGTAATTTACTCTTAAAAAAAATTAGAAAATTGAACAGTGATTTATTGAGGAGAAGAAATTTTATAAACTGATATAGGGAAAATTTACCTGGATGATATGTATTTGGTTCATTTCTTTTGCATGGAGGTTGGTTCATGTGCGTCTCTTGATTCAGTGAATCCATCGTCATTATTTTTATGCATCCAAATTAGATCGTTAATATGTTCGTTTTGGATATCTTAACCAACCAACAATACAAAGTGTAATCTTATGCATAGCCTTAAGCTATATGTAGAGTCTGAGTGGGATGAGATGTAGGCAAGTCTTACTACTATCTCTCAGGATAGAGAGGCTGCTTACGAAGAGACTCCAACTCCAAAGCAATATCCAGATATAAGAGGAGTGGCGGAGCTTGACTAAAAGTTCCGAGAGGGCGGAAAATCATGAGACCCAATTTATATATTGTATAAATATTTAGGCAAAATAATTGGGGGAAATCTTATATAATTTTAAAATTTTCAAACGAAAAATCAAAAATTTTACACTTCTAACCGAAACATTGAGGAGAGGAGAGCCCTATGGCAAAAATCTATAAGTAGAAATGTGTGTCATCCTTCTAAAAGTCCTTAACTTTAATTCTCTGTCTTCAAGAATTTCTATCTTCAATCATACCCTCAGAGAGATGCAAGTCTAGCAGATTCATCGTAATGCGTTCCTTTAAAGTCAGTTTTGGCCTACCTCTACTCTTCCTCTACTCCACAATGAGAGCTTTCACGGTTTTAACTATGACCGTCACCTGTCTCCTCCTAACATGGTCAAACCATCTTAGCTTTCCCTGTCTCATCTTATCTTCTATACTAGTCACACCTAATCTATTTCTAAAGACCTAATTTTTTATCCTGTCTAATCTAGTATGTTCACACATCTACTTAAGCATTCTCATCTCATATCTTAAATCATGTATTAAGTTTAAAGTCACTTGGATCGATTGATATGAAAAAAATATTGTGATGTTAGATGGTTCGTTATTGTTTAGGTCGTCCTCTCCAATCGGATAAAAAGCTTGTATAGGGTCAGGGTGACTTTGACCGGCTTGTAATATCTTTAAATTAAATTTAGTGATGTTTGTAAATTAAAAAAAAAAAATCTATTTTCTGAACTCATTATAAGAGTTTTCTGATAATGGTTTGTGCGTGATAATTAGTGGTACGGTTACCATAATTGTGTGCTGGATGTATGGATGCATGTCATTGAGTTTTATGACTTCTCATTGTGGACGATCAACTTTGACTAATGTCAGTTTGGTAGTTGGTAAAATGAATTATTATTGCTTGGGGTGATAGAAGTGTGGTGTTTACGGGTTCTATATTTTACTAAGATAGATAATTCGTGCAGTTATGAATTCGCACATGGCTAATTACGTATTCAAGAATTGATATGAATTTGTCAGGTATGAATTCACACATGATACTGGTATTCATGGATTGATATGAAAGCGATTGTAAACAACGGACTTTTTACTCCCTTTAATAATTTAAAGGGAGGCAATATTCACACACCTATTTCCTCTATCTTTATATATACATAGTAAATATAATGTGGGAATAAAATTTAGAGGTGTGGAAATAGTGAGAGCCTATTTAAATTATAGATTTTCAATCGATAATACAAATATATACATATACATATATATGGGACCGCTAAAATGAAAACACCTCCAGTTGTAAGAACTTTTTGATCCGGGGCGAGTTGGACCAAATTTTTTTTCATAAACGTAGATGCGTGTATTATAAACACATTTTTAAAAAAATGTCGTGAGTGTAGTTTTGAGCACCACAAGTTTGTTTTTACGGGTACCGTAAATTTTATTTTAAAATTTACGGTACCCGTAAAAACAAACTTGTGGTGCTCAAAACTACACACACGACATTTTTTTTTGAATTTTTTTTACAAATGTGTTTATAGTACACGCATCTACGTTTATGAAAAAAAAAATTTTGGTCCAACTCGCCCCGTACGGTGTAGTTCTCATGGTTCTTACAACTGGAGGTGGTTTTCATTTTAGCGATCCCCTATATATTCAAAAAATTGGGATGTTAATATGGATCTGAATCTAATTGTGGAACTATCATCTTGGTCCTGTCTTAGGGTGACACATGGCTAGGTCTTGTCCTTTTTAGATTTTGTCATTTTATTATAATGGTACATCTTATAATAGGAATGTTATTTTATTTATTTCACATTTTATGTTCATGCATATTAATAAAATGAAAATTCAAACTAACCATTCCATTAATATTAAACAAGTACAATTTTGCCCTAAACGAGACTTTTAAAGAAATAACATGCCAACGCAGGGGCTTAAACAAGCAAACATACCCACGCAGGGGTCAACAGAAAGACATGCCCACGCAGGGGCAGAATACAAAAAGACAAGCCCATACAGGGGCTGAGTACAGAAACAAATGTCCACGCAGGGACATGATTACAATAAATTAAAATAAACAAGGATTTTCAAAAATCCCCTCTCTTGGACTTCCCCTTGATTAGGCTTGCTAAACCTTTGAAGAAGCCTTGACGTTCCCTACGATCTCTTTGAACCTCGCGCTCAACCTGGTTCAATCTTTCAAGAACCTCTTGTTGGCGTTCTGGCGGAATCAGTTGCGGCTGCGGCGGCTGCTGATGCAGAGGTTGAAGAGGTGGTGGTTGCTGGTACACATAAGGTGGGTACCCAGTAGTCCAAGGAACACCATAGGGCCCTTCAGGATGAAGAGCGTTGTATTCCCATGCGGCCTGGTACGGGTCAACGTCAGCATAGTTGTAGTTGGTGTGGGCCGGCTGCTCAAATGGGTTGTACGCCGCTGAACCGGCGTATGTAGGAATTGGGTTACCAAAACCCAACGGTGGCGCGACAGGCGCAGAGTCTACTTCCGAGACGGGGTTTGAAGGTCCTCCCGTCTGCGGTTCTTCATGGAGTGGCGGGTAGTGGCTGCCACTAGATGGTTGAGGTGTGCTGATACGCACTCCTCCTCGCATGGACATCCGTGCGTTTGATCTTCTTCGCCTCGGTGGCTCTTGAGGCGGCTGCTCAACTGGCGGTGGTGGCGGTGGGGTGACTGCCACAAAACGAGAATCCTCGGAGGGATCCTCTTGCTGCTGCTACTGGTAGTAAGGTGATGAATGGTAGGAAGGAGTAAAATACCATTCATACTGGGCGAAATTCGCCTGGAAGCTATCTGGACCACGGTAAGGTGATCCATGGAAGGATGACCCATCAGAGATTTCGATGGGGTGGTTAGGGGTTCCGGACGGTGGCTCTGCGGGATCGGTGTCCTCGTCCATGTCATTGTCGCCCGAAAAGTGGTCTTCAGGCCCTAGTGGGTTAAAACCCACTGGTTCTTCAATATAGTTAGCCGGGTTGAACCCACTCTAAAAGAAAAGAGTGGGGTCGCCAAAGGAATGGTGCGAATTGGACCGCTGAGAGGTATAAAAGAAGGTTGTGGGTTATGGGGCTCATTTTCTGATTGAGGCCCGAAGGAGTGGAGATAAGATGGTGATGAGCTTAGAGAGACGGATCGCCTCCCTGGTTCTATATAAGTCCTCCAAGGTTCTTGTGGACTTGTGCTCATAGTTATGGATGGCGTTCGCCGGTGGGCAGGTCCGGATTCATGATCATGACCCGTCACTGGGGCTTTGCCTCTACCTCTTCTGAATCGTGGCGGCATTTTTGTTCCTGTCAACATAAACAAAGATAACAACAAGAATATATATAAAAGACAAAAATAAAACAAATCAGGATTTGTCCTATGTTCCTTGTCTAGACTCGAAAATTGAGGAATGTGCACTTGTGTAACTGAGATTAAACACAAAAGGCTAGTGTTTAATTCACTCAGTGTTGGCTCTGATACCAACCTGTCACACCCCGATATTTCCACGTATTACCGGTGGGGAGTATTGTGACGTAGTTGATATCATCATAGTCAAACAACACAAATTTAAATGCACAGCGGAAACAAAAGATAGATTTATTTCAACCGAATAAAAGTGTAATGTTAAGTATCACAACATGGCTGAAACAGATCCACAGGCGGATCGAATAAAAAGGAAACTTTGTTCAACAGACTTTAAGGCATCTAAGCTTGCGAGACTTCTATTTGATGCTAGGAGAGACCAGCCTATTCCGATTAGTACCTGCACTTAGCCTTTTTGGGAAAATACGTCAGTTTACACTGGTAAATACAATTTAACTGACTCATTTTGAAAATGTTTAGAAAATTGATTTGAATGCATGTGGCACAAAAGATTTTATAACTTGGGATAATTATTTATATATAAACTTGTAAAAGAATTACATGTTCGTTATACGTTCAGTAGCCCGGGATGAATACCGGGTTAAAGATTAATTGACACGCCACATGATATAGTCCCGCGGCAAGTTATTCTCGAAACCGGCGGTTATATCTTATTATTTATAAATGCACTAGCGGGTGTACGCCAACACCCGCGTGCTAAGGTCGTGGCCATTTCTTATGAATGATGCCAAGGATATCCGGGACATGGTCATTAACCCCCCAAAGGTATTAAGCAAACGAAACAATTTAAACGGGTCATATCAATAAATTAACCTTCATACGATCAAAAATTCAATGCCCGACCAAACGGTATTTTATATACCGTACCCCAAGCCCGTATAAGGGAAAATAAGTTAAAAGTATTTACCTTTGCAAGTAATAATCACAAACAACAAGTGCACGTAGCTTTTACCAGGTCTCCTACTCTAGAACGAATGTTTATAATAGCCTATTAGATTCCTAACGGGTCTTTAATTAAGCCTAAACTTAGACCGGTTAGTTTTAAAGGAAGATACGGTTCGAACGCATGATTAAGCGAAGACCGGAATAGAATGTGATTTAGACCCGACAAGTTTGAAGACTTGTATAATATGGGTAAACTAAACACATTCTGGTTTTTGAGACAAAAATGATAAGGTTTGACCCGTTTCGGTCAATTTATGCAAACTAGTCACATAAACCAAACCGAACGCGAAATTTGCGTAACGGGTAACCATAAGAGTCATATACAGGTTTCCTAAATTAATATGCTTTAGATATGTTGTAACATCAGTAAGATATCTTCTATTATGCCCAAAACGAATTTAAACTCAAAGTATGCCCCGAAGGGGCATTTTGGTCATTTTAAAGGGTATAAAAGAGTTTAAATATTAATCTGAGTTACAGGTCTGATATAATCAGTAAAAATACTCATTTTAATAAGTTATAAAAGTAGGGTATTACATATATGTGAAATTTATCATTTATAACCAAACTTTGCACCTTAGGGGCATTTTGGTAATTTCACATAGGCTTAAAAGGTCAAAATTGGAAATCTGAGTTTAAAACTTTTGCTTACCGCTTAGTTATGAAAATTTAATAAAAATATCAGTAGGTACCAAACCTTATATGTTAAAAATACTTTTAACTTATACTATGCGTTAAAAACGCTTAACAAGGCGATTTTGGGCTAATTCCGGGTTTTATATAGAAAGCTGATATTTTTATTATTCCAGAAGGCTTAAAATACTTTATTAATCATATAAAATCAGTAGCAAAAAGTTTGGGATCAAAGTATTTTGTAAAACTCGTTTTATAAGCCAAAAGGGCAAAACCGGCAATAACCGAATCAAGCTTAGAACCCTATGTTATGCTCAGCCTAAAAATAAATAAAAATCTTCAAAAATCCCAAAATATTATATTACATCAGTGGGTAAAAAGTTTGGTATCAAAAATTGGGTTTAGATAGGCTATATGCTAATTACGCCGTTTAATTAATAAAAATCTTTTCATTTACGCTAATGAGCATAACTCTTAATCTAGACCTCAAACTGATGTCAAATTTTAGGGACAAGTCTATAAATCGGTAATGAAGGTTTCTATTCTTATACATTTTCAAAAATCACGTTTTAAGGTCATATGGGCATAATAGTCAACATATAAGCATTTAACGGAAACATGCATGTGAATCGGATAACTAATGAACCAAGTTGTATAATCACAGAGGGTTATACTAACATGAAACCTGGTCCTAATAAAGCTCTAAGGCATTTCTAAACTATGCTCTAATGGGTCAGAACTGGAAGTCAAAGCAAAAGTCAATTTATGCGACTTTTGGTTCCGAACCGAGCCTAAACTGAAAATTGTCGGGGTAAACATGTTTAGACATGTTCTTACATTAATTACCAAGTTATATTAATGATAAAACAGGTTGCATGGCTTCTACATTGCTAATTATGCATTAATTTGAAAATAAGCTTTCTGTTGACTTTTTAAGATTAGCTTTGACCCGACAATTGACCTAGTTAGAGTGGGAATCGGAGAGTACCCTTTTAAGGGTTTATTACCCACATAATTACCAACTCATAGGTACTTTCAATTCGAGATTTGACTGGAAAAATAATGATTAATCTCGAAGTCAAACCTTAATTACGACGGTTTGACTTTATGCTAATTAACTAGGCAAAACTGAATTAAGGAAGGTTAAGGACACTTACAAAGGTCCTAAGCACGACTAGAGACTTCTAAGAATTGTCCTTGAGCTCCAGCAATCTTCAGAATATGAGTTGTGAAGTTTTCAAGTGAATGAACAAAGTGTTGCAACAAGAAGGGAGCTTATATAGCAAAATCGATGCAACAAGATCATGACAAGGAGGTCTACTGATGTTTCCAGATCAAGACAAGTGCCCCCTATGCATGAAATACCATTGGGGCAGCCCCTGGTATATAAAACAAGCATTTTGAGTCAGTTTAACAGCCTTAACTGGCATCTGCAGGTGAAAACTGTCGCTGGCAGTCCCAGGCGGCCCGTGTAAGGTTCCACATATGCCTTACGCGGCCGGTATGAGGCCCAGCTTTAGGTTATTAAGTTTCAGCTATTTGCAATTTGGCCCCTGGTCCTTTTGAACATGGTTTTAACTTCCAAATTTGCATTTTCAGCCCTCTAACTTGATTTTTAAGGACCTTAAGACTTAACCAAACTTCGTTAAGTCTTCGGTTAACTTTGTGATCACCCGTAAGGCCCTAGATTTCAACGTTGACGCTTTTAACCCCTCGTATACGAATTTTGTCATAACTTTCTCATACTTTATCGAAACCTTGTGAAATTTTTATCACTTATTCTTGTGAGTACAATTTATTGCTACAAAGCTTCGGGTTCGCTAAAAGGTCACTCAGAGGTATACTTTAAACATGTTGACACATTTAACCCCTGTAGTTTGTAATTTCTCACTTTCTTCCACAATTAGCTTCGTATGATCCATGATTTATTCGTTTAAGGGTGTAAACATCGTGTAGGGTTGTTGTAAAGCATATTTATCCATTGTTGACACTTTGAACCCTTATATTCACATACTTTCCTTGTTTGTCAACTTTAGTCCCTCTAAAGTAATCTTTTACACGTTTAAGCTCATGACACGTGTCGATACATTATTGGACATGAATTTTCGAGGTGCTACATCCTCACCCTCTTAAAAGAAATCTCGATCTCGAGATTTAATGAAACAAATGAGGGTACTTTTCTTTCATTGTGGACTCTACTTTCCACGTGTACTCGGGACCTCTGCGGGCATCCCATTTAACTTTCACAATTGGCACTTGCTTCCTTCGAAGCTTCTTAACCTGTCGATCCTCAATCGATAAAGGTTTCTCCACAAATTTCAAGCTCTCATCTATATGCACATCTGTATGAGGCATGACTAGCGACTTATCAGCTAGACATTTCTTCAGATTGTAGAGGTGGAATACATTATGAATACCACTAAGCTCTTCACGTAAGTTTAACTTATAAGCCACTGTTCCTACACATTCGATGATCTTGAATGGTCCTATATACCTTGGGCTTAACTTACCTTTCTTACCAAATCGCATCACTCCCTTCCAGGTGATACTTTAAGTAAAACCTTATCACCAACCTCAAACCTTAGAGGTTTTCGCCTTTTATCAGCATAACTCTTCTGCCTATCCCTGGCAGCTTTCAGGTGGTCATGAATTTGGACAATCTTGTCCGTTGTTTCAAGGACTATATCAGGTCCTGATAACTGAGCTTCTCCTACTTCTGCCCAACAAATAGGCGTCCCGCATTTCCTACCATATAATGCCTCAAAAGGCGCAGCCTGAATGCTTGTATGGTAGCTATTGTTATAGGAGAACTCGATCAATGGCAGGTGGTTATCCCAACTACCACCTAAGTCAATCACACATGCAAGAAGCATGTCTTCCAAAGTTTGAATGGTACGCTCACTCTTCCCGTCCGTCTGAGGATGGTAAGCCGTACTAAAATTCAAACGCGTGCCCAAAAACTGTTGGAAACTTTTCCAAAAATGAGATGTGTATCTAGTATCTCTGTCAGAGATAATAGTTACTGGTACGCCATGCAGAGATACAATCTTATCTACGTACAATTGGGCTAACATGTCGGAGCTATGAGTCTCCTTGATGGGTAGGAAATGTGCTGACTTAGTCAGTCTATCTACTATCACCCAAATAGTATCATTTCCTTTCTTTGTCTTTGGCAATTTGATGATAAAATCCATTGTCACCATTTCCCAATTCCAGGTGGGAAGTTCAGGCTGTTGTAGCAAACCTGAAGGCTTTTGATGTTCAGCTTTGACTTAAGCGCACGTCAAACATCTAGCTACATAGGTAGCTATAGACTTCTTCAAGCCTATCCACCAATAGTTTGCCTTCAGATCCTGGTACATCTTATCAGCTCCAGGATGAACAGAATATTTAGAACTGTGGGCTTCCTAGAGGATAACATCCCAAAGTCCTCCATAAACTGGAACCCATATTCGTCCATTTAATCTCAGAATTCCGTCCTTGCCATAGGATAACTGCTCCTCAGTTACTCCTAGTTTTTCATCGGAATAGTTAGCTTCTAATACAACTTCCTTCTACGCAGCTAACAACCTTTCATTCAAACTATTCTTTATCTCAATGCTCCTGGCATTGATTCTTATAGGCTTCACTTTTTCCTTTCTACTTAAGGCATCGGCAGCCACATTTGCCTTGCCTGGATGGTATCTTATCTCACAGTCATAATCATTTAAAGTTTCCATCCAACGTCGCTGTCTCATGTTTAAGTCCTTCTGATTGAACAGATGTCGAAGGCTTTTGTGATCAGAATAGATCACACACTTGGTTCCATACAAGTAGTGCCTCCACAGTTTTAGTGCAAATACAACGGCACCCAGCTCCAAGTCATGCCTTACGCGGCCGGTATGAGGCCTAGCTTTAGGTTATTAAGTTTCAGCTATTTGCAATTTGGCCCCTGGTCCTTTTAAACATGGTGTTAACTTCCAAATTTTCATTTTCAGCCCTCTAACTTGATTTTTAAGGACCTTAAGACTTAACCAAACTTCGTTAAGTCCTCGGTTAACTTTGTGATCACCCGTAAGGCCCTAGATTTCAATGTTGACGCTTTTAACCCCTCGTATACGAATTTTGTCATAACTTTCTCATACTTTATCGAAACCTTATGAAATTTTTATCACTTATTCTTGTGAGTACAATTTATTGTTACAAAGCTTCGGGTTCGCTAAAAGGTCACTCAGAGGTATACTTTAAACATGTTGACACATTTAACCCCTGTAGTTTGTAATTTCTCACTTTCTTCCACAATTAGCTTCGTATGATCCATGACTTATTCGTTTAAGGGTGTAAACATCGTGTAGGGTTATTGTAAAGCATATTTATCCATTGTTGACACTTTGAACCCTTATATTCACATACTTTCCTTGTTTGTCAACTTTAGTCCCTCTAAAGTAATCTTTTACACGTTTAAGCTCATGACACGTGTCGATACATTATTGGACATGAATTTTTGAGGTGTTACAGCTACTTTGGCCTCGATGATTATAATGAAGACGACAGGCAGATAACATCCACCCACAAAGGGTTGATCTATATCTCCAAGATCCACAAAGACACTTCAACACATGAACAAAGAAAATAAACTACGCCAAACCCAAAACGCCATTTATTTGTGACAGTTCTTGTAGTTTCAAAAGAAAAAAGAGACTGATGACACTGAAGATTTAGATCATAAATTGCTTTTATTTTGTTTTTTTTTATTTTTGTTTATCTGTTGTTTGTTTTGTAATTTCAATTAATAAACAACAAAAGCACATTAATACTATAATGAAATATATAATAAAATGCCAAAATGAGCAAATGATTGAAAAACTCCATTTTACCATAAAAACGCCCCCAAAAAACTACCAAACTATAATAAAATTACTTTGGACTACTATTAAAAAAAGGCTTGAAACAATGTGCAAAGAATATAAAACAAAAAAAGTCCAATCGTTATCTAACCGCCATTGGAAAACAAAACGCCATAATTACAGCCGTCAAGATTAGACGTGTTACACCATAAAAACAGTTGAGTCTGAAAACAAAACACGGTAACTAAAAAAAACAATAAAATAAAACGACAGAAAACATAATTACTAACATTTATTATATTAAATGCAAAATACTTGGGAAATTAAATTTATTTATCTTTTTCAAAACGCCATAATTACCTGTCATACGCAGGAAAAAAAGTCAATATAAAAGAAGACCATGAGAACACAAGCTCAAACACGCCAAAAAAATTGACTAAAACGCCACATATTGTCCAGAACGCCAAAAACTTTAAAAATGGCTAAGGTTATTACATGGAGGTTTGAAAGGAAAGAGAAACGATTCATCGTAAAGTTCTCTGATAGGAGAAGGGTAAAGGTAAGGACAATCAAAGCCATGCTTGGAATGAATACAGGGGTTTAGAAGGATATCTTGGCCCTTAGGGTTCCAATGGCCAACGATTGTGAAAGAATCAGAACTGTAATAAAAAGACTGAAGAGAAAATTTTCGACAAAAGATGATGAAGATGATGATGATATTGATGATACTCCTATACCAAAACTTAACAGTTGGGTGATGCATGAGGAAGAAGGGACGCTTGAAGTGACTTATAAAAACGGGGTGCAATATTCATTGCCAATGGAAGAAATGTTGAAGATAGGGTTGCTATCTATCATTGAACAACTCTGTGATTTAGCACCTTCAAACGATCCAAAATCCAAGGATGCAGTGATAGTCAAGAATAGACTGCAGCAAAGAAGAGACGAGCTAATGGCGTTATATGCAAATCTAAAATTTGATGATGATGAATCTGAAGAAAGTGATGAACAAAGCGATGGGTACATCTATGATGTAATCCCATCCACGGAAGACTATTAGTTTATTTTGATTTCGTATTATTATAATTATATAAAATATTAATCTATGGTAATCAATTATTAACAAAAAAGATACAAAACGCCAAAAAAATGACATGGAAAAAGCCATAACGCCAAAAAAAATTAACTATGTGACACAAAAAGAATTAATTCAACGAGAAGAATTCTGAGAAAAACAGTAAAACGCCAAGTAATTAATAATTCTAGATAACCCCAAAATTATCTTGCACGCAAAAAATAAAGCAGCATGTCAAACGCGAAAATCGGGAAAGGAGAAGAATACTAAAAAGACAAAAAGACCCCTCGGACCCTGATCATGCCCCGCGCCACGTTTTGGGCCAGGATGCATTCTCACCGTTCTCACACTTTTTGACGTTTTCTCCTGAACCCGTTTCTATATACACACACACACACACACACACATATATATATATATGTATATATATATATATATATATATATATATATATATATATATATATATGGTAGGGTTCATGAGTGAACAATGATTTATTTGTGAACAAATTGAACTTATCCTGACCATTGATTTTGTAGATCTAGATATTTTCTTTAATGGCAAGATTGTAGTTATCTTTTGTAACTTACATGTATTTTAATATACACAAGGGTATAGTTGTATATTTCTATCTTCATTTAGTTAATTAATTTTTTCTCTCTCCTGATATCTATTTCCAATTAAAACAAAATATTTAATTACATTATCTATATATTTTTTTCTCTCACATATTACCTAACATAATATTTCATAATTTAAAAAAAATACAAACATTATCAAATATTGTTCCATCTGGAACACAATTAAAAATTTTTAATTACATTCTCTATACATATATGTATTAGATCAATGTTTGATGAAAAAAAGTATAGTGGAAACAATGTGTAGTAATACCACAAGTGTATAAGTCTGGTATATATCGACATGTATACACTATGTAGTTGAATAATACACAGGTGTATACGTCTGGTATATACCGACCCGTATACACATATGTACTTGAATAATACACAAGTGTATAAATCTGGTTTATACTGACCCTTGAAAACAGATGTAATAATACACAAGTGTATAAGTCTTGTATATACTGACTTGTATACACCTATGTTAAAAATCATAATCTAATTAGATTTAATATTTAATTTTAAAAGGAACATAAGAGTTTATTTAAAAAAACATTAGCCCTTCAATCTCTTATAATTAAAATAATAGAGAAGTAATTAAAAATGAGAGAGAGAGAGAGAGAGTTAAGAGAGGAGAAAATTAAGGGATTTTAACTAAAAGTACTTGGCTAATGTCAATCTTACCCTTTAATCTAAAAAAATGATCAAGGGCCAAGATTAGTTCACTCAGTTCACTCTCAAGAAGTTGTTCACTCATGATCCTAATCCTATATATATATATATATATATATATATATATATATATATATATATATATATATATATATATATATATAGGGAGAGAATCATGAGAAAACTACATTTAAATGAGAAAACTAAAAAACTAACTAAAAAAGCCTAAAAAACATACTAATTTTTTTATATATATATAAAAATTTTCAATTTTTTTTGTTGTACTACACATGTGCATTATATGTGTACTACACATGTGCATTATATCCGTATTAGTGCACATGTGCAATACAACATTTTTTTTTTTGAAATTTTTTTCCATACATAAAAGATAGCGATTTTTTTATAATAAATTGTAAAAAAAATTGGTATGTTTTTTAGGTTTTTTTGGTTAGTTTTTTGGTTTTCTCATTTAAACTAGTTTTCTCATGATCCATCCCCTATATATATATATATATATATATATATATGGGGTTGGGCTCTATAGAAAACTCTATCTTTTTAAAAAAACTATGCAAACCCGTTGTCATCCATTGATTATCTTTCATCTAACTTGATCAATGGCTCTCATAATTTTGGTAACAATTATATTTAAAAGAAATCTTATAATACACATTAGTACAACTGGAAGGGCATTTTCGGAAGTACATTCCTTCTCTCTCCACTGTCCAATCCTATCATATCTCTTTAATGCACTGATCTTTCTCTCTCTTCATATCCATTTCAAAATCACAATCTCATCTCAGCTCTCTCAACTCCCTCTCTCTAAAATCACAAATCTCATTTTCTCCTCCCCAAATCAAAACCCTAGCCCCCATGACTTTCCCTTCTCTCTACACAACACTTACAACCTGCAAAGCCTAGAGAGAGAGTGAGAGCCGTGAGAGAGAGTACCAGAGAAATCGAAAGAGAAAGAGAGGTCCAGAGAAATCGAAAGAGAGAGAGAGAGAGAGAGAAAACTGGTGGGTTTCCAGCCACCCACGGCAACAGCGTTGTGGCGGTGGTGTTGTTGACCGTTATGGTTGGGGCAGGGGAGGCGGTAGATGCACGATGAGTGAGGCATGATGGTGGTTGCAGATCTGGTGGTTGGTGGAAGGTGGTGGCTGGTTCATTCTGGGTTGTTGGTAGTTGAAAGCGGCGACAGTGGGTGGTTGTAGAAGGTGGTGGAGGGTAGGTGGTTGGTGGCGCCGGAGTTCGGAACGTCGTCGGAGTCAAGATCTAGTAATGGTTAATGTTCTCTCTCTCCTTTCTCCTCTGTCTTCAATCAAGATCTAGTAATGGTTAATGTTCATGTATTTTAAATAAATCGAAAACTTTAGGATGAGATTTTAAACGGGATTTTTTGTTGGTTTGGTTGCTTGTTTGGGGATTTTGATCTTAACAATAATTGTTTTTTTTTGTTGGTTTGGTTGCTGGTTTGGGCTTTTTATCTGAACAGTAAGTGTTTTTTTTTGTTGGGTTGTTTGATTTACAGAAACAGACCCATAACATGTGTTAAGCACCTGTTAGAATGATATATAACGTGTGTTGATTTACAGAAACAAATCCATAAAGATATTCAATTGACAAGCTGGATGGATGTAGGCGACGTTAATGCGGGGACATTGAATAAGTCAAATCTTTTGGGAAATAAGTCTTCGTTCGTTTATAACATGTGTTTGTTTTGCACATTTTGGAATGTATAACATGTGTTAAGCCTCTGTTATAATCTTTTTGTAACCTGACATGTATTCATGTATAAGCTAATGGTTTACAAAACACCATGATGTGTATATACTGATCTAACATGTGTTGCAATTTGTCTGTTCGGAACATATAATTGATTAACATGTGACAAGGGTGAAAACAGTCGACGGGGGCGATGAGTTTAATGGTGAGCTTAGTTAATATCATAATCTTGTTGTAACCCCACTTGTATACATATGATAACATGTAAGCATCCATTATAACCTGACTTGTATTCATGTATATCAAAAGTGGTTTGCAAAACACCATGATGTGCATATACTGATCGTAACACGTGTACAAGTTAATATGGAACATACATGTTAATATTGTAACATCGTATACCTGGGATAACATGTGTTAAGCCTATGTTATAATCTTGGTTTAACCCAACATAGTGTCATGTATAAGCTAGTGGTTTCCAAAACAACATGATTTGTATATATTATAACAACATAGTATACCTGATATAACGTGTGTTAAGCGTCTATTATAACGTGTGTTAAGACTTCCAGAATAGATGCATAAACTCCAATAGTAACTTAATAACATAGTATACCTGATATAACGTGTGTTAAGCCTTTTTATAGCGTGTGTTAAGACTTCTAGAATGTGTTAAGTCCATACCGTTTTAACATCATGTACTATACAAAACAATAAGAGTCTTAAATTACATGTAGTTGCTTAACATGTGATAAGGGTGAAAACAGTTGACGCAGGCGATGGGTTTAATGGTGAGTTTAGTTAATATCGTAATGTTGTAACCCCACTTGAATACATATGATAACATGTGTTAAGCATCCATTATAATGTTGTTGTAACCCGACTTGTATTCATGTATATGAAAGTGGTTTGCAAAACACTATGATGTGCATATACTGATCGTAACACGTGAACAAGTTAATATGGAACATACAAGTTAATATCGTAACACCGTATACATGGGATAAAATATGTTAACCCTCTGTTATAATCTTGGTTTAACCTAACATGGTGTCATGTATAAGCTATTGGTTTCCAAAACACCATGATATGTATATACATACTATAACATGTGTTAAGCGACTGAAATGTATAACGTGTGTTAAGCATCTATTATAACGTGTGTAAAGACTTCCATAATGGATGAGTAAACACCAATAGTAACTTAATAATAATAGAGTAAACCTGCTATAACGTGTGTTAAGCATCTATTATAACATGTGTTAAGACTTCCATAATGGATGTATAAACTTCAATAGTAATTGTAACAGTAGAGGTACAAATACGGGCACCTCCAACAGAAAATGTGTTAAGTCTAGACCGTTTTAGCATCGTGTACTAGAGAAAACACCAAGAGTCTCACATTACATATTACTAGTAAACAAAAATACATAGCACTAACACATGTTACGTTGTACATGTGTTTCACGTCACATGTAACATATGCATGTCCTGAAGTTCAAACTATAACACGTGTTAGTTGTGTTGTGCTGTAACATAAACATGGTCATGATCCTTAAGCATCTGATCCACGTTTGACGAAACCAACGGTCCCGAGAATTGGATCTTGTTTCCCTTGTATCCATCACCGTCCTAATAACAAAAAGATAAGATAACCGTTAAGTCGTTAACCAGACATAACTATTAACTATTATACTTGGTGTTCGTGTTTCAAAACCTATATTCTATAATCGGCCGAAAAGAAAAAAGGTGAAATGGGTAAAATGAAATTGAACGATTCAACTTATTCAAGCATGTAAGGTATAATATGAAACCGACCATTTATGTACTTGAAATTTAGTATGTAACGTGTAATATGAAATGAGCCATTTAGAATTTACATATCATAACCTTAACATAATAAAATTTCCCAACGCATCCAAAAGCATTGATCAATAACTCAAACATCCACACGGTCCCCAAGCTCATAATTTCAATCATCTAACAATATTACCCTCGCACATAAAAAAACCCCCAAAATTAATTCAAACAAATTTTAAATCAAAAAACAAACAATTAAACCATTGTAGTTGATATGAGTTCAACATTCGGATGGAGATCATTCCCCCAAATATAATCTTTGGATGGAGAACATTCGGGTTCAGATTGATACGATCTCAAGAGCTCGTCGACATCGGTGACCTTTGAGCAGTAGTTGATGATGGCAACATTCAGATCTGGTGCCATTTTGAGGATGCCACGGACCCACATGGTTCTTCAAGGAATAAGTATAGCCATTTGGGTTGAAAATATTCAGTTCCACATCTGAATATATGGGTTGGGGTTGGGGGATGGCGGTGGTGGAGGGGCCGTGGTGGAGGGGCCGTGGTGGAAGTGGTGGGGGTTGTTCAGCGGGGGTCGACCTACGGTGGTAAAGGTGCAACGATGGTGGAGGTTGTGCAACAGGGTTGGAGGTGTTTACGGTGGTGCCGGAGGTACAATACTGATGGTGGTGCGGTGGTGATGATGGTGGTGGGGCGGTGGTGATGGTGGTGTGGTGGGAAAAAAAGATAACGATGAGAGGGAGATTTGATGAAGAGAGAGAGAGAGAGAGAAGATCTGTGATTTTGATTTTCAAATGGATTTGAAAGAGGGAGAGAGACACACACATTGGGAATATAAGGGTGTAATAAATGTTGTTGTTGAATTTACAAATGTGCCCTCAAAAGCAAAAGAAAAGATGGAGATGGCTGGGACACGTGGGCAATTCTAGACCATGCGATGGGTTTTCAAAGTTTTTTAAAAATCTAAGGTTTCCTATGGAGCATTACCCTATGTATATATATATATATATATATATATATATATATACATAGGGAGCCGCTAAAATGAAAACCATCCCCAGTTGCGATAACCGCGAGAACCACTCTCCATCAATCAGAATAAGGGGTACTTTGGTCATTTGTCCCAAATGTCTTGTCCATCCCCAGTTGTGAGAATCGACAGAACCACTTTCCAACCATTAGATCTTCAAGATGGATTGATGAGATTAAAAGTAATTAAAATTAATATTAAATAATTTTTGTCTTATTATGTCTTTAATATTTTAATCCAAAATGTTAGTTTAATAAATTTACTCATTTTTGTCTTCTTGTCTTTATTGTTTTTATTACTTTTTTGGTATTATTATATTACTTGTTTTTTTAGTAGAATTTTTTTTATTAAAAACCATTTTAAATTCAAATTTTTTTAACAAAACAAATTTCTTTTGCGCGCTGGTTTTTGCACGCCGTTTTTACGCCTGGCTTTATCACGCGTCATTTTTTAACGCGCCAGTTTTACGCCGGCTTTTCCACGCGTCGTTTTTTATTGGGTCGTTTTTTACGCCCTGTTTTAACACACTGTTTTTTACGTCCCGTTTTTTTACGCGGCGTTTTTATGCCCCGTATTCACGCCCCTTGTTTAGGCACCGTTTATCACACGGTTTTTTACGTTTTACAATACGTAAAATAAGTTTTACGTTTTACGTTATAAAGTCTATACATAAAAGTTTATGTTTTACGTTAAAAAGTTTACGTTTTACGCTTTACGTTAAAAATTTTACGTTTTACATTTTACGTTAAAAAGTTTACGTTTTACGCTTTACGTTAAAAAGTTTACGTTTTACGCTTTACGTTAAAAAGGTTTTACGATTTACGGTTTACGTAAAAAAGTTTACGTTTTACGCTTTACGTTAAAAAGTTTACGTTTTACGCTTTATGTTAAAAAGTTTACGTTTTACGTTAAAAACTTTACGTTTTACGTTACAAAATTTACGTTTTACGTTAAAAAGTTTACGGTTTTAATTTTTTTTTTTACAAAAACTTTTTTACACGAAACGAACGCACCCAGAAATCGCGACTCGGTAGGTGTCTCAGATAGAGTGTTAACATCATCGACTGGGAAAAAAATATAAAAAACCAACAACAAAAATCAAAACTATATGTGGATTCTTGAAAAAAAACAAGGTTTGGCTCAGATTTTCCGATAATCTGGGGTTGCAGGTTTAAAAACCTACCATCCACCATCCTTGCCGCGCCATCGTCATCAAAATATACATTTTTTTTGCATCATCACCGCCCCAAATCCAACAGATCAAAACCCACATAGTTCACTGTTCAATCTACCAAAAAAGAATCAAACAGAACCCCAAACCCAATCAACCCCCCCACATAGTTCACTGTTCAATCTACCAAACCCACATAATCGCTGTCAAACAGAATCAAAGAAACCCCAAACCCAATCAACCCCCAACATACCAAAATACCAACAGAATCAAAGAACCCCAATCAACCCCCAACATACCAAAATACCAACAGAATCAAATACCCACATAATCAAAGCATACCCAAAATCAAAAGAAACCCAGCATACCCAAAATCAAAAGAAACTCAGCAAAAAAAAAAAAAAAAAATCCAAAAGCCTTCCAAGCCACCGGGACCACCGCTCTTTTCTGGCAAGGCTGGTTCTAACGGCAGCTTATAGTGGATGGCCGGCTCTTTTCCGGCAAGGCCGTTTCTGACGGCGGCTTACAGTGGTGTCGGAGCCGTCGGCATCACCCACCTCTACCCCACCACCACCGCCTAGGGGTCTGCCACCAAACCCAACGCAAACCACCACCAAACACCGGTCGCAAAAGGGGGTTGCGGAGAGGAAAGGGAGGCTGGAGATGTCACCGGAGAGCCGCAAGAGATGCCGCCACCACCAACCCCAACGTTATAAGCAACCAACACCGTCGCCCCCCGCTACCAGCCACCAGCCACCATTCACCATCGCTCCTCACCACTGCCGGAACCGCCCCCTCCTTCCCTTCATCAGATCTTGAAGATGATGGTGGTGAAAGATTTCATGAGAGATAAATGAGAGCCCCCTCCTCCCCTTGAACAGATCTTGAAGATGATGGTGGTGACAGAATTCAAGAGAGAGAAATGAGAGATGAGTTTCAATTTTTGGGTATGTGTAAAAATTAGAAAAGTCTACTGACTTTTAAAAAAGACAGAGGAGAGAGGAGATGGATAAGACATTTTGAGTAAATTACCAAAATAACCTTTAGAATTTAAAATAATTGTGTATAGGTGGCATGCTCTAATTGGTAGAGAGTGGTTCTCGCGGTTCTTACAACTGGGAGTGGTTTTTATTTTAGCGGCTCCCCTTATATATATATATATATATATATATATATATATATATATATATATATATATATATATATATGGGGTGGGGTTCTGCTACAAAGTCCATTTTTCCTACAAAATGTACAAAGTCATAAAACACCACAATTTCAGCCATTAAACACACTCAAAAGCCACAAATAACATATTGAAGATCACTAAAACACAGTATCCACACCCTAGCAGTCCATAAAAACTTCAAACACACGATCGTAGAACTATGAATATAAAACACAACATGATAATCAACATAAAACACACTAATGTTAGTCATTTGCTAAGCAAAGCCTTATCATCCAAAACACAACACAAAACCCACAAATATGGCGTTTTAGTAATCTTCACTTTGTTGTTTGTGGATTTTAAATGTGTTTTATGGTTGACATGATGGTGTTTTATGACTTTTTACAATTTGTAGGAAAAATGGACTTTGTAGCCAACTCCCACCCTATATATAGGCTAATTATAATGAGAAAACTCACTCCAGATGAGAAAACCCAAGAAACCTAATTATGTGGACAATAAGCCCCCACGTGTTTTTTGAATAAGATAACTTAAAGGGTAAATTTGGAAATTTACCATCAACCACCAATTAATGTAACAAATTCAAATTTTTTTCATCTAACACCTTATGTATAGTACGTTGACTAATGAATTCAATCTACTCCATAAAGCAAATCATCATCATTTTTGAGAAACTTTATCTCTCTCATCTCAACCAAATTTACATCAAGTTCATAAGAAGGCTTTTCTTCCGGATTAAAAAAAAAAAACACCCAGCACCAACAAAAACTCGTTCAAGGTTAAAAAGAATACCCACCACCACCACCAACGCAGCGGTGGTTACCAGATCCGGTGCGTGAGAGTTATGATCCAGCAATGTTTAATAAATCTAGTGGTGTTTTCAAGATTCGATGGTGGTAAACAAATCTGGTAGCTTATTCATTTGTATTATTCATATTTTTAAACATGGTTATAAGAATATCTTTATCTTTTTGTGTTTTGGAGATCAACAATTTTTTAGTAACCAAGTCCAAAATATGTTCTGAATCCAAAACATGATCCAGATCCAAAAGATGCTCCGAAAAGATGCTACCACTTCCAAAAGATGCTCCAGATCCGTGTGAAGATGTTCAATGTGTGAAGATGATGTTTCAGATGACGGTTCGATATTGAAGATGATCCAAAAAACGTTCGATGTTGAACATGATGTTCCAGATCTAAAAGATCCTCTAGATCCATAAGTATGTTTGTTTTCAGTTTTTTTTTCAGATTTGTAATTTTTTGTGTTTTGTAGATCTTCATTTTTTTTTGTTTTTTGTAGATCTGCAACTTTTTTTTTATTTGGTGTTTATGGTGTTTATCCTTTTAGATTAGCTGGGTGTTAATAGCTAGAAACATACTTGATTTTGATTATTTGAAGTTATGAATCTTCAAGATCTGGTTTTTTTATTGTAACACTATGTAACAGGGTATTGAAATGTAACAATCAAAGCAACAATGGCGGTTACATTTTTTTGTGTTTACAGAAAATAAAGTGCATTGTTACACTTTTTTAGATTATTGTAAAAATGTATATTAACATTTTTATGTAACATTTTATGTCAAATGTATGTTTAAAATTTTAATTTTGTATCATTTTCTTGGTTGACTTATTTTGATGTTTATTGTAGATTCAAATGGCACGAAAAGAAAAGCAAAGTAGATCTGGTTATTGTTTATTTTGGTGTTTATGGTGTTTATGCTTTTTATATTAGCTGGGTGTTAATTGCTAGAAACATACCTGATTTTGATTATTTGAAGTTATGAATCTTCAAGATCTGGTTTTTTTATTGTAACACTATGTAACAGGGTATTGAAATGTAACAATCAAAGCAACAATGGCGGTTACATTTTTTTGTGTTTACAGAAAATAAAGTGCATTGTTACACTTTTTTAGATTATTGTAAAAATGTATATTAACATTTTTATGTAACATTTTATGTCAAATGTATGTTTAAAATTTTAATTTTGTATCATTTTCTTGGTTGACTTATTTTGATGTTTATTGTAGATTCAAATGGCACGAAAAGAAAAGCAAAGTAGATCTGGTTATTGTTTACTTTGGTGTTTATGGTGTTTATGCTTTTTAGATTAGCTGGGTGTTAATTGCTAGAAACATACCTGATTTTGATTATTTGAAGTTATGAATCTCCAAGATCTAGTCTTTATTATTGTAACATTATGTAACAGGGTGTTGAAATGTAACACTCAAAGCAAGAATGTCGCTTACATTTTTTTTTGTGTTTTACAGAAAATAAAGTGCATTGTTACACTTTTTCAGATTATTGTGAAAATGTATGTTAACATTTTTATGTAACATTTTATGTCAAATGTATGTTTAAAATTTTAATTTTATATCTTTTTGGGTCTGGAGCATCTTTCCCACTCACCAAAAATCAGAGCACTTTTGGATCTGATAGTTTCAATGGATGATCGAATACATTTTTTGTCATTCTTAAAAAATGTATATAAATCTATTTCATAATACCTTTTTAGTTTGACAAGACATTTAAGTGGAAGAACAAGAAGACACCAAATCGTTTTATATGATTTGTTGAAGTGTGTTTGAATATTGAAAGAAAGAGAGAGAAATGGTACTTGTTTTGAAGAGTTGCATAGGGATAATGAAAGAGAAAGAGAGATCTGGTAAATGTTTTCATTCCAATATTACCCTTCTATGTACTTTTGGCTATTATTAAAATAAAAGTAATATCAGACATAATGCTAAAATGATCACAACCCTTGATCACTTAAATCAATGATAGATGTTGAGTTTCTTGGGTTTTCTCAACTCAAGTGGGTTTTCGATTTATCCTTACCCTATATATATATATATATATATATATATATATATATCACACTTTTGGGCGTTTTCTTCTGATCCCATACCTATATATATATATATTATATATATAGGTATGGGATCAGGAGAAAACGCCCAAAAGTGTGAGAACGGTGAGAATGCATCCTGGTCCAACATGTGGCGCGCGATATAATTAGGGCGTATGGGCTTTTTTGTCATTTTATCTTACGCTTTTCCAATTCCGCTTTTCATAATACTGATTTATTTTTAGGTTTTAAGATTTTTTGTCGTTAACTAAATTCAATAATTATATGGCGTTTTAATGGTTTCATTGTATTAATATCTTGGCGTTTGTGGCGTTTTTCAAATCGTATGCCATTGGAACCCCAAGGGGTCAGAATATATCTCTGAATGGCGTTTTTCAAAGCGTTTTAGACAAGATGGCCCATTGTTCTATTATTTTTTATATGCATTTTGGCGTTTGTGGTATCTTGGCGTTTTACAATCGGAAGTTTATATTACAACCACAGGGAAAAAAATAGAAGCGAAAAAAATAAATTAAAAATCCTAATCGGATCTATCTTCACAATCTTCACTGTCATCAGTCTCTCTTCTTTAATACTACAAGAACTGTCACCAAATATATGGCGTTTTATGTAAAACTTAACAAACCCACCGGTTTGATTATTTTGTCTGCTCGTCTGTTGAAGTGGCTTTGATGGATGTTTAGGGACATAGATGTATGACGTGTGGGTAGGTTTTTTGCTTTGCTCTTCAATTTGATCTTCATCTTTATAATCATCCTATTCTTCAGTGTCACTGATCTCTTCTCCTCATCCAAGCCTTCTTCAAGAACAAAGAACACAAAATGGCATATGACTGTAATCAGTATCTTTTTCTTGAAGATTTTTCCATCTCATGCAGCAAAATCTTACTGAGTTACTCCCCTCATCTAACAATTCATTCAGTGAAACTTCACGAAGAACAATACTGAATATCCAAGAAAGCATATTAGCCATCTTTGATTTTTTTTAATTTTTTGGCATTTTAGAGTGAGTGGTATTTAGTAGTATTGGCGTTTTTCTTTTTTTTTTTGTTTGATCAAATGGAAGTTGCTGAGAAGTACCATTTTATAGGATATCTTTTGGCGCGTAGGTTAGGCGGTGCATTATTATAATAAAGTATTCATCGTTTCAGTTATTGTTTGTAATTACTGTTTTTGATAAGCTTTATCTCTGAAGTCTGTAACACGTCCCATCTTTCAAGTTTGGCGTTTTAGATTCTAATATAATAAATTTTCCGTCTCTTCAGTTTTACTGTTTTGTAGTTACTGTTTCTAATAACCTTTTCAAGTTTGGTTTTTAATTTTTTTTTAATTTTTTTGGGTTTTTTATAATACTTGTACAAAGTAATTTTGTTATAGTTTGGTAGTTTTTTGGGCGTTTTATGGCATGATGGCGTTTTGACAAGCATTTGGCTGTGTGTCATTTTTATTATATATGGCGTTGTTATTATATAACAATCAACTGAAAAAGAAAATTAAAAAAAATATATAAACAAATGATCTTCCAAATCTTCACTGTCACCAGTCTCTTTCTTCTTTTGAAGCATCTTCACTGGCTGTTTCGACTTTCGTATGATTTATTTTGATTTTTTGTTTTTGAAGTAGTTTTTTGTTGCCGTGTGGAAGCATAAAGTCTGAAATCCGCCTCTTTTTCTTGAAGATTTGTCCATCTCATGCAGGAAAATGTTATTGAGTTACACCCTTCAGCTAACAATCTTGAATTTCCAAGGAACGATGTTTGATTTTTTAACTTTTTGGCGTTTTACCGAGAAAAAGAACGCCACTAAATAAAAGTACCTTAAACCTCTAAATTTGATCATGCTAAAATCAATAATGTTTTGCTGTATGAGATGGACAACATTGTTAATCCTCATTTAAGAAAGATGTCTGACAATGTTGTCCACCCCATACAGCTAAACTTTATTGATAACAAACTCAATAATGTTTTTGTATGTTTTGGCGTTATAAATTGGATGGAAGTTGAGGATAAAGTCAATAAGATTTTACTCAATGAAATAGACAATATCCTCACTTAAGGATTTTGTCCATTACATTGAGCGAAACCTTACCGATAACCAAAATGAAATTCAAATAAACGTTTTGGTTTAGAGGATATTTGATGTTTGGGTTTTTTGGCATTTTTAAGACGAATGGTATATATTAAATATGGCGTTTGGGGTTTTGTGTGTTTTAATGGAAGGTCTGAGATGTTGTATATATAATATGTTTTTTGGCGGTTTTTTTAGGCGAGATTTTATTATAATTAAGTTTGGCGTTTTATATCTAATGACATTTTCAGATTAGGATGGTGTATTGGTGTGTGCTATTGTAGGTTAAGGCGGTAATTTTAATGGCGTTGTAAGTGCAGCTTTCGTCAGATAACTGTGCTTTTTCAAGTCCGAAGTCAGGAAATGTCAAGATACAGTGTATTCAGACATATATGTTAAAAGCCTATCAGATTCGGACTGGATTATGTGTTATGTTGTCCGAATTTGTGGTCATGGATTGTCACGACTAAGGGTTTTGCCCTAGCCTATATATCTGGGGTATAGGTCAGAATTGGAGATCATCCATCATGTTCATTCATCTCAGTGAGAATGGGTCGGGGTGATCAGCTTCGTGCAACCTCTCACAAACCCTAGCATTTCCTCAACAGTGTGTGCACATTTCTAGAGAGAGAGTGACTATGTGTTAGTGAGAGAAAGCTCGGTTTAGATCTTTGTGATCTAAACCAGCTTGTAGATGATGTATACTCATTTGGTTTGTAATTTGTGATGACTGATTCAATAATAAAGTGTTTCATCTTCTACATCTTTCTATCTTTCATGTTTATGATTGTTCTTCATGTCTTGTATCAAGTGCAATGTTTGATGTTCGTCATCGATCTGGTGCTTTGACAGTGGTATCAGTGCCATGGTTACCGATTCGGAATGGTCTAACCGCCTTCCGAATCACCATTGCTCTTGATTTGATGTTTGTTTCCGCCAAACATCACGGAGACGTGAAGATTTAGAAGAAAAAAAAGGTTTTGAAGTTGTTCGTGACTGAGATGTTTTTCTTCTTGTCCAAGATTGTTTCAGATCAATGTTTTGATCTGAAAAAGGTATTGTGCGTACTTATTTTCGTGTTAGAAGTTAGGCTGTGCGTATTTGTTTATTCTGATGACTAGTGTGAAGTCACACTTGTGAGAACTTATTGATCCTGCGTACTTGTGATTTTTTTATTCATGAGACCTTGTTTTAATTCATGAGAACCTATTCATGAGACCTTGTTTTTGTTCGACCTTATTCTTATTCATGAGACCTTGTTTTTATTCATGAGAACTTATTCATGAGACCTTGTTTTTATTCATGAGAACTTCTTCATGAGACCTTGTTTTTGTTCATAAGAACGTACATGAGACCTTGTTTTTATTCATGAGACCTTGTTTTTGTTCATTATTCATGAGATCTTGTTTTTGTTCATGAGACCTTGTTTTTGTTCATGAGAACTTATTCATGAGTACTTATTTTTGGTCTCAACACTTGTTTCATTATCATTCATCAGTATTCATCAGTACTTATCACTTAAGGTCTCTAATAGTATCAGAACTTAGTGTTTGACGGTATTTATTCTCTCTTTGTGCGAGTTTAAGCGTTTGTCATGATTTCTTCATTCTCTTTGTGTTTTCCGAATTTCTTCACTCCTTTGAAATCCGAATTTATGAGTTATATTCGGAATTTCCTTGCTTGATCTGAATGTCTTTGTATTCTGAAATACTGTTCGGCTTTGGTTTATCTGATCCATGATTTCAAAAGCTTTCGGGTTTTACAAGTTCCGAACTTTCTAGAATTCCGGGTTACCGGGGGTACCGGATATTAGTTAAGTTTCGAAGTTTGTGTAGTTCGGAGGTTTCGATTTGTGTATATTCCGAGTTTTTCTAGCTATGCCGGGTTACCGGGGTACCGGATGATTAGCAAAAGTCAGAATTTTGTGTAATTTTGAAATTTGAAGTCAGTTTTGGATTACTAGAAAGTTACAGGGTACTTACATTTTCCGGATTAAGTGAGAGGATGAGAAGCGGAAAGGGTGGTCCACGGTGTTCAATTCAAGATTCTTGGAGTTCGGATTTGGTCCTTACTTGAGTTTTGGGACAATCTTAGACTATTATCGTGACTTGGTTGGACTTTTACAGCTTGTGCGTGAAAAGACTCATGTGTGATGGAGTTTTGTCAAGTATGTTCGTATTTTCAATCAAGTATGGACGTGATGAAGTTGGATTCTCGGTTGACGACTAGTTAAAGATTCAACCTGATTAGTTGCTATTTAGAGTAGAGATGATTGGTTTCTTGTTCTCTGTTCCAAGATGATTGCTAGTCGGTTCTTGAAATAATGTGGTGTTTCTTGATAAGGGGAAGATCGGAAATGAAAGCCATCGGGGGTTTCAGTGGATTCGTGAAAATAGGAGATTGATTCATGAAGATTCGTGAAGAGATGAGATCATACATGAAGGGTTGCAGATTTTGATAAAGATGGCGGACGTACTTTTACAAAGTTCAGTTTGTTATTAACTTATCGAATTGAACTTCATGTCTTTGTAAAGTTTGAAGTGTTCAAGGTTGGGGATTGGAAATCCAATGTCTCTTTCTGCTACCGATTAGGTTTGAAGATTATGGTTTCGAGCGATGTTCTTACATTTGGTGGTAGGCTGGTTCGCGTTAACTTGATTCGGGAGTAGTTTGAGATGGGAGGATCTACAGTGCTTGACGTTGGTAGCTTCAGGTTTCACAAAGTGGCCATTTAAGTGATCGTCAGCATGTCTTTAATTAGAAGGGTTGAAGATCGCTGTGCTTTGCTAGAAAGATCAAGTCTCAGCCAAAATAGAAAGCATGCATAATATCATCAGTCAAGGGGGAGTCTGTAAGCGCAGTATCCGGTGACTAAAGATTTTCGATGCCAACACAGAACTGATAGCAACAGTTAAGGGGGAGTCTGTAAGTGCAGCTTTCGTCGGGTAACTGTGCTTTATCAGTTCTGGTCAAGTCTTAAGTCAAGAAATGCCAAGATACAGTGTATTCAGATATATATGTTAAAAGCCTATCAGATTCGGACTGGATTATGTGTTATGTTGTCCGAATTTGTGGTCATGGATTATCACGACTAAGGGTTTTGCCCTAGCCTATATATATGGGGTATAGGTTAGAATTGGGGATCATCCATCACGTTCATTCATCTCAGTGAGATTGGGTCGGGGTGATCAGCTTCGTGCAACCTCTCACAAACCCTAGCATTTCCTCAACAGTGTGTGCACATTTCTAGAGAGAGAGAGAGAGAGTGACTATGTGTTAATGAAAGAAAGCTCGGTTTAGATCTTTGTGATCTAAACCAGCTTGTAGATGATGTATACTCTTTTGGTTTGTAATCTGTGATGACTGATTCAATAATAAAGTGTTTCATCTTCTACATCTTTCTATCTTTCATGTTTATGATTGTTCTTCATATCTTGTATCAAGTGCAATGTTTGATGTTCGTCATCGATCCGGTGCTTTAACAGGCGTTTTATTTCATGAGATGGCGTTTTGTGTAGAGAAGTCAAAAGACTTTTTTACCCTTATTGAAGCGCGCCACAGTAATAGAAGTGATGTTATTTACGAAAACGCCAACGCGTCATCTAGTCCATAAGAAAAAGTGCAAAAAAAATGCAATTTTTTTTGGAAAAATCAAAGCCTTTTCTATAAGGTTTTTTTTTAAATGGATTTATACACATATGTATATTGTCAATCTTTTAATTATACATATATATACATACATATTTTAAAATCGAAAAATAAATATTGTATATCTAACTATACATATATGTATATACGTGTTTAAAATTGAAAAATAACTAGTGTACATCTATCATTGAGATGAATGATTTAATTCTAGCTTTACGGTTTAGGGTTTAGCAATAGTATTTAGGGTGTAGCTTTAAGGTTTACTTTTAATGTTTAGCATTAGTATTTAGGATTTAGCTTTACGGTTTAGCATTAAGGTTTAGGGTTTAGAGATTTTGGTTATTGTTCGACGAGTCGGCCCAATGCTGCTGGAATGAGCTCAATCGACAATCGTTTAACCCGGTTTCTTACACTTATTAGGTTAAGAATATATATTTCAAAAGATAAACATATGTATAGTTTAAAAATTGGCTATATACATATATGTATAATTCAAATTTGACAATATACATATATGTATATATGAAAAAAAACTCTTAAAACGTGCGATTAGAAGTAAAGAAAAAAGGATTTTTTTTGCTTGAAGAAATGTATGGTTCAGAATGCTTCTCAAGTTTCTCAAATAGAATGCTCTTCTCTTAGGATCCATACCATATATATATATATATATATATATATATATATATATATATATATATATATATATATAGAGTAGGGTTCGCACGGAAAGTGTGTTTTTCCTAGAAAGTCTAGGAAGCGATCTGTTCCATCCGATTGGTGTGTTTAAGGGTTGAGATTAAATCAATGGCAATCTTGTAATATTTGAGTTTAATTAATTGATTGTTTTAAATGAGTAGGGGCAATTTTGTCAATGGCCGTGTTTTAAATTCATTAGATAACCGCCAGTTCCTTAATTCAAGCGATTTTCCCTCTCTCTCTCCAAACCCATCTTGGAAACCCCAATCCCTACCAAAAATAACTACAATCATGGAAGAAGATAACTTTAGAAACGATGGAGAGCACCGGATCAAATTAAAACACTTCTCCATCTCTACCATCTCCGAGTTCATCGTCACCATTCAAATATTGTTCTTATCATCTCCGTTTTCTTGACGATGTGTTTTAACAGCAAACAAATTAATACAGTTGTGTTTTAGCAGCAAGCAGATTCATACAGTTGTGGTTTAGCATCCAGATTCATACATATGTGTTTTAACAGCAAGCAGATTCATACAGTTGTGTTTTAACATTCAGATTCATACAGATGTGTTTTAACAGCAAACAGATTCATACAGATGTGTTTTAACAGCAAGCAGATTCATACAGATGTGTTTTAACACCAAGCAGATTCATACAGATGTGTTTTAACATCCAGATTCATACAGATGTGTTTTAACAACAAGCAGATTCATACAGTTGTGTGTTAACATCAAGCAGATTCATATAGATGTGTTTTAACATCCAGATTCATATTGATTCATACAGATGTGTTTTAACAGCAAGCAGATTCATACAGATGTGTTTTAACATCCAGATTCATACCGATGTGTTTTAACAGCAAGCAGATTCATACAACTGTGTTTTAACAGCAAGCAGATTCATACAGATATGTTTTAACATCCAGATTCATACAGATTCATACAGATGTGTTTTAACAGCAAGCAGATTCATACAGATGTGTTTTAACAGCAAGCAGATTCATACAGATGTGTTTTAACATCCAGATTCATACCGATGTGTTTTAACAGCAAGCAGATTCATACAGCTGTGTTTTAGCATTCAAATTCATACAGTTGTGTTTTAACAGCAAACAAATTCATACAGTTGTGTTTTAACAGCAAGAAGATTCATACACTTGTTTTTAGCATTCAGATTCATACAGTTGTGTTTTAACAGCAATCAGATTCATACCCTGTGTTTTACCATTTTTATATTGTGGGATCTATAAAAAAAATTGACTTTAGCCCTGTAAACTATTAAAACACAGCACCAAGAACATGCTGATAAATTCCAGTAATCTTCTGAACAATGGAATATGCGATGTAATGTGACATGGAATTTTAGTTAATGAACACATTGACTTCCAGATTTGAATTCGAAAATAATAAAAATTCCGAAAATCATGGAATTTTAGTTAATGAAGATACATTCCAAAAATAAAATTAAAATGTGAAATTACATGATAGCCCTTCTACTTAAAATCCCTCAATGACACTTGTCCAATTCTTATTCCTTCCTAGACTTTCTAGGAAAAATAGACTTTCCACCCAACTCCTACTCTATATATATATATATATATATATATATATATATATATATATATATATATAGGGGAGGGTTTAAATGAGAACGCTAAATATTTGTGAGAACCGTGAGAACAAATGAAAAAACCATGAGAACTTGGTCAAAAACAATTCAAATTCAAAATTTTTTTTCTACACTTATCATTATTATTCGAATACAATGTTAGAAATTCAATTTACACGTTTAGATTTACGTGAATTCATAAATAAAGAAAATTTACACATGTGTAAGTTTGCCATTTACACATGTGTAAATCTGCTATATTTACACATGTGTAAAAAATCTAAAAAGAATGATTTTGAAATGAGAAATGAATTATTTGATGTTATAAATTCTTGTTTTGATGTTGTATCTTAATTACAATGAGATTTGTATACAAAAGTTTGGTTTTGATTGGTTTTTTCATTCGTTCTCACGGTTCTCGCAATATTTGGCGTTCTCAAGATAACCCTCCCCTATATATATATATATATATATATATATATATATATATATATATATATATAGGGTTCCAGCGTGAACAACGTCCCAAGAGTGAACTGCATGAACAGATCTGAACCCTTGATTTCCTTTTTAGTTGTTAAGGGTAGGATTGTAATTATATAAAATATTAGATTTAAATCATTATTTTAATAATTGAATTAAGTTACATCTTTCCTATTTTAAATTCATCATCCACATTATGTTTTATTTATTAATAAGATAATTATCAAAACAAACAACAAATCACCAGATTTCAATTTTAATTTTTATTTCAGATTTCATCACCAGAATTCAAATTTTGATTTTTAAGATCCACGTAACCTTCATATTTCAACGGTATACACATGTGTACTTGGATATAAATAGAATAGTACACATGTGTACTCAGCATCGTACATATGTGTAATTAGCTACATAATACATACATAGAAACAATACCTGTAAAACTATTTTATATTTAACAAATTACAAGTTCCATAATGTTTTCCAAACCAAACAAAAAAACATATAATTACAAGTTCCAGTTTCGTAAAAACAATAAACCAAACATAATCGAAAAAACTAAAAACATAATCTTTACAACTATTCGCCACATTGTAAGCAAACAAACATATGTGAATCATCCTTATCGACCTCATACGTGAATCATCCTTATCGACCTTCCATCTCCACTTTTCTCGTTAACGACATCTCCTATAATAGCACAAAAAAACTAAGCAACTAATACTTTGCATAATTCACAAGTGTACATCAACAACCTTACACATTCAATACACAAAAAAATTCCAAGATATCACAAAAACAGACGCTATACACATGTGTACATCGCGTTAAAATCAGAATACACATGTGTACATCGCGTTAAAACCAGAGCAAAATCAGAATACACATGTGTACATCGCATTAAAAACATAGCAAAATCAGAATACACATGTGTACATCGCATTAAAACAGAGCAAAATCAGAATACACATGTGTACATTGCATTAAACATTGTACTCAACACTGAAAACAAACACAAAACAGAAATATATTATAAAAATAAGAACAAAGTCACCATCAATCCTTTAACAAATGTATATAAAACTTAAAAATGAATTAAAAAAGGTTCAATCTAGGAACAAAAAGTAAAAACAGAAATATCTCACAACGCTTTTTTCACATTCAAAGTTACAAAATGCAAACTTCATAGGAGAGAGAGAATACCAGGAACAAAAAGTAAAGATCCACTATGGTGTGGGTCCTTGATGGCTAAGTTCAAGGCTTGGGAAAAGTGGTTTTCAATATATTGTTTTGAAACTACTTACAGCTGCTTGAAAACTGGAGTGTCTACATGGCTAAGTTCAAGGCAAAGGAATCGCCCTCCCTTTTTCAGTACCCTGATCGAAAAGAAAACTATTAACAGAGAACGATTTGTCATTGATGAATACAATATATTTGTCATGTCGATGTCACGTGACAAATATTTAAATCAAAATTTTACAGAATATTTATCAAGCACCTGTATGCTTCCGCAAGAACTTTTTCAATATGTGTAACATTCCTAATACCAAAAGCGATAGTGTAACCATCCATTGAGTTATCCTCAAACGTAAGCCTTTCTGCATCTCCCTCAATCCATGCGAGAGATCCCAAATCTCCAAGCCCTAAATAGTTGGAAGATATACGGTGGTTAATAAACTTGCATTATCTCTCTAACCAATATATACATACATATACACACGAATAAAGTATAAACGCACACTTACCTCTTTGTTGGGCTCGCTTTCGACCAACATTTAACATATTTGGCTTAATATCACAAACATGTATTTGCTGTTTTACGGCGGACCCTGATCTAGGGTTGAATATGGTGGTTTACGGCGGTGATGGTTGCTGGTTTACGGCGGTGATGGTTGTTGGTTTACGGCGGACCATGAATATGTTTATCAAGCCGGTAGTGATGAAGATGAAGATAGAGAGAACGAACTTTTTCCAGATCTAGGGTTGAATATTATGATTAGTTAATTTGTGAGAGAGAACTAGATTTATGCAATCAATTTAAGATGGAAATTACAGATACACCATTTTTGTATTTAATTAAATGGAAAAAATTAATCACATAGTTACCATCATGCCACTCATTTAATCTCAAGATCATAAAAATTAAGGGCCCAGATCAGTTCATGCAGTTCAGTTTGGAGAAATTGTTCACGTTTGAAACTAATCCTATATATATAGAATTGTGCTAAAATGAGAACCACCCCGAGTTGTAAAAACCGCGAGAACCACACCATCTGGGTCGCCGTTTACCATGATTTTTTTTTACAACTAGATGTGTGTATTATAAACACATCCGTAAAAAAAAATTTAAACGCCGCGCCCGAGGGGGTAGTTTTTTACACCACAAGTTTGGTGTAAAAAAAAGAAAAAAAGAAAAAAAATAAAAACACCAAACTTGTGGTGTAAAAAACTACCCCCTCGGGCGCGGCGTTTAAATTTTTTTTTTTTACGGATGTGTTTATAATACACACATCTAGTTGTAAAAAAAAATCGTGGTAAACGGCGACCCGGATGGTGTGGTTCTCGCGGTTCTTACAACTCGGGGTGGTTCTCATTCTAGCGGTACCCTATATATATATATTATGCTGCCACGTGTTACACATTTTCATAGCAATAATTTTCTAATACATACACACTTTTCGTAACAGTGGATAGAAGAGAGAGAATATGTTACATATTTACATTTTTTGTAACTTACATAGTAGACTTCTTTATTGTTTTTTTACAATAATTTTTTAAATTATATTATGTGTATAGATTTTAGAACTTATAATCTACGAAGTTCTGTTTTGTAATATACGTAAGAAACATGTTACATTTAAAAAAAAAAAGATTTTTATGTAAATATATTTGTTGGTTAAACCAGAAAGTGAATTGAACAATTTAAATTCTACCAAACTTATGAATTTTGTGTAGTACAAAATAATTATACTCACTAATTCATGAGGTTAATTGTCTAACTTTATAAGAGTCCATGATAAGGATTTTCATACTCTTAAAACTTTTATACATTAAGAGTCCATGATAAGGATTTTCGTACTCTTTTATACATTTAGTTTCAACAATTACCTACAATTTTTATACATTTAGTTTCAACAATTACCTTTTTTATACATTTTGTTTCAACAATTACCTTTAATGAAAAGATGAATTTAGTTTTTAAAGTGTGTCATTATACAATAGACTTGTATGTAATGTGGTTTAGGGGATGGGCGCTCAGACCCCCTAACTTAACTCTCGCCAAGCCTGTCGCGTCACGTCACTTAAACCATCCACTACCCTAAACTACCCGATTTAGTGGCACCACTAGCCTAAAACATGGAACCCACCATTTTACATCACTTTCTCTCTCCATACACACAACTCTCTTATACACACACACAAACCACTGGCTTCCACCCAACCCTCCCCTACCCGCCGGGCCTTAGCCGCAGGATATTTTATAACTTCGGTTTCAACCGATCTACTCTTGATCGTTAAATCGTTAATTAATATGTATACAAGATTGGGTTTCAAAGTCAGGTAAAGATATCAAAATTGTCAAATGATTTAGCTAATTTAGAAGATCTAGCAAAAGTTACTTTTATGTAGATTATATTTTTAGTCCTTACTTTCTTTAATTTTTTAGATACTTTTTAAAACGACAAAAAAATTGAAGAACTTCCAATAAGGATATCGTGGGTGATGCGGAGTTAGTTCTCATCAGTTAAAACAAATCTCTTTTATTATTTTTAATCTTTTTACGTGTTGTTATTTTTTTTAAATGATTATTGGAATTCTTTAGAGTTTTGATGTATATAAATTTTTTAAACCGATATTCAAAATACTTGGATTATATAGTTGTTTTATTTTATAAATTGTTAGTTTTTTTTAAACGGGATAGATTAATACATTATGATAAAATATTCATAATTGTTAAGCCCAATATATAAATTTGTATGATGTATGCAGCCCAAAATAAATAGGTTACGACCCAAATACCAAAATTACGTTGGAAGCTGGAACTTGGAAGGCATTTTTTGCAGCCCATATATGAAAACCAAAATGTCTAGTCAAGCTAAAACCATAATGCACCTAAAAGATAGAAAAAGATGATTAAAAACAGGATTCGATTCATGATTTGGTTTACTTCATCGACTTAAGAGATAGAAAAAGGATTACTTCATCGACTCAAGCGGGTTCAGCAGGTGGTAAGCAGTAACACCGCGCATGCTAAGGGGCAGAATTTTGTGTTTAGCAGGGTAAGGTTTGCTATTCAGAAGGGGTAGCAACGCAACTTGTTGCTCGTCTACCTGCCATTAGTTTGTAATTGTCTCTGTTTTAAAATTTTTTAACACCGTCCAAAGTTTCTTTTCCATAAAAACCTTATCGATCATTTAATAATTAATAAAACTAATAACAGCCGTACACACTAAATATGTGGTATTTCGATTTACAAATAGTCGAAAAGCATTCTGGAGGAGTTAACATATTCAACGAGGGTCATGTCTCATGATTCCAATATTCAAATACCACATGACCCAGGGGCGCAGGTAATGTATTAAGAGGGGTAGCACGGCTCAACCCCGTATTCGTAGTGTATTTTTTTCGGATTTTTTCTAGTTTTATACAAAGGATACCTCTAAACAAATACGAGAATACCTCTGAATTACTTGGCTAGCTCTGCCACTAACATGACGAGTGACCTACTTACAATAAGTTGAATAATTCATAAACTCTTAAAATTTATAATCTAAAGGTGGTTACCAAGTCAAAATTTATATTCTAAAGGTGGTGGTTACCTAGGTTATATGCCTGCCAACTTTGATCCTATTAAACTTTTGAGTTTTGATCCTGTTGTGTCGCTGATCTTTCTTGTTGTTTTCAAACTCTTCTTTTCTTTTTGAAAGAGTTTACTCATCTGGCCATGTTTGGAAGATCCTTCATTCTCTTTGTTAACATGAACCTTGAAAGTTTTCTCGTTTGTTTGGTTCTTGCGAACGGTGTTGCTCTTCAACAAGAATAGTCTTTCCAGGATCTTTTAAGGACATGTCATTCTTAGGATGTTTAAGTTTTTTCTTCATATCTTTCCAATTAAGGACACAATTTGAGCTATTCAATCTCATACATTTGTCCATAATAGGATGTAATTTAGAGACAACAATTTCTTGTTGTGTCTTCATTGAAGTATATCTCTATCCTCGATACTATTCCAACGTTACCTTGCTATTCCATTGTTTTGATAAACATCATATAGTGGATCCAATATAGCATTCAAGATATGGCCTCGACATATGAAGTAATTATTCTCGAACTTGAGACAACCATGGGGTGCTATTATTGTTTTTTCTGTTTCATTCTCCACGGGATATTGTTTGGTTAGAACATAAGACACATTGGGTGTAGTGTAAAGAGGTTGCATCTTCTTTTGCCAACAACTGACACCAACCCCACCATGAAGTGTCCCAACTTGACTATGTCACATGAATGGTTGCAAAAGTACTCGGCCTAGGCGGAGAGCACACGGGGAGTATTCGGACATGCCAAAGTATAAAGAAATTAGTTTTCGGAAATTAAATATGTTTCAAATAACATAAATTTACTAATATTTATAACAAAATACGTGAAATTGATATTCATTCTTTAATATGATAGGAATAGAAATTATGTTTTATTTTATTTTAAGTCAAAATCGGCCCAAGTTGACCTATTAGATCCGATTTTGGCCGATGTTGACCGCATTTGATCGATTCCGAGTAATTAGTCGGAGTTGAAGAAAGTCGCCTCGGCAGCCTACCTTGTAGCGACTACTCGGGGAGTACTCGGCCTTGGAGACCTTGTTTTACAATCATGGTCACATGATATATGATGTAGAATCTTTGACACCAATTTGCTGAAAATTGCTTGAAGATTGTTGTTTTTAGGGTATCAAAAGTTTTACTACTACTACTACTTATTTCAAGGCAAGTTCTCTCTGCCCTTGAATAATTTTCGCACGATCTCTAACACGTAACACGTTATGGCCTAATTGACTCCAAAGCTACAATAACAAACATATGAAAATGGTATTCAACCCTTGAATGTAAAGATGATAACCTGGTTAATTAACGAGTACTACAAGTGTTTCTAGATAGAAATTAGTTGCATATATTGGGACAAAGTGTTTGTAGGCAACAAATTTTTTAACCAAAAATGAAGGATTCGGGGGTTTTGTCTATAGTCATCTTGACATCACCAAGTGTATCCTCTCTCTTACTTGTATGTGTGTTTATATGTATGCACATACGTGTTTCTATGTATATGTATGTGTGTGTATCAGTAATGCTATTTGTCTTTATGTTAATTTGTGACCATATTGAATGTTTGAAATTACATCCATTTAGATTTTTCTCTTATAAGAACGGTAATGTGTAATTTTGTTTAGTTTATATTAATTGCTTACTTGGTCATGTGAAATCCATTAATGAATGTAATTGTGAAACAATTAGTTATTTTAATGGAAAAGTACAAGTTTTTAAATAAAGGATAGGATTTATACATAGTTATTTTAATAGAAAAGTACAAGTTTTTACATAAAAGGTCTTCACAACTTCATAAAGACTGCGAAGATCTATGTCGACAGTGAAGGCAAAACATTTTGCATTTTGCCTGTGTCACGACTGTTTCCATGTGACCATGTGTATTAGCAGGGCTTATATATGGTCTACACCTATATACAGATCCAGATTAATGCTTCAAATATTAAAGAGTTATGGGCTAAAAAAACACGTACTCCAGCAAAAATAATGAGATGTTTGATGCCTTTGATGATGTTATGCATGGTAGAGCGTAATACATATGAAGAAAATATTGATGAAAATGGCCATGTTTCTTGAGCTCTATACCTAGTTATACTCTCAATTGTTGGATGTCTTCCAAAAAACTTTCTAACAAAATTTGTTACACATCAAAGTCATCAAAAGAGTTCGTTTGACCAACTTTTAGAGTTTTAAAGAGTTACATCCCCAAAGGAAAATTAAATTCCAACTTGACACTCTATGAAGCTAAGAAGAAACTAAGAAAGATTAGGTTAGGTTACTAATTTATCCATGATTGCATTAATGACTATGCTCTGTATTGGAAGGAGAATGTCTCGATGCAAAATTGTCCGGTTTGTAATGAGAGTACATGGGTTGAGGATGTGTGTGTTTTAATAGTAATTTTTAGGTGATATTTTAAACACGTTATCAAGGTTTAGAATTTATAAGAAATGACTTTTACTTAGGCTAACCACACATAATAGGAAAGTGTGCATATTGTAATGTAGTAAAGATTAGGTAAGAACCAAGTATGGAACCCAACGAAAATGACTTTTACTACTCAATTTTTGATACCAAATAGTCGACTAGTTTGTTAATTTTGTTGGTTTGTAAGGAAATGAATTAAATGCCAGAATAATAAAAGTATAACAAATGAGTGGAGAATATAATATCAAACAAGGTATTTCTTAGGATGGAATCTGCTTGGGATAGATTAGCACTAAATTAACAAATTGGTGCGTAAAAAAAAAAAATACAAATTCCCACGTCCTGGTCAAGTTGCTGGCTATTGATACTAAGTTATCTGGTTATATTTTTTGATGTTATTGTGGAATGGACTCTGGTCAGTAGGGCTGCAAACGAACTGAACATTCAATGAACAGTGGATGAACCGTTCGGTGGGAAGTTCGTTTGTGTTCGTTCGTTTAATAAATGAACGAACACGAACAAAAAAATTCATTCGTTTAGTTAAATGAACGAACATGAACAAAGGCCGTGTTCGTTCATTTTTGTGTTCATGAACGTTTGGTAACGTGTTCGTTCACGTTCGTTTGTGTTTGTTTGTTTATGTTCGTTTGTATGTTCGTATTCCTTTGTGTATAGGAATATATATATATATATATATATATATAATATTATTACCCAACTTATATTATATTATATTGTATGACCCAATTTATATTTTATTGGTTATTTGTTAGATATTTCATTATCACCTAAGGTCCACCAGATATACAATTGAAAGTTTGAAAGTACAAAAACCCTAAGCATTATCACTTATCAGCGCCGTTCCAGATTCTGGATCCCATTTTCTCCGTCGTTCCTCTGTCAATCACCATCGTTCAACACCGTTCCCACTCATGTAAGGTTCTTTGTCACATTATTTCCATTCAAGTTAAGTTATAGAAATCATAGTTACCAAATTCGCCCAAAAATTAGCGAATTTCGAATTGGTACAATTCGCATGATACGCAATTCGTATACGAATTCATTCGCTTCAATTCGCGTATTATAGGGTTCAATTCGGTGGTATTTTTCTCCAATCGCATTTTTGGAGTCGAAGACTTCGAGGTTAGATTTGGACAAATCGAAAAGATTTGATATGTAACCGGTACTTTTTTTGTTTATCTTGTTTTCTTTGTTGCTATAGTGCCCCTCTTGCTAGTTGTTGGCCAGTGTGTTTTGGCCTCTGTTTGTTTTAATGAGATATGTGATATGATTTTTAATAAATAACTAATGCTTAATATTTAAAAATTATATTTCTTAACAACTTTTCTTTTATTGAAATGAGTAAGTGAAGTATTTTGATTATTGATCGTAAACTTTTATATCCTAAATTTTAACCCAGTGGCACAGTCAAGTGCTTTGAACTATGAATCTTTTATTCTTTTCATTTCATTTCATTTTATAACTTTTTACAAATAACTAAACTCGCAAATGCGGGAAAAAAGGATACGTATCGACATATCCATAATTATCAACATTACCAAAACCCAGAAACCGATAATCCTCTATATATATCACTATATCAGCTTAATTCATTGTCAATTGGTGCAGATGTCTAATGTCTCATTAACTGTTTTAAAGCATGAAATATGATTATATTGCTTATTGGTGCAGATGTCTAATGTCTCCTCTAGCAGTCCATTCTTCTCTCCATTCTTCTCTGATGAAGATCAATATTTAGAACTCCATTGAGACACTACTTTGTGTTAGTTATGTTTATAAAAATTATATGTTAAGCTACTCAAGTTTGGATAATTAGCTTGGTATATTTTGGGTGGATCTACTTAGTGTTTTTTTGTTATGATCATCTTCGAAAGTAATATATGTTCGTTTGTGTTTGTTTATGTTCATTAACGTTTATTTGTGTTCGTTTGCGTCCGTGTGCGTTCATGAACGTTCATTTGTGTTCGGTACGTAAACAAACGAACACGAACAAGTTCATTTCCTTAACAAACGAACACGAACAAAAAATCTCGTTCGATAAGTGTTCGTGAACTGTTCGTGAACACATGAAATCCTTAACAAACGAACACGCACAAGGTCTTGTTCATGTTCGTTCGGTTCGTTTGCAGCCCTACTGGTTAGGTTACCTTAACCCTCAGCCTCTTGAAAAGCTTCTTGATTAAGCCTTCGCTAAGTTTAGACTATAGGTATCAATCTATCCATTCTTCTACAATACCTCTACTGTGTGTCCTCAATCAATCATGGTCCTGGTTAGGATTTGTTCTTACTAATAGTTGTGATTGATCTTTACTCAACGAGAGGCGATGTAGTAATGGAAATAATAAATATATATTACTCTCAACGTGCCTTCACCAAATCTTGGTTCATGCCAAAGCCTAGCATAAAGACTGTGCAGTCTCTGCCAACGTACTAAGGTTTGGCTTAACACTGAAGTCTAGTATATAGACGGTACATTCTCCAAGTGAAGTTTGATAAAAGAGGGTTTTCACTAGATGTCGGTTTTTCAACACCCCAAACGGATTAACCCCTACTAATATCAAGAACACTGACAAGATCAAAGACCAAAAAAGAAGAAAAATATTCCATAAAACAATAATTTATAGCAAGCTTCATCTTCAACCAAGAAATACGAGAAATTTAGCCAAGAATGGCTATACAACCTTGTTCACAAATAGTGATTGGAACATGATGAACATGTGTAATGATAGAAAGCTTCTTATTTTGAGTGAACGGGTTCTCTCTCTCTCTCTGGTGGGTATCACAAGGTGTCTTGGAGTGATCCCAAGCTCTAAGGGATGGGTAAGAAGATGCTCTAGACGAGAGTAATGAGTAAGATGTGTGGAATCGGATGGTGAAACTAAATGCAAGCTCCTCTATTTATATGGGTCTTCTAATGCTTAAGCACAGTCGTGCTTGTACTTGCACACGGTCGTGCGTAGGCTAGTTATCCAACACAAATCGTCCTTTTCTACAGTTTGTCCCCTAGTCGTACGTGAGCACACCCTTGCTTGTACTTGAGCATGGTTATGCTTGTGCCACATGTCTAACAGGAATATGCTTTTGCACCAGAGCATTGGCGTGCTTGTGACACATGTCCCGACAGGGGATCTTTCTTCTACTAGAGAATAGGCATGCTTATACTATAGCACGGTTGTGCCTGTGACACCTGTCTCGACAAGAATATCTTTTCTTCGCTTTTGTCTGTTTGAGAACCTCCTTCTGTTTGTCTGGATATGCCACAGCCATGCTTCAATGTTGACTTCTTGTTTGATTTGACGAGTGATGCACGACTATGCTCGGGTGAGCAAGAGCATGCTTATGAGTTTTCTTTAGGTTTCTTCTAGTATAGAAGTATGGCCAAGCTAAGAATGTTCATTGCCATGGTTGGTCTTTATATTTCCAGATTTTGCTTTGTTTTTCGTTATTTTTCGCTTCTTTTTGTTAGGAGCGTCCAAAACCCTGCAATTATAAAATAAATGACGATTTAATTAAGTAGTGTTTCCAATTAAAGTACCCCAAATAGTACCCTATAATAGGGGTAAATGTATATGAAAAATATGTATAATTGATGACGTATCAGTTGAAAAAAACACAAACGGGAAGAAAGTACCAAAAAAAGTGTTGTGCTAGCTTCTTTCTTTAACTTCCTGGCTTCGACGAATGTATAATTTCAGGCTCATGAGAAAATACATGATCCGACTTAACACTTGCGGTTCAACAAATAGTATAATGACTTCCAGGTGATTTAGGGCAGGGAATTAGCAAAGTCAACATGAAAGAAGACACTTCCATACATAACCACCGTGGTGCATTGTCAACACTACCGGCCACATACTGTAACACTGATTCATCTTACTAAATGGATTAAATCCATCCGCAGCCGGACCAAGCGAACGTTCCTAGGTTCTTTAGCAAAATCAGGATATCTCTTATCAAGTTCTTGTCATGCCTTCCCAAATGAGAGATGCAACAGCGAACACCATGGAAGTGTCGAGAATTCCACTATGCTATCAGCCTATCACCGGCATTTGTTGAGAAATATCACAAAGTTATACACTACTAGAAAACTAGGCAATTGCAACCAAAATTTGTGACCTACATAAGGCGGTGGCAAAATTAGCAACCAGTTTGCGACCAACATCAAAACAATCGCAAAATCAAAGACCAACCCACATTCGGTAGCAAAACGGTCTCAAATTTTGCAACCGCAATTTTCCGGTCGCAAATAGTTGAATGGTGGTCGGAAAACAGTCGCAAATATGAGAAAAATAAAAAAAGCAAAAGTTGTGACCGCCTAAAGCGGTCGCAAATACAAGAAATATATAAAAAACAAAATTTGTGACTATCTAAAGCGGTCGCAAATACGAGAATATCTAAGAATAAAAAAGTAAAAGTTGCAAAGAAATATATAAAAAACAAAAGTTACTTTTGCCAAACTCCTCCGTCCGTTGCACTCTTCTTCACTACATCTCTTCCACCACCTAGGGTTTCATTTTTTCATCTGATCCACAATTTTACCACCACAAGTCCTCTCAATTTCTTCTGATATCTCTCTCTCTCATCCAATTCACACCACTGGATTCACCAATTGCTTCAATTTCGCTCCGATTACACCTCAGGATCCGATTCCGGCCGAGCATTTTCATTCTCCGAGGAGAATGATCGATTACTGTCCTCAACTTCCTCGTCTTCGTCGGAAATGATGACGGAGATGATAAATTCATGTTAATCGATCCGAATTGCAGTAGTGTTTGTGATTATAATAGTTTTGGATGTTTATCACCTTTATCCAGGTTTCAGATGGGCGTTTTGAACAGTTACGATGTTTGGAGCCGTCCTCCGTGGATGAACGCCGTGTGCGGTTGCTCCGGCAGATGTCAAAATTGGTAAGTATGACTCACCGGATCAGTTAGAGATTTCGGAGTATGGTAAAATTAGATCGAAATCAGCCAATAGTAGTGAACACTATAATATTAGTTCTAGTTTTAATTTGTGTCATGAAAGTCGTTTTATGAATGCTGATGCCTCTGTTGTTAATCACTTAGAAAAAAAAAGTTTATTCGAGAATGGTGAAGGCTTTGAGGAAGAAGACGATTGAAACCTGTTTGAAAGTGAACAATGAACATTCTATCATGCTTTGTTTTCCGCAGAGCTTGACGGATGCTAGACGAACGAAATCTGAGGTTTACGAAGGGTTTCGCATGTGTATTGTGATGAATTGTCTCATGTTACTTTCTAAACGCTAATTTTTCTTTAACTTTGGTGTGAATCTGTGAGTATATGCGATTGTTTTAAATTAGGTTGATTGTTTAGTGATATTTTGATTTTTTCTTCATTTTTGTGGATGATTACTGTTGTGATTAGAAAATAAGTATGATAATTAGGTCATTAGATATGGAACCATGAAAGGATGAGATATTTTGTTACATTATGATAACTGTAGTATTAAAAAAAAAATATTATGATCTAGTTTTAGTAAAGAAGACGTGTTCATTGAAAACATCCTTTCAATAGATAGTTTCATCATGAGATACCTTCAATTGCTGAAAATTTATTAACACAGAAGTTATCTTGGTTAAACTATGTAACTAGCACTTTATTGCTCAAAAGAGATATGTCACTGATGTTGTCTGGGCTATCTAATCTTTTCTCTTGAAGTTAGTTTCTTTTGCTCTTATTTCTGTCGACCCAAACCTGTTTCGAAAGGCAAACCATACAGAATTGAATCAGTTTGAAATCTGGGTTCAATGTATTATTTAACCACCGGTTATCCCAAACCGGTTTCAAAACTGTATTCAATGTATATATGCTCAAACCTGAGGATCGGACCGGATTCGAACCAGCTTCAGATCAGTTTATTGGTTTAGTATCCGGTTTTAGATTCGGATCCGGATCCTGTTTGGTTGTGCACCTCTAGTTTGAGTTATGATCTTAACAAAAAACTCTTAAACCATTTGAGCCAGGCCGTTAACTGAACGAGTTGGGCAAAGCCCAAAAAAACTGAAACCAATCTTTGAAGCCCAAACTTGATGGGCCCACGTTTAATTTTCTTTTGCAGAAAGCGATTCTTCCAAGAATTTCATGAGTGGGAATCCGTCAAGTTTCAATGATGTTAAAAGTCAACGAATTATTTAAGAAAAGGTTGATTCCTGGTTGTGGTTGTTAATCAAGGAGTATTTATATAACTGCCGGAAGTCTATTTCTATATTTTTCCGACGGTGAGTAATCTCTGTCTCGTTTCATGATGTTTTTAGTTGTTTGTGGTTGTTATTGCTTCTTTGCTGCTAGTTGTTTATATGATTTGGTGATTGATCATAGTGATTGATTGTGTTAAAAGTATATATATGATTTGAATTATTTATTAAGACTTGAAATTATTTTAATTGTCTTTGATCTTTCATGTTTTATTAGGTTTGAGCTTTCATGTTTAAGTGGTGAATTAGGGCTAGCTATCTACCATCTATGATCTAATTGAATCATACTTGAACTAGATGAGTGAATTTTTTCACACAATTCCTTGGTTTGAGTTTAGTCTAAACGGGTCACAAGTTTACTTGAGGGTCGTTTGGGTTGACCCGTTTGGTTTCAATATGTTTTACATCAACACTTAATCTGATTGAATGTTTTGTGCCAAAATTAGAAGGATAAAAGAGAAAGAAGTATCTGATTTTATAGTCTAAATGACATTTTATATGTTTTTTTGTTGTAAATTTGTAATTTTGGAGGATAAATATGCAAAAAAATAAAATATAATAAATTTTTTGGGTTAAACAAGTCGTGGTCATGTCAACACAATTTACGTGTAGTAGTCTCTTTGGTTAAATTCGTCGTTTATATATCTGGTGATTTCAGGGCCATTGAGCATTTGTTCCAAGCGAGATGTCTGATAGGTTTGGAGAAGTGGCGAGCGGGCCAACCCAAGACCCATCTACCAACAGTAGCGACGCTGGCGATTTCGAGTGCAACATATGCTTTGACTTGGCCCAAGACCCGATCGTCACTTTATGCGGGCATCTTTTTTGCTGGCCCTGCCTTTACAAATGGCTTCACCTACATTCACATTCTCAAGAATGCCCTGTTTGTAAAGCCCAAATTGAAGAAGGAAAGTTAGTCCCTTTATACGGTAGAGGAAAGGAGTCAACCAATCGAAGATCAAGACCCATTCCTGATAACGAAATCCCAAATATGAAACTGTTAGGAAATTACGAGATTAACCATATACGTGGAATGACACGAGATGGTATGAACGATGCACCCACACTAAAATCGGCCGACATTGGTATTGCGGTTGCTGATGCAACTGATGCAACCCGTGGTGCATTCAATATTGTGTTGACCGAGCCTGGGCTGAGTGTAAATATATCCGTGATATATTCTATCACCTAACATCTACAAGCTATCATTATACATTCAGATCATACGCATATAATTTTATGTAAACATTTGCTGGTTAGACCAGTTATTGGTAGCTTCTGACCCGCTTACTTTATATTCATTTGATAGTTATTTGTGTTCCTCCTTTTCAAGACTGGTTTCTAATGGTGGATGAGCTTGTTGTTTCTGATGGTGGATGCTTGCAGGTAATATCATTACTGTAATTTTATTACGTAGATTACGATTACAAATGACATTGAATTTTACCTTCTCTAGGTTTGCTGGACCTCCTAGCCTTGTGCAGTTGGACCTCCTGGCCTTGTGCAGCCTCCAGTTGCAGGTAGGTGTTTGACTGTTTTCATTACAACATTTTGTCATTCCATGTGTTGGTTTCGTAAAAACGATCACTTGTGCTTTCGGTTTTCAAACCGGTTGTAAAGATCAAGAATAGTAATTGGTCATAAACTGCTAGTTCGGTTCGGTCCTAAAACCGTTTTAAAAAAACAGTTAAAAAAACCGGTTTAGGGTTTTTTTCCGGTTACGGTTCTAAAACAGGTTGTTTCGATTTCGAATAAGGTATGTCCATGTGGTAGTTCGTGTGCATTAAGAGCAACTGATTTTTTAAGTGAAGTGTATAGATATGTTTGGTGAATTCGGTTCGGTTTTAAAACCGGTTTGGGCTAAAAACTGGTTTTAACTGGTTTTTAAAATCGGTTTGGTTTTTAAACGACTTACAAATGTCGCGAAGAAGAACCGCGCTATAGATATGTTAGGTACTATCACTATGCAGTTAATATCGTGGATCAGTCCCAGAACTATTATATGTCCGATGTTCAGATGCTTGATACAGGTCTCACGTTTGACTTTGTTGACCAAGACTTATAATTGACTTGAATTTACCTAATAATGTCAACTTTCTTCTTCATCTTCTTTTTTGTTGATACGCTTACCTGGACAAAGTTGATAACCAATGTCGAGCTATTGCCACCTAGAGCTGGTGATACAACCGTTGCATTGGGCAAGAACTTGCTTGTATTTGGAGGTTTTACTGACGCTGAAGATCTTTATGATGACTTATATATGTTTGATCTTGGTAATCTACTGAATATTTTTATTTAGTTTAACATGATGTTAAAAGCACTACCTTTATGTGTTCAATCTTAATCTTTTCAAGGCACAGGTAAACTTATTGAGTTTTTTTAGATAATCAATGTTTTAAATATACTGTTATACTATATTACTACTATGATAATCTTGTCTTTTAAATAAGAGTAAAGTACATGGATGGTCCTTGTGGTTTATATGCGTATACGCTTACGGGTCTAACTTCTAAGAGCCGTGAATCGTATGCTAATGCTGGCATGATTGCTGAACAGGTGATCATACCTTTGAAGTTTCCTTAAGTTTTTCCACTTTAAGTTTGTGTATCTTGATAAAAATTAGTTAGTTACTTTATGGTCATCAAATGGAAGCCTCTGTAAGTTGTGAAGTTCAAATGGCATCCTGATGCCATGAATGGCTACAAGTGATTCATTATTTATTCGTAAGTTTTATTTTTTGTACTACCTCGACTCACATTATAGATTCTGCTCAGTCTAGAAGATAATTTCGTACATGTTTTAATTAGTCGTAAAATTTAAACGGTTGAAGCTTTGTTTTTTTTTGTTTTGTTTATTATAAAGGGCCTTAACATTGTTTATTTTGCTATTCTTTGTTGATTCAGATGGATATATATTGTATGGGCATGCACATGATCTCCACAACGGATAATGCTCTCAGTTCAAGTGGTAATTTGTTCCTTCTTGAGCATATAGTTAACTGATTAGTTTCATAAATTGTGATTATGCTGGCCATTAATATTTCACTTTGCATTGGTTTTATTAGGATTATCCAAGATATAGTGAAAGAAAAAGAAGAAGAAAAAGAAAAAGAAAGGTTGAATGATATTATTGCGGGATTGGTGGTGGAAAAAGAGAAATATAAGGCGGAGAAAGAGGCTATGAATGAAAGAATGGCAAACATTGAAGTAATGCTAAAGGCTATGTTTCAAAACGTATAATCATCGAATTAGGTTTCAAATGTTTAAACACTTTGTTTTGAATATGTATTTTGTTACGGTAACTTTGGTATTTGATGTTTCAAGTGAAATCTTATATATAAATGTGAAAGTTTGATAATATGTAAATTTTAAAATTGACATTATATACAGGTTAAAATAGAAAATGGCTGAAATTAATTAATAAAAATAAATAAAAATTGCGACTGCTATTGCAGTCGCAATTTTTCAAAAGGCAAGCGGTCGCAAAACGGTCGCAGTTTGTAAAAGGCATGCGGTCGGAATACGGTCGCATCAAGACATTCGCAACCGAAGTCCCACAAAACCAAGAACAGTCGCAATATTTGTGACCATTATTAAAGTCGCAAAACCCAGGTCGCAAACGATAATAGCAGTCGCAACTTAGTCGGAATAGAGCAATTGCGACGGGTGTTTTTCCAATCGCAGTTCTGGTCGGAAAACGGTCGCAACAGGGCAATTGCGACTGGTTTGCGACCAAAATTGCGGTCGGAAAAACCTAGTTTTCTAGTAGTGATACTTAATACGTGTCACCTCTATGAGTTGAGAAATATCACAAACTTTATACTCAATACGTGTATTTTGATAACAAAAGGGCTATGAAAAGGCAAACATAACATTTAGCCACCATAAAAAAGTTACTCCATTGGTCTATGATATATTGATATATGCACCTCGTCAAAGATATATAGTTGTTGCTTCCAGCAAATATACCATTGCTAGACGTATATACGGCCATACTTAAGCTGTAAGATTGCAACAATACTCCAATATATCTCTCAGCTAAAGCATTAAAGTAAACAATTCTAAGCATACATAAGCGTATTAGATCAACATATAAAGTTCATTATGTATATATTATAAGTACAATGAACAATAATTACAAACCCACTCTTACATGTATACCAGGAATATACAACAAGACATAAGCTTTAACTCGAAAAGCAAACACAATATGTATCACCAAATATCAAATGGGCAATCTTCAATGTTTTTTTCTATACCAAATATACTTGATTAACATAATCAAGTACAACTAGAAGAACACTATGCCATTGTCCTCGTTATCACCATTGACAAAATCCACAGGGGAAGGGATGCTAAAATCGAAACCAAAATCAGAAAACAAACCAGATTCATGATCTTGACACTTGCTGTTTGAGTATACCGACGTTTGGTTTGCTGATTCCTCCAGGCCGGTGGCGGTGTTATAACACAATTGTGATAAATCAAGGTTGTTATAATCAATTTGGTGAGGGTGGTCGCAGATAGGTGTAGTTTGGTAGGAGGAGTTGTTGGTGATTTGATGGTAGCAACCACACAACTGTGGTCCAACGTTGTTTGTATGAAGCGAGTATGAGTCTGTACTTGGTGAAGTAACATGAGTTGTATCATTTTGTGAGTTAAATTCATGGCTATTCTCTCCTTTTGCTTTGTAAAATACTCTACATAACACCCAATCTTCCTGTCAATTAAAATTCAACAATAAAGTATGTTAGACTTTATTAATTTAATTAGTTTCTTATGCACATTTACAAATAAACATAGTCTTGGACATCAAACATGTAGTATATACTGATGCATCTATATTGTATCAGGACTGTTGGTGCAATAGCAAAGCTGACAAGGATAAAAGTTTAGAAATTGATTATATTATTTAATTTTGCGTACCAATCATTTACTATATGAAATCATATTAAGTCATTCAAACAACTTTGGTAACTAATAAAATGAAAGTGGCAGATACGAGCCCCTCTCTTTATGTGCAAGTGTGTTTATATAGTTACATGTGTGTATAATGGAGGATTGATACAAACCTTGGGAGGAATATGAGGGTTTTCTAGACGAAACTCGTGCATGATCCAACCAGTTTTAATCCCATTCGGAGCTCGGTTTTTGTAAAACACTAAAGTCTTTCTCATCCCTGCGAGGGCACCAGTGTTCGGATCAACAACTGTTCTATCTTTCCCAGTAGCCTTCCAGTATCCGGTTTTCGTGGCCCTGTTGGTCCGAAATCCTGTTGCATACTTGCGATCACGGAAACTGAAGAAATACCACTCACTTGAATTGAGTTTCGCCACCTCTTCAAAACAAAAACAAAAGATCAAAAAATTATAAGAGCTTCTTAACCCTTAAGAAACTTATTAGATGGAAATTCAAATATAGCTATCATTAGAGTTTATGATATACCTTAAAGTAAACTCAATCATTGCCTAAATGAAATGAACATTGTAGATGTATTAATAATGCAAGTATTTCCAGTTTTCCTTAAGAGGATTCAAATCAATGACTAAAAAAAGATGCGATTTGGTTTATTGTCTATTTCAAAATATGTCTTTATTAGCATAGTACCATTAACGCGTGTGAGAGAATGTTCATGTATCATATTCATATATTATATATATAATAACGGACTAGGTATATGCTGGCTTTCTGCAATAACGTGTACCATAGCTTTAGAAGTTCTACAACTTTACCTTTTCCAAACCAAGAATAACAACCATCTTGAAAATACAAACTACTATTAAAGGGGAGAGGGGAAGGACTGAAGACAAAAATCTTAATTGCCAATTCAAGAAGGCCATCTTATACACACACACATATATATATATACATATGTATGTATATATATATTCCGTTAAAAGATTAAGAAGAGTAGGGGATGATAAAAGAAACAAGATTCTTTGATTGCAAAAGATAGGTTATTTTGATATGCCTAGAAAGCATTACCACTTTATTTAACTCTAGATTAAATTTTTATTCTGATGGTATATCTGGAAAACATATCAAGCATCTAAGTAAAGATTGCCCAAGAAAAATATGACAGTCTCAGATCATTAAAGTCTATGATATATGGATGTAACCGAGAATATGGCGATACAACTAGTAAAAAGATGGTGGATGACTATGTCATGTGATTTCCAAAACTATACATATGATGAAGAAATTGCTACTAGCAACTAGATCAACCATATATATTGTTGTAGTCAAGATCTGTGTTACTAGCAGCATCAATCATTTCTCCATACGATCGCGAATTTGTCTACTTTTAATGGTTACCAAAATATCTAATTACACAAACATGAATTTGTTAAGAGAGTGGTGACAAGGAGATATTAAGAACAAAGAACTATCAAAGGGACAGAAGATATACCAGGAAGTTGCCATGGCTCACAAATATGAAGATCAATATCCATAAGAGTACCCTTTAACACATCTTCATTTGCAATCTTCTTGTAAAGATAGTGGCACACCAACTCTTCATCACTTGGGTAGAATCTAAACCCTGGTGGCAACTTTGCTCCTATATCATTCAAACCCATCCTGATCAAGACTCTTTTTCCCAAGAGGAATCAATTATTGCTCAGAATCCTATAAAATATTGTGCCTGAAAAAGCTATAACATATCACGTGTGTATATATTTCAGTGTGCAAGCAAGCTCCGGCAATTGTTGAAGAGGGGATACTAAATGATCCAATCTAAAGCTTTATAAAGTTTTGTTGCTAGTGTGGATTTAAATGTATGTAATATCATTGAAGAAGGGTTTGTGAGTTATATATAGATAGATCTATGTATGTATGTATGTGTATTTGTGTATATGTATATAGGGGTTGAAAGGTAACTTCCCACTTCTTAACAATAAATAACAATATTATTCTAACTGTTTATGATGATGATGATGCTTCTATAGTGAGTTATGGTTATTGTGGTGGAACTTCCAAGAAAAACCAAGGTCACAGGGAATCATCTGTACTTGTTACTTCATCTGTTAAATAAAATGATTTTCTTTTAATTATATAAGTGAGACGTCTTGTGTTATAAGATTAAATTAAAAAATATAGGGATAGATTAGATTAATAACTAACATATCCAATACGTTAGATTAATAACTAATATTAGAGTATGCTATTGCACTACAAGAAAAAGTTCTTAGATTGGATGGTATGGTTTAACATAACATCGACATGTCAGTGACACATAGACAAGAGGCCTTTTATTTGATCCACTCTTTAACCAACACAGTAGGATTTAGTTAAAGATTAAAACGAAATTTGATTAGTTGTTTGTTGGTGGTCCCCACCTTAATTCCTCCCTTTGTCACGCCTGCTAAGAGGATAACAAGACTAGAGTACGCTATCGCTCTCCTTTGACGCCTCCTACTAGTGTTACCAGCATTAATGAGATGAGGTGGCACATGGCGATATGACACACCACACAACTTTACTGGAATGACACAGGCTATTGTATCTTTTAAGCTAGCTTACCTTATAGAGATGGCAAGAAAATTCACATGGGTTTTATTCTAATTTTTGATAAATTAGAAACCCTTAAAAAACGTTTCATCATGTCGTCTCTACAAATTTAATTTTTTTTATGTTTTCTTTTATTAATATAAAATATAAGAATATAAAAAAAAATTAAAACTAGCTAACTTATCCTCTCTCTAATCATAATATACACCTTTGTCACTTATCATGAAACTAAAAAATCTTCAACCACTTATAGGAAAACATCATTATATACACACATTAGCACTAGATTACAAGCCCCTACGGTGGCAAATAGTAACTAAGATGACTATGTTATCGGTTTCAAATTTTATTAACTTCAGAACAATTAAAACAAATGCAATCTTTTTCCTAATTTAAAACGTATTGAGACCGACATTTGTAGTCCGTTATAACGGTTATTTTCCATTTTTCAGTCGAGTTTTTCGTATAAATAAAGAATACACATTATATTTTTCTTTTTATATATCAAAATTATATTCCATATTCCATATCGTACACTTGGAATAATGTGAGAAAACTCACTGGGGAAGGTACTTTGCCACCTATAATTCCTACGCAATAATTAGTAGTATTATTCTCACAAATTTTTCTATGGATACTTTTTAACTACACGGTTTCGTATAAATGTCGTTCGTCAAGTATGTATTATTGATTTTAAACTTATCTATTAAGTTGAAAATAAAACACATATTTTGAATTTAGCAACTATTCTTTTGTCTTTATTTTATATTCTCCAATCTAATTAACGTAGGTTGAGCAATTTCTTATTGGTAATGAAACCAGATATACGTTTAGACCTCATGGTTTTTATTCCTATAAGTATAATAAGTTTAAATATTCTTTTACATAAATTTAACTATAAGTTACAGATAAATTAACAGTATTGTAATATCATGCTTAGCAAATAAACATACAAGATCTATGTGTAGAACAAACCCTGATATGGAATAAGGAAGAAGTTGATGATTATGTTGGTGGATTGATGTTGGAATTAGTGAGCTAAGAAGTATGAATGTTGCACTAAATGTCAAAACAACACAAAGAATCACTTGAGAGAGAGAGAGAGAGAGAGAGAGAGAGAGAGAGAGAGAGAGAGAGAGAGAGAGAGAGAGAGAGAGAGAGAGAGAGAGAGAGAGAGAGAGAGAGGAGGATGTTAATCATAGTTTTAAGAAAAGTCTTATCACTTCTAATTTCTAATTATACCCATGAGATGGATAATTTGAATGAGTGGTGATTGGGATGGATTTGTAAACAATTCATGTGGGTCTTGCTAATGATCAACCAGTGATCATGACCTTTCTACAAGTATAAATAGATAACGCAACGCCATTTGTCATTAAAATAAGAGATTTCAATAACAAGTAACTCGTAATTATTTAAATGATATAATTTGAATACATTGTATTACGTATATAAACCGTGTAAATTATGTTTTAAGATTGCTTATATTGAATGCTTGATTCAGGTATTAAATGTGTAAATATATCTTGCTGCCAGCATGAATCTTACATAAAACAATATGGACTTAAGGAGACTATTTTAGTAGTTTTTTTATAGAGAACACGAATAACAAACTAAATTATTATTTTTTAACCTTAAATTTAATTGAAGTATAATGTTTATTCATGTTTTCTTTATATATATATATATATATATATATATATATATATACATGGTGAATGGATAAAAAAAAACTTACTTAGGTTAAGAAAATCTTAAAAATCTTATGTAACAAATTGGATTTTCTTTATAATAGTTTCAAGTCATGTAGTATACATATTTTTGCATGTTTTGAGCGAAAAAAAATTCAAAAAACGCCGAGTGATTTAGAAAACAATAAGAAGTTTTAAAGTAACATGTGTCTTGACACTAAAAACACATTTTGTGACATATATGTAACATAGCCTTCTACTCAGCGCCATTTTTATTTTTTGTTTTAAAACGGTCGAAAATATTTATATTACACCCTTCAAATATAATAAAAAGGGTTTGTTACATAGGATTTTCACGTTTTTTTTTTTTTTAACTCAAATGACTTTTCAAGTTAGCCCTCCCCTATAATTAAGAACATAGTGTACATACAAAATCCTTGACTTAACCACCTATATTTAACCACCTTGACTCCGTGAGAAGTTTTACTTCCCGTGCGAGTTTTGCCAAAATTTTTTACACAAAGGTAGATGAAAATGTCACAACCATATCTGTAAAAAAAAAAAAAAGAACTTGTCGAGCCTGTATTTATTCTCCATTTACACTGATACAAATTTGTTTTATAAAACTGATCACGTCACCCTATAATTTTTTTACATCAATGTAAATGGAGAATAAATACCGGCTCGGCAACTTTTTTACAGACATGTTTGTGACATTTGCATCTACCTTTTTGCAAAACATAGTGACAAAACTCACACAAAAATTAAAAGTTTTCACGATTCTCACAATTTAAGATGATTCTCATTTGAACCTAATCACTCTTTCTTTCTCTCTCTCACACACACACATATACATATATATATATATATATATATATATATATATATATATATATATATTATAGGGGATGAATCATTTAAGAAGACAATTTAGTGTGATAACAAAAAGAACTTAGCCATAGATTTAATACAATCACTCTTTATAATCAAATACCACTTAACCAATTTTTTCCTAATATTTCTATTATAGCAATATAACTTCTCCTACTATCTCTCATCTTAAATTGATCCATATAGGATAAGGATCATGTGAGAAGTAGTAGACTATTTAAGAAACTTGAGAAGCATTCTAGACCACACATTTTCTTTAAGCAAAAAAATGCAAAAAAAAAAAATGTAAAAAAAATGCAATTTTTTTTTTTGGAAAAATCGTAGGTTTTTCTTTAAGAATTTAATTTTTTATTTTTTTAAAATTTTTTTTTTGGGATTTATACACATGTGTATATTGTTAATCTTTTTAACTATACATATATGTATATTGTCAATTATACATATATGTATATACATGTTTAAAATTGAAAAATAAGTGTTATTTAGGGTTTAGCATTAGTATTTAGGGTTTAGCATTAGGGTTTAGGGTTTAGCTTTATGGTTTAGGGTTTAGGTTTAGGGTTTAGCATTAGGGTTTAGTAATAGTATTTAGGGTTTAGCATTAGGGTTTAGTTTTTGGGTTTAGCATTAGGGTTTAGCTTTAACTTTATGGTTTGCATCAGGGTTTAGCATCAAGGGTTTAGCTTTAGGGTTTAGTTTTAGCTTTAGGGTTTAGCATTAGGGTTTAGCTTTAGGGTTTAGCTTTAGGGTTTAGCTTTAGGGTTTAGCTTTAGGGTTTAGAATTAGGGTTTAGCTTTAGGGTTTAGGGTTTAGCATTAAGGTTTAGCTTTAGTGTTTATGGTATAAGGTTTTGGATTTATAACACATATTTTTTCAATTTTAAACATGTATATACATATATGTATAATTGTCAATATACATATATGTATAGTTAAAAGATTAACAATATACACATATGTATAAATCTCAAAAAATAAAAAATTAAAAAAATAAAAAATTTAATCCTTAAAGAAAAAACTGCGATTTTTCCAAATAAAAAAAATAAAATTTTTTTTTGCATTTTTTTCACCTTTTGTTTTGCATTTTTTGCTTAGGAAAAAAGTGTGGTCTAGATTGCTTCTTAAGTTTCTCAAATAGGGTGGACTTCTCTTAGGATCCCTATCCGATCCATATATATATATATATATATATATATATATATATATATATATATATATATATTTACTTAATTTGTTTTACCATACAAATTATCAAACAAGGGTTGCATTCTTCAATTTTAATTTGAATTATAAATAATACCGGTGATTTATATATGTATATTATATAAGTGATTTTAATATAGTCTTATTTGAAAAATACAAAACTGATTGTGTAGGTGTTTTTGTAGCTTAGTGTAATGTTGGTGTTTTTGTAGCTTAGTGTAAGTAGTTGTTGTTCATATAGGATTGTATTAATCTGATTAGTTTTTAAATTCATTTGAAATCTTGTTATATGTGATGAAATTACAACATCATTTAGGAAGGTGTGGATGGTCTCAAGGGAGAGTCTCGAAGAGATCTAAAGTCAAAGGACTAAACAAGTAAAATAATAATTAAATATATTTAATTATTACTTGAATTATCTTAATATTTTAACTAGTTTATAATTATTTAGAGATAAGTATAAGTAAGAATATGAGTCTTAGTAAAATTAGATTCTTTTAAAGGTGTTATTGGAATAAGACTTATGGTATGGTCTTGTGTATTTGCGCAAGGTTTCGTAGACCATGTTTCTTCCTAAATCTTGTTTAGGACCGCTGCGCGGCCGCGCATGTTCTTTGTCCAAGATGTTTTAGATAAGGTTGTGGTATGGTCCTATACGTCTGCACAAGGTTTTTGAGACCATACCCCTTCAATCAATTAGTGGAGTACTAACTTATATAAAGAAATGAGTTACCACCAATGTTTATAACATTATCACTCAATTCATGTATGTCTTCATCTCAACATTCTTTGTAGGCCCCATGATTACTATAAATAAATAATTGCAAATATACCTTAGTTTACAACCATGTAAGGTACAATTAGGTATGATACATAACATTTAATTTTAATTTGTATGCTAATATTTTATAACATATTAAAAAGTTATGTACGTGCTAGTATAGCTTTTTCCAAATATTTATTAAATTATGTAATTAATATGATTTTTTTATTTCGTTATAAGATACTTATTTTTGTCTACGTCTACATATAAATGTTACTCAAAACTGAGTTGTGACTAGTATTGTGTGAGTGATCAAAGCACAAGCGTACATGTCATCAAATTTACGCCACAGTTTAAATTTTCTTTATAATGTTATGTGCTTACCCTTTTTGTTACTTTAGCAATATAATGTTTTATGAATTTTGAATATACGTTATGATGTGCTTATTTTTATCTATGATTCGATAATGATTTTAATCGAACGAGTCAATTATAGTTTTTTTGTTCACTAGTATCGGTGGCGTAATTGTTTTTAGTGGTTTCTCGACGTGCCGAACAACATTGATACCTTAATGAATTGAACCGATACCATGCAAACAACAATGCTTCCGGTATCAGTATTTGCTTTTGTGGTTTTCCAATCAATGTAAAACACGTGTCAATATTCTCTTAGACTTATCTCTTTCAATTGTTATACAAAATATTGATATCATACCAGTATTGTAACATTTTAACATTCTGAGCCAATACCGTAACGAACTAAAGTGATAACGACTGCAAATCTGTTGCGAAGCGTAAGAAATTCCACTAGTATATTTCTAATTTTAAGATTCCACAGTCCCATTGTATGAACCTAAAATAATTATTATATCAATGTAACATACTAGCTAAAAGAAATTCAGAAAAAGACACCACAATGTACTTTGTTCATTTTTCTTTTTTTATTTTTTATTTCATATATATCGTTAACATGCCCTTTCTAGTAATACATATTTTTCTAGATATTAAACTTGAAACAAATCAAGGTAATGAAAGATAAAATTAAAGATTAAAGAAGCCAACACTTATACCATAATATTGTCTGCTTTACCCATTAAGAGTTTACGGATTTGTGTTTAGTTGCTCCAGTAGAGACTTTCCAAGAGGTCACCCATCCTAGTACTACTATCGTCTGAGCATGCTTAACTAGCGTTTTCCCCTCATCCACTATCATTAAGCCTAAAACGCATTGGTGATTTAAGATGTAAGATGTTCCTTATGAACCAAGAATCTCTATTGTCCATGATCAGTGTGGGATTTTCCAAGGGTGTTACAATCACCCACCCCTCCCCATTTTGGACTCATCCTCCTCGATGAGATTTGCACAACCATTCAACAAGTGGTATGGGATTTGCCTAAGGTATTGTCCTGAACACCCCAAGAAGAACTCGATCAACATCCGCAATGAGGTTTGCACCATCATCCCGAATGGCACAAGAGTGGCTCTGATACCATATCTAACATTCGACCTCTCATACCGCCAATATTGTCTGCATAGCCTATTAAGAGTTCACATATTTGTTTTTTGGTAGGTCGAGTAGAGACTTCCTATGAAGCCAACCATCATGGTACTGCTCCTACCTAAGCACGCTTAACAATGGAGTTCTCATGTCATCCACTATCATTAATCCCAAAATGCATTGGTGATATAAGAGGCATGGAATTCATTATGAACCTAGAATCTTTTCTATCTGTTGGAACTTCACCGATGTTGTTTAGGTTATGTTGGGTTATGTAAGATCTATTAATGATGAAACCAAAACCCAAAGGAACATCTTCACTGCCTGATGGAATAAGTTGAAGTACAATCCAATGGCCAAAAGTTCCCCCTTGAAAGCTTCACAAACAACCACCAAAAGTGCCAGAACAAAATTGTTGCACCAAACAAAAGAAAACAGAAGTACAAGTGCTGGATTGTCCAAATGTTGATCAACTAGTCAACAGTCAAGTCAACAAAGGTCAAGACTGAAGACCAGAGGATCAAGGCAACAAGTCAACTAAAGAATAAAAGTACGGGATTCCTAAAAGTGTTGGAATCCTCGAACAGTTAAGGAATCCAACTGTTTTATTCTTTTTTTTTTATCAAGGAAATAGTTCAATGTAACAGTTTTTTGTAACAATCCAACAGTTTTGTTAACTACTAGAAGTTACTTTGTTAATTAGGTTGTTTAGGGTCGTTTTCATGGTGACGTCACCAATAGTTCTCTCATCATATATATAGTTCCTATGCTTTCTTCCTATCTTTGTGTGACGAAGTTTCGTTTGTTTTCTGCACCATTCAGGTCACCGCCATTTAGGTTACGATCGTCGCCAACAGTTATGTCACTCATGTCCCGGATCGACGATCTGCCACTTTCGATCGGCAATTTTGAAAAATCATCACCCCTTCATTTGACTTTGTTATTTCTAATTAGTTGAGTTTCTTGATTATTTGAAAACTACTTGATTTTTTGGTTTTGCTTTGATTTTCTTGCTAAACCTAAGGTATAAATTCTTGGTTCATTATGACGTAGAATCTGTTATCCTTTACTTTGTGGTACGGATTTTTTTCAAGGTTAGTCAAAGTCTAAATTATGTTTTTTTTTTATATTTTTAGTCTTTTAAAAATTGAGTGTTACCTATAAATCTATAGATCTATTTGGTAATGTTCATTTCGATTGTTATTCATGCTAGAATTATGTTTTGTTGCATGTATATAGTTACATGGCCTTAGCGTTAGTAATCTGTTACCAAAGTATTTTCTGACTTTTCGTTGGGGTGTCAACGGCATGGCACTTATCCTGACAATGCATAATTAAAGTTTATGATGTTTACCTTGGCCACCTAGAGGCGTATGGATTAATCCTAGTTCAATTTTCGTTTCTGATTTCCAAGGGATGGAATAATGTGTGTACGCTACGTGCACGATCTCATAGATGCATGTTCTAGCTATATGTGTACCCCTTTGTTTTGGATTTAAGTGCTTCTGTGTAACATAACATTATTTTTGTGGATATACCATTTTTTAGTAGTTTATTATTTGTTTTTGTATCTGCTTTTTTATTATCGAGTCGGGGTCTCACTGGAAGCAGTCTCTCTATTCTTATGGGGTAGAGGTAAGGCTGTCTACATCTTACCCTCCTCAAACACCTTAGCTTTGCTATTGGTGGGATTTACTGAGTATGATGATGATATGTTTTTTTTATTATTGTCCAGTATTGACTCTCTTTTTATATTAGTTTTGGTTATGATACAACATCTATAATGTATCAGTATACATTTTAGTGTAAGTGTTAGTTTAATTTTCAATTAAATGTTAGTTATGTCATGTTTTTTTTCTTTTCGATTGTCAGTCTTTGTAAGTTCTATTGTTTTCTCCTTTACTGTGCAATGTTTTAGCTAAGTCATATTTCATTTTATGCTTTTCTTATTTGTATGTCTGGGGAATCAGTGAGGAGCACTAAATGAAGTTCAAGATAAAGATTTTTTTTTCTATTTGAATATGACTTATATTTCACTAGATTTTGTTTTAGTCTTTATAATATAACTTTAGATTATGTCATTCAATTAGATGGATTATGTTTGCTTTATTAATACCTGTAATAGTAACACGTTAATCTGTTTCAAGTTGGGATGTTATAATTATGGTATTAGAGTGACTCTTATATCATTCCGGATGGTGGGGAAAACTTCATCGGGGAGATGAGTCCCTTCGGGTGTTCAGGAGGACAAGTTAGGCAAATCCTACGTCACTGATGGGATGGTAGGGCATACTTCATTGAGGACGACGAGTCCATAAAGATGTGTAACACCGTAGAAAAATCCAACAATGGCCATGGAAAAATAGATTATTCGTTGATAAGAAATGTCATGCCTCATAAATAACCAACGTGTTTTAGGCTTAATGATACTGTATGAGAGAACTCTACAGTTTTGCGTGCTCAAGTGGGAGTAATACCAACATGGGTGATCTTTTCGAAAATCTCCACTCGAGTAACCAAAACCAAATCCATGAGCTTTTAACGGGCAAAACAGACGATATTGATGGTACAAGATGCCAAATATTACACGTCATTTACATTTAAAAAACTAAATAAAATTAGTTAATATTCTGCTTTACCTTTTAACTGTAAACTAACTTGTATTGCTAAATATACTCCTATAATTGCATCTTACATGATTTGAACGTTCGGCCTTTTAGACAGAAGAGAGCCACCTTACATGCTTAACAAAAACTAAAAATTAATTTGCTTTGATGCAACTAGCTTTAATGAATGATGCTTAAGAGAAAAGATAGTTAGAAAGGAAATAAGTTTACCCAATTGAGTGGTTAACAAAGAGAGGTCTAAAATGTTTAAGGAAGCATTGCTTAAGAGGCTAGGGGGGGGGGGGGGCAACCAAAACGCCATGTTGGGAAGGCTAAAAAGAAACCAATTGTTAGGAAGGCTAAGAAGGCTAAATTTGAACATGTTGTTGATGAAAACGCCATGGATGTTGAAAATGAAGATGATAATGATAGTGGTGATGTTGAAAACGATGATGATAATACTGATAATGATGTCGAAAAAGAAGATGACGATGGTGATAATGTTGTTGAGATTGATGATAATAAAATGCTATGGCAATGGGTGGTGAGGAGGAAGAAGCTTATTGTAAAAGGGTTGCTGAAGAAGATTTAGAAAGCCAAAATAGGATGTATGAAGTATCTACTTTGGGATATCATGTTTTGTTCACAGTTATAACACAACATGGTGAAGAAGAAGCCGATTACACACATGAACAAAGTGCGGTGGAAAAGAACACCATGAATGAAGCTGAGGAGGTAAGTTATACAATTAAGAATCTTAAAAAACCAAACTAATACACACCATGTTTATTTTTTCAAATTTTCATTATACATGTGATGGCTGAAAAGTTGGATTGTGCCTACAAGGAGTTGGAAGAATGTTATAACAAGATGAAGAGTTTTTAGCGTAATCAAGTGGCAAACATCCAACTAGCCTGCTGGTGCATATTAAAGCATCATAATGTCTAAACTTGTTAAAAAGAATTTCAAAACATGAGGATGAAAATTCCAAACAAGGAACAAATGAAAAGAGATACAAAGAGAAAGATGTGGCTGAGACACACATGAGTGAACACACCATGGATGGAGGTGAAGGAGAAGGTGAAAGAGGTGAGGTTGATGATGACAAGAATGCCATGACTGCATTAAACACCGAGGCTGCATAAAAGAGGATGAGGTTGAGTCGTAGGGGTGTTTATCGGTTCAGTTTATGGTTTATTTGGTTTATTCGGTTCGGTTTTCAAAATTTTGTACCCCAAACCAAAAACCAAACCAAACCAATTAAGGAATATGCAAACCGATCCAAACCGAACCAAATTCAATTCGGTTTGGTTTCGGTTAGAAACCAAATCTAACCAAATTGTACCTAAATACTTTTTTTTTCCTAATTTATATTTATGTTTGTGTTCTAACTTTCGAACATCGCAACTAATTTACACCTAACAATATATGAATACAAGAAAGTTTCATTGCGAAATAAAACAAACACATCCATAAAGTAGTCGTAGACATAACCACAAAGTTAAAGCTTCAAAACGTAGATCATAGAAACTATAAATAGTTAACAAGTCTAATGGTACAAAATATAAATAATCTTCAAACATGAGTCTTTCTCCAAGAAAATATAGAAATCCTAAACCTTAGTTTCTAGAGGTCTGAAGTTCTATTATTTTAGAAATGAGTGGGTTTGAGATGGGCTTTTAGATTAACATTTGGTATTTTGGGCTGCATAAAAAAAACTATTTTGGGCTAATAAATTGTATATGATTTATAAAATATAATTATTTTTATTTAATAATTAATTAAATTAAATCGTTTATTCGGTTATCCAAATAAACCGAATAAAATAAAATGTGGATCCAAAAACCGGACCAAAAACCATATTCACAATTCGGTTTCGGTTAGAAACCAAATCAAAAACTGAATTCGTTATTCGGATCGGTTTATTTGGTTACGGTTACGGTTCGGTTTACGGTTTTTATTTGGTTACGGGTTTTTTTAACACCCCTAGGTTGAGGCTGATGTTGATGATAAAGGTGGTGATGAAGTTGATGGTAACCAAAATGCCATGACTGCATTAAACACAAAGGAAGGTGAGGCTGCATGTGAAGGCGAAAAAGAGGATGAGATTCTGGTTGATGTTGGAGATGAAGGTGGCGATGAAGGAAAAGGTAGGGGTAAGAGTAGAGATGAAGGAAAGGGTTAATGTGAGGATGAGAACGGTAAAGAAGGTAAAGGTGGAGATGAAGCAAATCTAGAAAATTTATGGGGGTATTAAAACAACATAGATGATTATGTGGGTGAAAATGCTATAGAAAAGTGGCATTTTGATTAAAAAAATATAACAATATGAGGTTCTAAGGTACAATGGTGAAAGAATAATAGAAAAGAATGTAAACGAGATCTTCGAACTACCAATAGAAGATCTACAAATGATGGTTGATTTGAAATGGGATGTTGATTGCCCAAAAATGGTGGAAGAAATGCTTAAAGCTTTGAAGAGGCATTTACAGCCTACTAAAGAATCAATTCATGTGTTTAATAAAATGCCTTTTGATAACCAATATAAAAATAAGCAGCCTGTCATTCCTCAAACAAAAACATAACATAACACAATGAAATTCCCATCATAGAATTGGAGAACAGAACTGTGGCAACATTTAAAATGCCACAAGAGATAGAAATTAATGTGAGTGAGACACAACTTAGTGATGCTTTCATAGCAGAATTAGAGAAAATAGAAAGTGAAATTGTAACCAAAGGGGGTGAAGAACATACTGTAGTGTTTTACAAAACACCATTTTTGCCACAAACTGAAAACGCCAAATGTAACACCCATACTAATTTAACGTTAATATATATAATTAAAGTAAGCATTTTATGAGAAAATGCCACTTATCAAAAACTTTTACATCTTGAGTGTTTAAACAAGTTCACAACATTCTAAAACATAGTTCGAAAAGTCCACATATTCCACTTTATACAAAACAAAACTAGATAATTGTGGAAGCTTCAAAAGTGTGTATTCGGTTCTTCAAACATGCTTGATCACCATCCGGAATGTTCCCAATATCACCTAAGGTCAAAACCACATCAAATGTTAGTTTTGATAAAGTTAGAATGGGTATAAACAAGTTCCATGGGCCAAAACAACAAAAACAAATTTTTTTCCGGAACTAGGGGGCGTCGCGTGATGCCTAGGGGCCTCGCGTGACGCCTAGCCCCCTTTTTCACAGCCTGTTACTTAAAACTATTGCTGCACATACCCAGCTCAATGTTTATTTAAATCCCAACTTAAAATCGCCCTAACTTATGATCCGTAAGTCCGTTTTTAGTGATTCTTTTTCCTACACGACCGTATTTAAATTACCGACGTGCCTACCATAATTATTATCCCGAAAATTTGGTTTACGGGCTTAGTCACTAAAATCTCTATTTAGATATTCGACCCACTATATTTACACAACTTTACTACCATACAATAGCAATCTTGAAGAGTTTTCACCTAACATCCGGGGCTTAGCATCACTCGCATTTCCTTACCAATTCCATGGTTTAATGCTCTTGTGATTGATGTCGCCATTACTAACTAATTAGACACCAATACCACAATTTACACCATTATTCGACCCGTTGGCTCATCTTATGGAAAATCCTCCAATGTGATGACTACCAAACGGTTCCTTATCAATTTAACTCTATTAATTCAAGTAACAATCACGGTCACTACAATCAACACAATTCCTATTCTAAAATGTGACTACGCATAATTTAACAACAATTCATTTGATGTAACGGGTCAAGTTACATACTTGCATAATTTATCAACATTGATCTCTAACCATAATTACCCATTCCCGGGCTTGTCAACCTTATGCGTATCGCATCCCTTCCATGATTTACGCTCTTATCATTCAGATTTATTTAGTGACGTTTAAGTCACTTCGAACACAATCATTTCGACCGTTATTTAACCCGTTTGGTTGTCTAATGGAATTCACCATTTCATCAACATACCAAACTTCTTATACAATTATTCTAACCCTTTTCTTAATCTAGTGAGCTACATCACTTCATTTACATTTCAAAATGACTAATTAACCATATTGTCAACCAACATATCTAACTAACTTTTTGACTCGTTTGGTTTGTCGAGTGAACTTCGTCACTTCTATGACATACCCAACTCACATTTGACACTACAATCTCATCAACATTTCTAAGACTATTATTTATGCATATTGTAACGAAACCAAAACTTACATACCTTTAGAGAACACCCTTCAAACGCATATTTCCTCCTCCGGCTTGTTCGCTAGACGATCCGGATTCTTTTCCTAAAGAGTTCAGTTCAACTTTAATTTAGAACCCTTTTTGTAGTTAATAACACACAATTTGCCACATTAGTCAATTATGCATTTTTATCTCATTTCTAACATATTAGTCCCCACTTAGGCATTTCAACAAACACTTAGCGGGTTGGATTTTCATTAAAATAAAACCAAGTTCGCGACTTGAATTTCTCATCTAATTCCACTTCAATCATGCAATTTATACAAATTTAACATTTATATTGCAAAGATTACTTACTAAAACTCAAGTTATACTAGAACAAGAATCATAATTCTAGTGTTTATCAAGTTTCTACTAACATATTAATCACCTACAATGGTAATATTAAATCCACAATCATCTTGCAAGGTTTTAACAAGAAATCATCTAGGGTTTGTCCCTAAACCTCATATCACTTTCAATTTCAAGTCTACAACATATAATCAAGCTCAACATTCGATTTCTATCACATGCGAGGAATTTGAGTTGAATCAAAACAACTTAATTTGACATACCTTATGATCCCTTTGACTAGGTGATCACGAATCTATGTTTAGATTTCGATTTTGACTTGATTTAAGCCCTTAATTTGTAGATTTTGTGAGGATTAGGGTTTAGTGAAGAACCCTTGTCGCCCCTTGCTTCTTTGATCGACCAGACACCTCTTTTGAGGGTGTTCGGTTTGTTTTTAATTTTGTTTTATGAATTTAAGTTTCAATTTTTAACAATAAAGGCCCCTCCACTCTTATTTAGTTTATATCTTGGGCAATTCAAGTTCATTCATGCTTTAAAACAACACAATTCAACTAACTGGGTTATTTATTTCCTAGTTAGCTCATTCTCGTTTATTTTGTACTTTATATAATATTAATATAAAGCTTTCTTTCTTTCTTTTTTTTTTAAATTTTGGGGTGTTACAAGTCCACCCCCTTAAAAAGGGTTTCGTCCCCGAAACCTCCTTTAAGTAGCCCTTTGAGTCCTTGGGTTTGGTCCTAACCATTTTATCACTTATTTCTTATCTTTGTCGTCTATTTGACCTGGTTGTCTTTTGACCACTCAATAATACGAGGTTATCAACATGTTCGCCCCATGCTAATCTTTTATTGACAAGTGTTTTGTATAAATCACGTCACTATTTTGACTCTGGGTGGCCTTGTAGGCTAGATTTAATCACCGTCATCTCATGCCCCGTTATTCGGGTCCTCCACTTTGCCATATTCGGCCTTACATGAGTTCATGATCTCCTATCCCGTAATTCACGTTATGACATGAGTATATTCTGTATTTCTATATCACTCTTGTGACTATGATCTCACCGCAACACGCTGTGTTCAAATTTTTATACGTTTTTCATTATCAAGAATCTTCATTCCAACATAGCATCTCGCACCTATCGGTGTTGAGAACTATATTCTTTAATATTAACTTATTTTCTAATTTCTCTATAATATTCCTATTTGTTAAACGCCACTTCGTACTAAAACTGAATTTTGGTTTAACGTTTATCTATTTAACTTATGTCAATTGCTCATATCCGGGAATTGACAACAAGAATTTATTCTTTTCCGTTATTATCTTGCACGGGGAATCGTAACCAGTCCCCATGCTTAACCCCAAGTGACCCGTAGATTCCTTCACTCTGCCTCGTAAGCTATTTTATTAGATTTTTACCTTTTTGAGGTGAGACCTTATAATTTGTTTCTTTGGATTTGTGACCCGAGGGTCACTTTGGTCCCGTAAAGCTTTATATTGATTATAACCCGATGGTTATAGTGATCCCGTGGATCACCTTCTAGTCGTGTCTCTATTTAATTATATATATATATATATAGGGTAAGGATAGTGTAAAAAGGGCCTAAGGTGTGAGAAGTGTATTATAACACTATATATAATACTATATAACACCATATAAACACCGTATAACAATATGTAACACCATATAACACTATGTAACACTATATATCATTATATAACAAATATAACACTATACATCTATCATAGACATGCTATCAGACAACCTATAGTGTTATATTTGTTATATAATGATATATAATGTTACATAGTGTTATATGGTATTATATGGTGTTACATATTGTTATACGGTGTTTATATGGTGTTATATAGTATTATATATAGTGTTATAATACACTTCTCACACTTTGAGCACTTTTTACAGGATCCTCTACCTATATATATATATATATATACATGTACATATGGCGTCAAGGCACCCCCTTTTTATGTTTCTGAAATTCATTTGACCTTAACCGTAGTCTAAGGCTACACTCATTTTCTTTTGGCTTATCTTTCCGACTCTATGACTTCTTATGTCGCTTTCGCGTCGGTTTATCCCACTCGTTCCTTTATTTGGTTTATGCCCCTAATTCCTTTCAACTCGTTACCCGCGTTCTTTATCTTAATGTTTTTAACACCTTTGTTTCATTGGTTTTTCATTTTCCTTCCCGTACACTTTTACGACCTATCACATAGGTTCAATAATATTTCACGCTTTCATTATCCCGGTTGCGCTTACTTGGGATATCAACTACTATACTTTATTCAACCCGCCCAACATTAAAGTAGTTGAACATGACTATCGAAATTTCTGTTTTTGCAAAATTTTATCGTCTTCTTAGTCATAACTCTTAATCTGAGTCTTTTGACTTTTAATTCGCGTTCTCGACTGTTGGTTACGTATTTATCTGAAAACATACCTATCAATTGGGTATTTTATCGATATTATTTTCATAGCAACCTTTCCGGCATTCATTAAGACATTGTTTCTCGATTTACTTGGTCGTATCAGCAAATCCACCGCTTTTACTCAACCAAGTCTTTTATTCTTTCACTCGTCTGGTTTGACTTGTTCGTGTGAGTTCCATCGCCTATGACAGTCAACTTTATCCTTATGCCTTGACATTCTAAATTGTCGATTTATATTTTTGTTTACTTGATTCTTATCCCTTCCATTGGGCTCATTATCTTAATGTAATATGCTCCCATTATCAGACTTCCGTTTACTTTTATTATCAAGCATTTTACTTGATTAATCCGTACACTACCTTTCTTTTGTCAACGACCCTTAGGTCTGTTTCTTTTACTAATGTCCCGAAGGCCCATGTCTCAAGTCTTATTTGGTAAACTACTGTTATTGTTATTCGGCCTTTGGGGTTTACTCGTTCTTATTCTAACACTTTCATAATGTTTATCTTACTAATTCTTTTACATAATCACCCTCATCAATGTGACTATCGTTCTTCCTCAGGAGGAATTTATTACTAG